>NC_134691.1:334430030-334751697 GCF_050947455.1 Rhinoderma darwinii
GTGTGAGGGCCTATATGTGGAGCACCTTCTAAAGGGGGGCCATATGTGGCTCTATATGTGGAGCACTATCTACAAGGGGGACTATATATATGGGGGCTATATGTGGAGCACTATCTACAGTGGGGACTATTTATGGGGGGTATATGTGGAGCACTATCTAAAGGGGGCTATATATGGAGCAATATCTACTGGGGGGGCTATATGTGGGGGCTGTATGTGGAGCACTATCTACAGGGGGCTATATATGGAGCACTATCTACAGGGGCACTATATGTGGGGGCTATATGTGGAGCACTATCTACAGGGGCTATAGGTTGGGCATTATCTACAGGGGGGCCATATGTGGAGCACTATCTACTGGGGGCTATATGGGAGGCACTATCTATAGGGGGAACATATATGGGAAACTATCTAAAGTTGAGCTATATGTGGGGCACTATCTACAGGAGAAGCTATATGTGGAGAACTATCTACAGAGGGCTTTTTATGGGACATTATCTACAGGGACTACTATCTACAGGGGGAATCTATGTAGGGCACTATCCACGGGGGCAACATCTACAGGGGGCACTATCTACAGGGGCTCTATGGGGGCAGTATCTATAGGAGGCTCTATAGGGGGCACTATGTATGTGGGGTACAATCTACAGGGGGCTCTATGGGGGGGAAACTATCTACAGGGGGCTCTATGGGGGGCACTATCTACATGAGGCACTGTGTGTGTGTGGGGGGACACAGTGTATGGTGCTATTATAATCAGGGACACAGTTTATGATTCTATTATAATTAGAGGTGCAGTGCATGGCGCTATTATATTTAGGGGCGTAGTGTGTGGCACCATGAGAATTTTATCTTCGTTCATAGGTGCAGAAATGTTTGAAAAGTGAGAATCTGAAGAGATCTGAGCGGAAAACTGCATAAATGGGCTGTGGCCAGGAGAAGTCATCATAGAGGTCAGGATGGAGAAGAGAAGAGAAAAAGAACACCTGTAATATGAGAAGACATCACCTGTGAGTCACTTAATGGAAATGTTGATTCTGCCTCTAATCAGTACTGCAGTCACTGCATGATCTGCAGCGAGATAATGGGTGGTATGATTATTATTTTTTTGTGGAGGCTACTAGTGATGTAGAACAGCCAGGGGGATGTCAATCAAGATCTGGGGGGGCACCATTTAAATTTTTGCCTCAGGCAGAAGAAAAGCTAGAATTGGCCCCCTATCTATCTATGGGCAAATGCAGGAGTTTTAAGGACGGGTTTCCAAGCATGTGGGTGCTTATGATGAAGACGATAAAATGACCCTTTCTATTATAAGTATTGTTCAGCATGATTGGTAACACTGGTTAAGACCTACAATTTCACGTGGTTTGGGGCTGGGAAGTATACCTATTAAAATTTGTATAAAATTCTTTAAAGGGGCTCAGAGCTTGCAGTGTTTCTCTAAAAAAAAGTGCTCCAGATCCACTGATTCCCTTCACACAGTCATAGAGTTAAAAAGGGGTATCCCCATGAGAGACATTTATGACATATCCAAGGGACATGTCATGAATGTCAGATAGTTGTGGGTCCCACCTCTGGGACCCGCACCTATCTGTAGAACAGGGCCCCCTATACCCCGTTCTACCTTTGTCTGTTTTCGCTGCCTCCCGGCCACTTCCTGGTTACATGGTCGGGAGTTCCGAAAACAGCGTAACTCGCTGAACTATGCTGTTTCCGTAACTACCATTCAGTTTTATGGGACTTAAGAAAACAGCGTAGCTCAGCGAGCTACGCTGTTTTCAGAACTCCCGACCTTGAAGTCAGGAAGTGGCAGCGAGAGCAGAAAGTAGTAGAACGGGGTTTAGGGATCGTTCTAGAGATAGATGTGGGTCCATCTGGGACCTGCACCTATCTGACATATCCTGTGGATATGTCATAAATGTCTCTCATGGGTAAACCCCTTTAAAGGCTATGTAAACCTTTGAAAGGTATTTTTTTTTAAATAAAAATGGCAGTCAGTGCGATCAGTGTAACTTTATAATTAGTTTTTATTAAAAATTTGTTTAACTTTTTTATTCTCTATACAGAGCAGCTGTATCTTGCGCTAAATCCTGGTCCCGTAAGGTCCGCGGGACTGACAGGTTCAGTTTCAGTGGGTCCTGCGTGTCTCTGACAGGATCGACCTGTAATCTACTCTACATCTAAATTATGAATTTAGATGTAATAGATTACAGGTGGATCCGACCCGCTGAAACTGAACCTGTCAGGTCCGCCAGACTGTCGGATTTGGGTCTTAGCGAACGATACAGCTGCTCTGTATAGAGAATACAAAGCAGCTCAATCTCAAAAAGGAAAAATTATTTTTAGTAAAAACTAATTATAAAGTTACACCAATCGCACTGACTGACCTTTTTATTTAAAAAAAAAAATGCCTTTCAAAGGTTTACGTAGCCTTTAAAATTCTGTTTGCCTGCAGCCACCATTAGGGGGAGCTCACTGCATAGGGACTTACACCGATCAGCCATAACATTGCAACTACTGACAGGTGAAGTGAATAACATTGCTGATCTGGCTACAATAGTGCCTGACAAGCGGTGGAGGGTACATTAGGCAGCAACTGAGCTGTCAGTTCTTTTCAGTTAAAGTGGTGGAAGTAGGAAAAATGGACAAGTGTAAGAATCGGAGCAACTTTGATAAGGGCCAAATTGTGATGTCTAGACGACTGGATCAGAACATCTACAAAACGTCCGGTCCTGGGTAGTGTTCCCGGTATGCAGTGGTTAGCGCATACCAAAAGTGGTCCAAGGAGGAACAACCAATGGACCGGCGACAGGGTCATGGGCGCCCAAGACTTATGGATGCGTGTGGGGAGTGAAGGCTAGCCCGTCTGTAGAGCTACTGTAGCACAAATTGCTGAAAAATGTACTGCTAAATATGATAGAGAGTGTCAGAACGTACAGAGCATCGCAGCATACGGCGTATGGAGCTGTGTAGCAGCAGACCGGTCAGGGTGCCCATGCTGACCCCTGTCTAATGCCGGAGCGCCTCCAATGGGCACGTGATCATCAGAACTGTGAAGAAGGTGGCCTGGTCTGATAAATTCCGTTTCACATCCTGTGGACGACCGGGTGCGTGTATGTCGCTCAAGGGTATGTTCACACGACCAAGTTTCAGACGTAATTCGGGCGTTTTACGCCCTGAATTACGTCTGAAAAAATGGCTCCATTACGCCGACAAACATCTGCCCATTACTTTCAATGGGTTTTACGATGCACTGTGCCGACGATCTGTCATTTTACGCGTCCCTGTCAAAAGACGGCGCGTAAAAAAGACGGCTCGTCAAAAGATGTGCAGGACACTTCTTGGGACGTAATTGGAGCCGTTTTTCATTGACTCCATTGAAAAACAGCTCCAATTACGTCCGTAATGGACGCCGCAAAAAACGCGAGTTCGAGCAATTACGTCTGAAATTCAGGAGCTGTTTTCGCCTGAAAACAGCTCCGTAATTTCAGACGTATTTTGCGCTGTCGTGTGAACATACCCCAAATGGGGAAGAGATGGCACCAGGATGCATTATGGGAAGAAGACAAGCCGGCAGGGGCAGTGTGGTGCTCTGGACAATGTTCTGCTGGGAAAGCTTGTGTCCTGACATTCATGTGGATGTGACGCGTACCACCGACCAAAACATTGCTGCAGCGGTATGGCAGTGCCCTCTTTCAGCAGGATAATGCCCCCGCCACACTACAGACATTGTTCAGGAATGATCTGAGGAGCATGAATAAGACTTCAAGGTGATGACTTGTCTCCAAATTCCCCAGATCTCAATCCGATCGATCATCTGTGGGATGTGCTGAAAAAACAAGTCCAATCCATAGAGGTCACAGCTCACAATCTACAGGATTTAAAGGATCTGTTGCTAACATCTTGCACCAGAGACCACAGGAACCTTCATAGATCTTGTGGAGTCCATGCCTCGATGGCTCTGAACTGATTTGGTGGCACGAGAGGAAACTACACAATATTAGGCAAGTGGTTGTAATGTTACGGCTGATCGGTGTATACAGCTCTCATTGAACTCAATTATATAACAGGATGCAGTGAGCTCCCCCTAGTGGAAAGAATGTCATTATTAATGAGCAGTTTAACCCCTTCACGACTGCCATATAGCTATATACGTCCTAACTGCCGATGCACCATGAAGTTAGCGTGTGTATAGACGTCGACAGCCTGGAATGGGTTTAATGAGTGAAGTGCTGCTTCAGTGTGAGCAGCACTGCACTCTCACGTCGGCCGGGGAATACACGTGAGCCCCGGAATACACCCCCCACTGTAGATAGTGCCACCCACAACCTCCTGTAGGCAGCGCAAAACCCTCTGTAGATAGCGCCACTTAAGCTCCCTCCTGCATCGGAATCCCCGGCCAGTGCTCTGGCCGATGATTCCCCTCCTAGAGGGAGCCCCTGCCGTCTTTCCATACCCGCTGTAGATCGTGCCACCCCCTACAGATAGTAACTCTCCCTGCTGTAGATAGCGCCACCTGAACGGACTCTAGGAGTGGAATCCCCGGTGTCAGATTGCACTGGCCGTTGAACCCCTTCTAGACAGAGCCCCTGACGTCACTGGCTCTCTCTAGGAGCGGAATCCCCATCCGACACTCTGGCCGGGGATTCCGCTACTGGAGAAGCCCCTGGTGTCACTATCCATATATGGACAATGACGTCAGGGGCTTCCTGTAGGAGCAGAATCTTCGGCCAGAGGGATTCCGCTCCTACAGGGAGCTACAGTGGTGCTATTTACAGGAAGGGGTTGCCATTTATGGGGAGGCACTATTTGCAGCAGGGATATTGCTAAACACAGGGGGGATGTTGCTATCTACAGGCGGGTGGCGCTATTTACAGGGGGTGTGGTGCTATATACAGGGGGCTGCTATATACAGGGGGTGTGGCACTATCCACATGGGTACTGTGGCATTATATTGGCACTATCTATAGGGGACACTGTGGCGCTATCTACATGGGCACTGTGTGTGGCACTATGTGGGCATTATCTACAGGGAGAACTGTGGCACTATGTGGGCACTGTGGCACTATTTACAGTGGGCACTGTGGCACTATCTATAGTGGTATTGCTTCACTATCAACATGGGCACTGAGGTGTTTTCAGGGGGATGGGACAAAAAAACCCTAACGAATAAAATTCATCCATCTTTTTAACGTCCATGAAAAACGGATGGCAAATGCCGGTTAAAGACGTTCAGACGGCCGGGAAATGGATTAAAAATTTTGAGACACATTGATGCAAAACAGCCATGAAAAACTGACAGTTGATACGTTGTTGACTGCCATTTTTTTCACGGTCGTGAGTATATAGCCCTCTTCACTCTCCTCACAGCGATCCAGGGTGATGGAGGGAGAAGAGGACTAATTGTTACAGAGCTCTACAGTGTATATATATATATATATACAAAATACAAAAAAGTGTTTTTTCTTTAATTTTTAGTAATTTGTCTGCTCATAATCAAAATGTAAAACACTGAATTGATTACACTAATCTAGAAAATGAAAGCCTCATAAGTCTTGTAAAAAAAACAAATTAAAAATAGTTGTGATATTCAGAGCGGTTCCAAAGATATTATCATTTAAAGAAGTGCATATCAAAAATGGACAATTTGACCTGGACACAGGGGCATCAATGACCCATGGTCATGAAAGGGCTAAAGGGCAGTTTCCAGGTACTAGCACCCCTATCTATCTCTACTACATAGCTATCTATTATTTCTCGAATATACCATCTATCTAGTCACAATGACACTTGTATTATTCTTCCTTGAAGTGACATTTACAGTTCAGATCCGAAAAATATCTTGTAAATGCGACTCCGGTGCGAGTATTCAGAATCTCAGACATGCATTTAGTGCTTTTCATTCTAGCAATAACTTTTCCTTTAAAGATCATTGAACAGACGTCCTGGACTGAATCAACCCTGTCCTGATGATAGTTTCCCTTTAGGCCCCATGCACACGACCGTAAAAAATCTCCGTAATTGCGGACCGTAATACAGTCGGCAATTACGGGCCCATTCGGTTCTATAGGGCGTGGACACCTTTCCGTATGGCTACAGATATGTGTCCATGCCGTAGAACCGTGTCAGGAATTATGGAGAATGTCCTACTCTTCGTATTTTACAGGCTGTACTCCCATACTTTGTATGGGAGCACGGTCCAAAAATGCGGCCCGAGGCTGTCGGCCGTGACCGCAATCGCGGCCCGTGATTACGAGCACGGCCGTGTGCATGAGGCCTCAATGGCAGCTTGTTATCAGGTCAAATATTAGACATTAGGTGAGTACAGAAAATATTGCTGAGGATCCAGAGGGAAAATTCATGGAGAGAGCAATTCCTTTGGAATACTACTGCGATGGGAGCAGTGAAATTTTAGGATCCCCATTGTTTTGTAGTGTGCAGGTACTGCCTGTGCCCTATATAGATAAGCAGCTAAATGTAAAGAATCCCTATTACGGATAGTCAACAACACCTCTTCTTTCTCAAGTCCCCTATGGTCCTAAATGGAATGATTGAGTCATCACACAGAGATTGAGATAGAAACCACTTTTTGTGATATTGGCCACTTCAAAAAAATTGAAAGTATTTTATTTCACTCTTAATATTGCCCTATTCCTACCAGGAAAAATGTAATATATATATGGCCAGGTCAAGAGGAACATGAAATCAATCAACATGACATTTTTTATCCTTTTTACAACCGCAGGGACATAATGTGGCCAAACTATATAACAATGCATTATACTGTATGAATGAACTTTTCGTATTTTTTGTTATAGATCCCCATAAATGTACAAAAAAGTTACCTCAGAGCGGCTGTTTTTCCATTTTTGTGCATGCAGGTCACCAGTCGTGTTTGATATCCAATTTGTATATCCCAGAATCTGTTCTCCAGACGATTTTTCCTGTTGCGGTTCCTCTTCTTCTGAATAAGCTCTCTAGCCTCCGGGTCCTTCACAGCTTTTTCTCTCTCTTTTGCCCGTTCCCTTTTTTTCCCCCGTTTTCCAGCTTGTCTTACATGTCTAGAAATTGGTATTGAGCAAGAGCTCCAAGGTCCAACATTTAGACTGTACATGTTTTCTTCACCTTCGCAAGGAGAACCTTCACAAACCTGAAATTCTGTCAGGTTAGGACAGGCCGAGCCACCAAACTGAGGCATGCCCACCACATAGCGTGTTCTGTGTTTTAATCCATTGCCGCATGTTTTTGAGCATTCCGACCAGATGGAAAAATCGGATACAATACAATCCTGAGGACAGGGAATAAGGCATCCTTGTTCTAACCGGGGTTGGGGCTCAAAGTATTCGCATATACTGTCATCTGCCTCCGTCCCGGTGGCTTTCTGTAGACAGACGACCTCTCTTGTCTGAATTCCTTCCTCGCCCTTTGTGCATTCTATTGGTTTCTCCGATAACCTCGATGTGACTGGTGTACACTGGTTCCAAGTACCCAGCTGCCAGTCATACAGTTCTTTATGCCAGTCACAAACTCTAAAACAGTTTTGCTGGTTTTCGGGTCTATCTGTCTGTTTACAATTTGTGGGGAGAGTCGTCCACCCTTCAGTATGTGCACACCAGACCGCCCTGGTTTGAATGCCTCCTGGTCCACATTCATCTCCCATGCACCTTCCCCATGGACCTGAAACAAGGAATAAAGATGAGTTCGAAGAACATTGAAGAGCATTTCATTAGACATTACACACACACACACACACACACACACACACACTTATTCACAAATTGATATAGAGTTCGATGCCGGCTATAGACCCAAGTTGGTGGCGGCATGTTCTTCCCACCAAAAGAACTTAGTTTATCTTACGGGATATACAATGCCAAAAATATTCAACTGTGGTGATTGCTATTTCCTTGAAAGATAAGTCTTCCAAAGTTGTCTAAGGGTATGTTCACACGCACTAATTACGGACGTAATTCGGGCGTTTTTGCCCCGAATTACGTCCGAAAATAGCGCTGACAAACATCTGCCCATTGAAAGCAATGGGCAGACGATTGTCTGTTCACACGAGGCGTAATTTACGCGCCGCTGTCAAATAACGGCGCGTAAATAGACGCCCGCGTCAAAGAAGTGACCTGTCACTTCTTTGGCCGTAATTGGAGCCGTTATTCATTGACTCCAATGAATAGCAGCGCCAATTACGTCCGTAATGGACGCGGCGTTCAAGCGCCTGCACATGCCGTTACGACTGAAATTACGGGGATGTTTTCAGGCTGAAACATCCCCGTAATTTCAGCCGTTACGGACGCCCTCGTGTGAACATACCCTAAGGACTCTCATAGGCATGATCTTGTGGAAATTGACCAGTTGGGCAATAGTCATCTAAAGTCTACCGGTGGTTTCAGAAACATCCAATGGTTGCAGCTATGGGGAAAATGACCAGAAAAGTGGAAGAAGAATCTTAAACCGTTAAAACGAACATTATTTGCTTCTTTCCATAGTCTAGAATATTTGACCAATCTACAAATTGGAAAAAATTTTTTTTTGTATAAATAAGGCCTATGAATAATCGTCTTGCAAAAAACTTTGAAGAATAACAGAGACTTCAATAAAAAAAAACAAATCAAAACAAAAATAACTAGAATACTACTTTATCATATCCTGGACGGATTATGGGAAGACCTGGGCTCACTGGGAAAGGCAATTATTCTCAAAAACAGTAGAAATGAAAAAAAAGAAAATTGATGGAGACAATGACGGAAATCATTAACTCGCCATTGAAAATCCTGAAGATTTCAATCAGGACAATAGTGGAGAAACATTATTCAAATGATCACAAGGAGTCAAACATCATAACATTAATGATAATCTGGAAGAACCATCTGAATAATCTCAAACTGTAATGACTAATATTTTTTTTTACTTTTTTTGGGTTGTAAAAATGTAGACTAAATGTTAGATACTCAACAGCCCTAATCCATTACATTTAGAAATCTTAAATAGCAAAGGAGCAAACAGGAAAGTAAATGTATTGTCACTTTTATGATGCTACAGACTGGATCTAACGCAAATGTTTTTACCCTGAAAATGATGGTGGGGGAGGGGCTTTTTCCTTTTCTCTTTGTCCCCCCGATGAGTACTGAAATTTGTATAAACGGTCAAGGAAAAAAAGATACGGAAAGTGCCTAATGCACACAATTTATGTGTGATTACAAAAGAGGTTTTCACTTTTTAAAACATATGGTCCGATCATTAATAGTAGTATATTTATTACATCAACACTAATTACAATTATGCTGTCCCCTATACACAAGAATATAACTACTATAATACTGCTCCTATATACAATTATATAACTACTACAATACTGCTCCTATATACAAGAATATAACTACTATAATACTGCTCCCTATATACAAGAATATAACTACTATAATACTACCCCTATATACAAGAATATAACTACTATAATACTGCTCCTATATACAAGAATATAACTACTATAATACTGCCCCCTATATACAAGAATATAACTACTATAATACTGCCTCCTATATACAAGAATATAACTACTATAATACTGCCCCCTATATACAAGAATATAACTACTATAATACTGCTCCTATATACAATTATATAACTACTACAATACTGCTCCTATATACAAGAATATAACTACTATAATACTGCTCCCTATATACAAGAATATAACTACTATAATACTTATCCTATATACAAGAATATAACTACTATAATACTGCTCCTATATACAAGAATATAACTACTATAATACTGCCCCCTATATACAAGAATATAACTACTATAATACTGCTCCTATATACAAGAATATAACTACTATAATACTGCCATATATACAAGAATATAACTACTATAATACTGCCCCCTATATACAAGAATATAACTACTATAATACTGCCACCTATATACAATAATATAACTACTATAATACTGCCCCTATATACAAGAATATAACTTCTATAATACTGCCCCCTATATACAAGAATATAACTACTATAATACTGCCCCTATATACAAGAATATAACTACTATAATACTGCTCCTATATACAAGAATATAACTACTATAATACAGCCCCCTATATACAAGAATATAACTACTACAATACTGCTCCTATATACAAGAATATAACTACTATAATACTGCCCCTATATACAAGAATATAACTACTATAATACTGCCCTCTATATACAAGAATATAACTACTATAATACTGCACCTATATACAAGAATATAACTACTATAATACTGCCCCTATATACAAGAATATAACTACTATTATACTGCCCCTATATACAAGAATATAACTACTGTAATACCGCCTCCTATATACAAGAATATAACTACTGTAATACTATTCCATATATACAAGAATATAAATACTATAATACTGCTCCTATATACAAGAATATAACTACTGTAATACTGTCCCCTATATACAAGAATATAATTACTATAATACTGCCTCCTATATACAAGAATATAACTACTATAATACTGCCCCCTATATACAAGAATATAACTACTATAATACTGCTCCTATATACAAGAATATAACTACTATAATACTGCCCCTATTTACAAGAATATAACTACTATAATACTGCCCCTATATACAAGAATATAACTACTATAATACTGCCTCCTATATACCAGAATATAACTACTATAATACTGCCCCTATATACAAGAATATAACTACTATAATACTGCCCCCTATATACAAGAATATAACTACTATAATACTGCCCCCTATATACAAGAATATAACTACTATACTACTGCTCCTATATACAAGAATATAACTACTATAATACTGCTCCTATATACAAGAATATAACTACTATAATACTGTCCCCTATATACAAGAATATAACTACTATACTACTAACCCCTATGTACAAGAATATAACTACTATAATACTGCTCCTATATACAAGAATATAACTACTATAATACTGCTCCTATATACAAGAATATAACTACTATAATACTGTCCCCTTTGTATTAGAATATAACTACTGTAATACTGCCCCCTATAGTCAAAAATTTAGATCTGTGCAAGCGAAAAAATTGTCATATCTAAATTAAGTTGCTCCACATGTTCAGCAGTTTAGTATACGGTACATTGAGTTCATTTATGTAAACGAATACTCCGCTTTCCGCTCTCCATTTTCTGTATATATAATACTGCAGCAGTAAGTTTTATGTTGTATATTTTAGGCTCCGGCATTCAGTGTAGCCAGCTGGGAAGGATAGATTAAGCCCATAAAAACTCCTTTAGTATTCTACGCTGATTACATTTAAATCTTAGCTTCATAGATTTTCACAGCACCTACAAAATAAATATATGGAAAATACAAATGCAATTTACTTTCTATTCCGGGAAGATTACACCTTTGCTTTATCTCTCATCGACCTCTCGCAAATAACAAGATCACAGTTGCATTATCCACACTCAGATACAAGGAGGCTCAGAGAATAGCAGGAGCCTCTGTATGAGAACACCAGCCGAGACCAAACACAAAAATCCTAAATGGCATACTTAAAGGAGAAAGCCACAATTTAATACCAATTCCGCAAAACATGGCCGCATTCACATGGGGGAAACACATCGCGGCCTCGTCTTATCACGAGGCTGCACCTTGGACAAACCGTCTAATTAATATTATTACTTCTAGGGATAGGGAAGATTTCTAGCTGAAAAACTTAGCGTGAAAGACCAAATCTTCCAACGATGCCGGGATAACGTCGCGTATAATTGAGTTTTCATATGCCGAGAAACACCAATTAAATTAAACAGATGAATGAACATTTCCGGTCGTCAGGTGAAGATTGTAGAGGATCCAGTTGTGTTGATGTTAAAAAAAAGGCAGGAAATAAAGCTGGTAAAAGATAGAAATGTGGTACAGGTGGAGTAGACTTTATTTTATCATAATTGCGCACTGTTGGCTTGTTATTTCAATTAACCCCTAAAAAGGTTTGTCTCATTGGAAAAATCCCTAAATGAGGACATAATCAGCACTTTGCCGCAGTTCTGGTAACTGACACCCAAGGTGGTCACCTGTGATTGCCAGGCTAAGCTCTGGGAGGCCACACATTTCTCCTACAGTGGCCACTGCGGGTGGAATTTGGTATTGCATGGAATTTATTAAAATGAATGAGTGACTATGTAGTAAATAGTCACATGGAGTCCTCCAGAGTGAGAGTTACGCTGTACAGCAGGGAAATAGAGGGAGATCTTGCGTATGAAACGTTTCTGTAATGTCCATAAGCACCAGCAGTAAATATGGACAAGAGTTGTCCTTATGGGACTTAAAGGTGTAATCCCAACTAGGACCCGCATCTTTCCGACATTTATGGTAGATATCCCATGGATATGCTATAAATGTCAAAGATGGAATAACCTGACCAGACACTCTTCAGTGATTTTCACCACAGCTGGATAAACAGCTATAACTTTTTTTGCATACTTATTCGTTCAGGTGACTTTTAAGAATACGATGTCATATGTGTACATGATGAATAACACTATTTCTAGCCCATTATATGACTTGTATATTGCATTTTTTTTTTACCAGTTTTCCCCTCTGCAGGCTCTGTCTTTAATTCTCAGTTTTCGCTGGGCTAGTGGGTGGAGTCTTAGGGCTATCATGTTTTCTATACCCTGCACACAGAGCAAAATCCTGCTCTCCTATCTCTATCACATATATATAATCAGCAGCAGAAGGAGGAGATTACACAGCTGTAATGAGCAGTGTAGCTGAGAATCCAGCACTGGCCTAAGATAGAACACTTACTAGAAGCTGCAGCAGCATCTCTGTGTATCTCTCTGCCTCTCTTTCTCTCTCTCTGCTCCTGATCCCTCCACTCTAAGTATACATTTATGGGCAGTTGTAACCTGATTCCTCAGTGAGCTGATAATCTAAGATTTAGCAGTAAGCCTGATAACTGGAGAATGAGGCATTTTTCTCTAATAAGATATAGTAGAAAGTTTCTTATATCCTCTTGTTCTATTGATTTATGCAAAGTTTGTTGAAAAGATAGTGACCATTTAGTCCATGTGTTGTGTGTGGTATTGCAGCTCCAGTCCATTAAATTGAATGGCGCTGAGCTGCAATACCACACACAACCATTGGACAGGCGTGGCACTATTTTTAGAAGAAATCAGTCATGTTTTTCCTAATCTTGAACAATCCATTTAAAATCTTTCAAATAAAGCAGTTATCCGTTTCTTCACCCAAAACGTAAAAATAATATTCAGTAAATATAATCCTCGAGTTGTCCTCCTCTGTCGAGTTGTTACATAATCAGTTTATTAAATATATCCATTTATGAAAAGAAGTATGACGAATAATATGGCTGCCACTCGACTTTTTTGGAGTAGATATGCAAGAATACAATAACAAATTTCTGCTTACGAATCAAATTCTCCCTTAGGGAGAGTTAAATGGCAGTCATTATGGTTATCACCCAGCTTTCCCAGGATCAGAAATATATATTTTTTTCGTTTTAAAATAAGATATTCATTCAATTATCCTTGACTCACTCTCAGGTATTATATCTTCATTATAACAATCTTGGCCTCGGCGTCATTTGTATCAGCAGATAAAATTGCCACATTTTGTTTGGGCTGTTACATTTGCAGTTTGCTTGTGATGTGAGGTCCATTTAGTGACTCCTGACATTCAGATATATTGCCACTAAAAATCATTGCTGATGAGCCTGAGCTGAGCGGCTGCCAATAAGTCCATCATTCTCCATGTCAAATCTCTCACCAGGGACGGGAACGCAGTTTGAAGCCGACATCAAAGACGCAACGTTCACTGAAGTTCACATCAAAGTCGTTGCTTCACGGATCCGTCGTCTTCTTCTCCTGCCCAAAAACTTAAAGAGGACCCGTCACCTCTCCTGAAATGTCTATTTTAGTAAATAACTGTATTCCTCTTGAAATAACAATTCTGTTGCATCTTTTCTTAAAACTCTAAGTTGTGTCGTTCCTCTGTTATCCCTCCGTAAAATATATAATTAAATTGACAACTGGGCGTTACCAGTTGGGGGTGTGTCCCTACACAGACTGACAATGTCTAATCAGTGCTGACAGTCCCCTTTGACAAGATGAATTGTAACATCCAGTTGTCAATTAATTCATACATTTCTAGGAGGAGTAACAGAGGAATGGCACCACACAGAGTTCTAAGAAACGATTTGTAATTTCATGGAGAATACAAATGTCATGTCAGGGGAGGTGACCGGTCCTCTTTAAGGAATTGTCCACTTCGGGTAAATAAAGCATCAGAATAACCCCTTTCTATATGCCTTAGGAAAAATTGATGTCATAGAGGGGCCCCCTTTCACAAGTCATAGAGGGGCACCCTCCTGATGTCATAGAGGAGCCCCCTTTCTTTATCAGTCTATTAAGCAGACAGCCGCTAGCAAAAGTGGACTCGGCCCGTCTATTTATTACATGCACACTAATTAATTTAAATGGCCGGCTTGTAAAACTGCTGGAAATATAGACTGGCTGCAGCTTTCCTCTGGGATTGCAGCTAGTCGCCATGGGTTTATAATGCAGGAACCACACCGATCAGTTGATTGCCGGGCAGACTTCAATCTGAAAAGGGCTTGACTGCAAGAGACAACCCCTCCAAATAGTAATATTGATGCGACCTGCAGCCAGCACTAGGGGGAGCTCACTGCACACATACCTATACAGCCCCATTGAGCTCACTAGGAGTTGTGTAGCGTCCACGGCCACGGACCGTTGGGATTACTCACCCCCGACGGCCACAGCCATGGATCTGTGAGTGCTGGCCCGGATCTCCTCCCTAGGAGACGCCAGTGCTCACTTCCGCTCCGTTCTGCTGTGTCCCGTAGGGTGCGAGCGTACGCTCGTGCCCGGCCTTAAAGGGCCAGTGCGCGCACATGTAAATAATCATTCATTGCCCATGAACACCCTGGACTATATGAAGGGCTCTGCCCCTTTACTCCTTGCCTGAGCGTTGCTGTGTTTACCCGTGTTAGTCTTGCAACTGGTCCCTTAGTGTTATCCTGTTCCCAGTGTTCCCGTGCCTGCTACCTGTATCCTGTGCTACCTTGTTCCTGTGCCTTAGAAAGTTGGAGTTATGTTCTGCCACCGGTCACACCTGCTTTGTTACACCACGCATGGTGTCTGCTGCCAAGGTCCCATCTGAGCCTAGCCGTTGCTACTGTCTGAACTACTACAGGTACCCTTGTGCTTGGACTATATAGACATTGACTTGGTTCACTGTTTGGCCAGCTGCTATCCTGCTACGGTGGTACGGCCCAGTGGGCCCACATACCCACAGATCGTAACAAGTTGTATAAGTCTGCATACAGCATGCTCCCCCTAGTGGCAACTGCAGGAAGCCAGAAATGTATCCTTCAACTTTCTGAAGGGGATAAGCGGGAGCAATTCTCTGCTGGGCCCCTCTCTACACAGGCCCCAGAGCAATAATATTTTAGGACTTCCTGGTTAATTAGGCTTACCTCTATAGTTACTTGGATTTAGATTTCTACACTTCCCCAATAAAGGCAAACCATTGACCAAGCTCTACTGGAATATTTTTCTTAAAGGGTACATAAAATGTTGCAAGCACTTTTTGTACTGATGCAATGTAATGCATCTAGAATGAAAAAATTAAGCAGCTTTGCAAATATCACTGAAAACTTCCTATTGTTTTGAGTATAAATCTCTTACAAAAAGTTATGTGTCTCCACGGTTACAGACTACAAACAAGCCCTGTGTGTTGTCAGGTCCTGCAGTCATTTACTACCCCAATCCTTCTGCCCCCTCTTCTTGCGAAGTTATAGATAGTAAAAGTGGGGGGCAGATGAAAGGGAGTAAATTATAACTGCATGATCAGATGGCACACAATATTTGTTTGTAGTCACATACGTCTGCATAGGAGCTGTATACACAAAACGATAAGAGATTTTAAATCAAGACTAAATAAAAAAAAATGCCTCCTTTTTTATTTTAGAAGCATTGGAGCAATAAAAAAAACAAATGTTGCAAAAGTATACATACCCTTCAAAGATGAGAAATGACGGAGTCTAAATAAAATTAGCAAAAATAACAATTGCACGCAGGGTTTGTTTGTAGTCTTGAGACGCATACTTCTGCATTGGAGCTGTATACATAAAATGGTAGGAGATTTTTTGTATCAGGCTAAACAAAAAGTTGCTTCTTTTTTTATTTTAGATACAGTGTAGCAATAAAAAAATATTGCAAAATTATACACACCCTTCAAAGTTCAGACAATATTGAGTTTAAATAAAATATGCAAAAATAAGATTGCACACAAGGTTTGTTTGTAGCCTGGAGTCGCACACGTCTGCATAGGAGCTGTATACACAAAACGGTAGGAGATTTTTTTTAATCAAGACTAAACAAAAAGTTGCATACTTTTTTATTTTAGATGCATTGGTGCAAATACTTTATGCTAATTTAAAAAAATATCTCTTACTTCTGGATTTGGTTTCCTTGGGTTAAATAGACCCATAACTACTCCATTATTTACATCCTGCAAGCGACCAAGCCCCATCAATGGCGTCTGCGCTATAAATCTTTTTCCCATACTGCGTAATAGTCCTAAGAGGAGTTTTACAATAAACCCGCTGATCATTATCCCGTGCAGAAAACACCAGACACCTCAACTAAAGAGATCATAGAATGGCCCATTAAGCCCTTATTACAGCAGCCAGCAGGCAGGAGACTTCTACCAGTAGCTGCAGAAAAAATAAAACGTGAAAAATGGGTGAAAAACCTCCGTACCCTGAAGAGAAAACACATGAAATTGTCGGGAGAACTGGGGCAGTCCATTCTTAGTCTCAGCGGGGGAATCCGAATGGCTTCATAGATTCATGCCACCTTTCACATTCAGCTTTGAGCCCCAGAAGGAGAAAAAAAGCAACACAAAACCCACAACAACAAAAAACGGCAGCACACGACTGTCTCCGGAGATATTTCCATATTACATCTATTGGACATTTATGGCAGGTCCTGTGGATATACCATATATGTCTGAGATGGGAATATCCCTTTAAATAAATCTTCTTCATTTTATAATAGAGTTCCGTAACTTACTAATATACTTTCTATATTCATTCCTTACCATTTTCAAGATCTTTGCTTGCTGCCAGTAAATGGGAACCGTCATTATTTACTGAAAATCCTGTCCTGTTCATGTGATGATCAAACAGGTGCGTGGTTCGTTACAGTGACAGTACAGTTATTAGATAACAGATTTTCAGTCTCTTCAAGTAAACAGTAAGTCCGGGTTCCCACGTAGCGTAAATGCTGCAGAATTTCCGCAACGAAATTGTGTGCAGCATTTACAGTAGCAGCAAAGCGGATGAGATTTAGAAAATCTCATGCCCGCGCTGCGGAAAAAAAACTGTAGCGTAAACATTAATAACTTGACCTGCGGTGCGGAATTGAATTCCGCAGCATGTCAATTTATGCTGCGTTTTTGTTGATTTTCCGTTGCGGGTTTCCCCCTCTGAATTCAATGGGGATGCAAGACCCGCAACAGAAAGCCACGTGTTACGACTTTTGCCGCGTAATTGTAGTGTTCACATCGCAAAAATCGCAACGCCGGAAGAAAAAAAAATCACACTTACCCAGAACGCCCTCCTCCTTCCTGCAGTCCGGCCTCCAGGGATGATGTTGCATCCCATGTGACCGCTGCAGCCAATCACAGGCTGAAGCGTCACATGGCCTGCAACGTCATCCTGGGAGTCCGGAGCGAACGTCAGAGAGGCGAGGGTTTAAGTATGAACGGCTTTCTTCCGCAGCAGAATTTCCATCCGAAAAATCGCACCACAATGTGCTGCGATTTTTCAGACGGAGTGTCCTGCGGGTTGTCCTTAAAGGTTGTCAACTATTACTATTCACTGACAGCAAGCAGAGATCTTGAAAGGAAAAGAAAACATAATGAATCCATACATTAGAAAATGACTAAATGTATCACTATATAGTACGATGAGTAAGCTTTATCTAATGAAACCAGAAAACCCTCTTGAAGTCTCGCCCTATGATGTCATCCTCTTTAGGCCCATTCGGACACCAGGGCTTGAGGGTGCCGCCTTTCCATGGCACGTCCCTGTATGGGCCCATACTGCACCTCTGGGCGCCATATATCAGATTATATACTGGTCTATAAACACAGTCAGCGACTAGATCCGGATAAACAGTGGAGACGCTCGGTGCGTCACGTGAATATTAATAACAGTATAACAGTATTATACATTTCACAAGGGTTAATCCTCTGCACATCAGAGAAGATGAGAAGTTCAAAGCGGTGCTCCCCCTGCTGCCCCTAATCTCCGGGTCCCTAATCTCCTTCCACACATTTGGAAGATTAGTCCCTGGGAATGTCCTTGCCTTCTTCCTATAGATGAACAGAAGGGAAATATCTTTTACTTCTTAAGATCCCGCAAATATTTCACCTTCCTAAGAATATTTAAGGTAAATAATTAAAAATAATAATTATCTATCTAACTATTTATATTTTGGAACTATCTACATTTCCTACATTATGATAACTACATTTAAATGATTGGTAGGTTTCACTTGCAGTACCATTTCTGGCCACATGGTGTGCTGATAAAATGAAACATAGCTATAACAAAACAAAGCAAAAAGAACTGTTATTCTGACACATGTGATGCGATACTCTTTAGCACCACCTAGTGGTAAAAACAGTTGAAGAAATTCTGCTTGTCAAAACACAGATGACTCATTATAAGTAAACTTAGTCTCGTCTTGACAACCCCTTTTTCATATTAAAGCTGGACCTGTGATCACCTGATTACAGCAGGTCCACCTCCAGAAGCCGCCAGTCACCATATTTTATCACTAGGGGGAGCTCCAGCTGTTCATAAGCATTTAATGAATAGCCATCCATATAATACATGGACAGGCCAGGTCCGTCAGAGGCAGAGCCGCTATTTGCACCAGCTCTCCACTGTTCCTAAAAGACAGGACACCTCTATATGATGTTTATATACCCCAATAGGTCGTATTGAACGGGTCTGTCTTCTTAAAACATCTTCAGCGAACAAAAAAATTTATGATATAGTCGAGAGATAGATGACTATTTGAGATTAGATTATAAAGGAGTTGGCTAGGTCTTGAAAAACTGTTTACCTCCAGAAACAGCGCCACACTTATCCATGGGTTTTGTCTGGTATTGCAGCTGAGCTCCAATGAAGTGAATGGGACTGCGTTGCGATACCGCACACAACCTGTGGACGGCTGTGGCACTGTTTTTGGAGGAATGCAGCCAAGTCTTTCTCGCCCTGGACAATCCCTTTAAGGGCACTGTCCCTTTAAATAATTCACTGCTTTATTTTTTGTTTGCAAAACCTTTTATGGAAACAAAATCTCGAGCGGTTGATATATAATGTATTCCGTTGCTGGCTGATGACAAGACCTGACGGTATAAAATTCAGCATTTAGGTTGCAAGCGATTGATGTGCCGCGGCTTTGAACTGGTTTAAACAAAAAGAAAAGGAATATTGGCAAAGTATAAATAATAAAACGCCGCGTGGAGAAATACGAAATGAAGCCTCTTGTTGTTTTTCTCCCGCTTGTATTTTCTAGCATCAGCGATCTTATTAAGTGACAGTCTGCAGCAGATCACAGTCGCCATAAATCACACGCTTGGCACGGGCGGGCACATCAATATGCAAAAGGCACGAGAAACCCCTCATTAATGGTTTTATCAGTCAAAAATAATGGCGGCTAAATGTCAGAGAAAAACCTTAATGAGTTTCACGGTGTGCGGCTCCGTACCGGACATTACCTGGGAGGGACATATATCAACTCTGTATGTTTGGTAGATGGGGACGATATACGTCATTTATACTTCACATTTTTTTTGTTACTTTGTTTGTAATATCTGCAGTTTTACATGAAATGTGAGCAGCAGGTGGCGATGTTCTGATGTTTTGGATGGCTGGGGGTTGTGCGAGGCTTTTCTTCCCTATGTTAAAATGGTATAATATACACAGTGTCACTTCATCTTTGAATGCACATTACCTCTGTTATGGGGGTACTGTTGCTGTCACTTATGGGGGCACAATGGCTTTGCCTATTATGGTGGCTTGGCTCTGTGACTGTCACTGTTATGGGATCATTGTGGCTGTCACTGATATGAGATCATTGTGACTGTCACTGATATGAGATCATTTGTGGCTGTCACTGTTATGGGATCATTGTGGCTGTCACTGATATGAGATCATTGTGACTGTCACTGATATGAGATCATTTGTGGCTGTCACTGATATGAGATCATTTGTGGCTGTCACTGATATGAGATCATTGTGGCTGTCACTGATATGAGATCATTGTGGCTGTCACTGATATGAGATCATTGTGGCTGTCACTGATATGAGATCATTTGTGGCTGTCACTGATATGAGATCATTGTGGCTGTCACTGATATGAGATCATTTGTGGCTGTCACTGATATGAGATCATTGTGGCTGTCACTGATATGAGATCATTGTGGCTGTCACTGATATGAGATCATTGTGGCTGTCACTGTTATAGGATCATTGTGGCTGTTACTGATATGAGATCATTGTGGCTGTCACTGATATGAGATCATTGTGGCTGTCACTGATATGAGATCATTGTGGCTGTCACTGATATGAGATCATTGTGGCTGTCACTGATATGAGATCATTGTGGCTGTCACTGTTATAGGATCATTGTGGCTGTCACTGATATGAGATCATTGTGGCCGTCACTGTTATAGGATCATTGTGGCTGTCACTGATATGAGATCATTGTGGCTGTCACTGTTATAGGATCATTGTGGCTGTCACTGATATGAGATGATTGTGGCTGTCACTGATATGAGATCATTGTGGCCGTCACTGTTATAGGATCATTGTGGCTGTCACTGATATGAGATCATTGTGGCCGTCACTGTTATAGGATCATTGTGGCTGTCACTGATATGAGATCATTGTGGCTGTCACTGTTATAGGATCATTGTGGCTGTCACTGATATGAGATGATTGTGGCTGTCACTGATATGAGATGATTGTGGCTGTCACTGTTATAGGATCATTGTGGCTGTCACTGATACGAGATCATTGTGGCTGTCACTGTTATAGGATCATTGTGGCTGTCACTGATATGAGGGCACTGTGGCTGTCAGTGTTAGGGAGCACTAAAGATGTCACTAATATGAGTGCACTGTGGCTGTCACTGTTATAGTAGCACTGTGGCTGTCACGGTTATGGGGGCACTGTGGCTGTCACTGTTATGAGGCACTATGGCTGTAACTGTTATGGTAGCATTGTGACTGTTACTGTTATGAGGGCACTCTGGTTGTCACTGTTATGGGGCTGTATGGCTACTTTATTATGGGAGTACTATTGTACTCTGTTATGAGGGCACTGTGGCCACCATTATTATGGGGGCTCTGTGGCTTCTTCTGTCATTGGATTACTGTTGATTAACAATAGATCTGTCCCTCTCTCCCTTTTCTCATTGTGAGAAATGACAAATGGCGCAGATCTACATTGTCTTGCGTTGATATCCGGGGGGGGGGGGGGGGGGGGTATTTCTGGGTAACAGCACCTTGTGGGTGGTATAATGGAGATCAGCCGTTCCAGACATAGATACAGCTCAGAAATTATTCAGGTACATTTTATTGACTAAATTCATAGACTCAGCCTGGAAGTGAAGCTTCACGAGGTGCAGAGGTCACATTCATACCCGGGTCCTGGTACCTGAGGGGGCCCAAAGACGTCTCTGCCACACATTTATATACAATATGTGACAGTCACTTTATTACCAAGTCTGCGAAAGACGACTTGTAATACGATATAGAAACTATTACTATTCACTGACAGCAAGAGAGATCTTGAAAAAATCCTAAGGATTAATACACAAAGTATATTAGAAAATTGCCGAATTGATCACTATATGATGAGTAAGATTTATTTATAAAACCAGAATACCCCTTCAAGCCCCGACCTATGATGTCACCCTCCTTTATGGAGCAATTATAACTAGCGCTAGTATCGGGTCTCATGCATACGGCTTCATATAACCTCTGAGCCGTGTGGGTCCCATACACCCATACAGTGAAGGAAATAAGTATTTGATCCCTTGCTGATTTTGTAAGTTTGCCCACTGTCAAAGACATGAACAGTCTAGAATTTTTAGGATAGGTTAATTTTACCAGTGAGAGATAGATTATATAAAAAAAAAACAAAACAGAAAATCACATTGTCAAAATTATATATATTTATTTGCATTGTGCACAGAGAAATAAGTATTTGATCCCTTTGGCAAACAAGACTTAATTGTAAAGGATCTGCCAGGCACAGCTTCTGTGTATACACCCATAAGTAATCAGTCTGCACCTGCTTCTATGTCTGTGAGACTGACTCCATCTTCCACCACTCAGGATGGCAGGCTTAGGAGTGGGAGAGCCTATCACAGCCTGGCCAGACAGAGCTAGCTCCCGCCCTCTGTCTATTTATACCTGCCTTTCCTGTTCCTCCTTGCTTGTGATTCTTCTCGTGTGGTTTCCTGGCCCTGCTGCAGCTTCTGAACTATTTGACCCTGCTTCATACTGACCTTGGCTTACTGACTACTCTCCTGCTCTGCGTTTGGTACCTCGTACACTCCTGGTTTGACTCGGCTCGTTCACCACTCTTGTTGCTCACGGTGTTGCCGTGGGCAACTGCCCCATTTCCCTTAGCTTTGTGTACCCTTGTCTGTTTGTCTGTCGTGCACTTACTGAGCGTAGGGACCGTCGCCCAGTTGTACCCCGTCGCCTAGGGCGGGTCGTTGCAAGTAGGCAGGGACTGAGTGGCGGGTAGATTAGGGCTCACTTGTCTGTTTCCCTACCCCCTTCATTACATTAATACTTGGTGGCAAAACCCTTGTTGGCAAGCACAGCAGTCAGATGTTTTTTGTAGTTGATGATGAGGTTTGCACACATGCTAGATGGAATTTTGGCCCACTCCTCTTTGCAGATCATCTGTAAATCATTAAGATTTCGAGGCTGTCGCTTGGCAACTTGGATCTTCAGCTCCCTTTATAAGTTTTCGATGGGATTAAGGTCTGGAGACTGACTAGGCCACTCCATGACCTTAATGTGCTTCTTTTTGAGCCACCCTTTGTTGCCTTGGCTGTATGTTTCGGGTCATTGTCGTGCTGGAAGACCCAGCCACAAGCCATTTTTAATGTCCTGGTGGAGGGAAGGAGGTTGTCACTCAGGATTTGACGGTACATGGCTCCATCCATTCTCCCATTGATGCGGTGATGTAGTCCTGTGCCCTTAGCAGAGAAACACCCCCAAAACATAATGTTTCCACCTCCATGCTTGACAGTGGGGACGGTGTTCTTTGAGTCATAGGCAGCATTTCTCTTCCTCCAAACACGGCGAGTTGAGTTAATGCCAAAGAGCTCAATTTTAGTCTCATCTGAGCACAGCACCTTCTCCCAATCACTCTCAGAATCATCCAGATGTTCATTTGCAAACTTCAGACGGGCCTGTACATGTGCCTTCTTGAGCAGGGGGACCTTGCGGGCACTGCAGGATTTTAATCCATTACGGCGTAATGTGTTACCAATGGTTTTCTTGGTGACTGTGGTCCCAGCTGCCTTGAGATCATTAACAAGTTCCCCCCATGTAGTTTTCGGCTGAGCTCTCACCTTCCTCAGGATCAAGGATACCCCACGAGGTGAGATTTTGCATGGAGCCCCAGATCGATGTCGATTGACAGTCATTTTGTATGTCTTCCATTTTCTTACTATTGCACCAACAGTTGTCTCCTTCTCACCCAGCGTCTTACTTATGGTTTTGTAGCCCATTCCAGCCTTGTGCAGGTCTATGATCTTGTCCCTGACATCCTTAGAAAGCTCTTTGGTCTTGCCCATGTTGTAGAGGTTAGAGTCAGACTGATTCATTGAGTCTGTGGACAGGAGTCTCTTATACAGGTGACCATGTAAGAGCTGTCTATAATGCAGGCACCAAGTTGATTTGGAGCGTGTAACTGGTCTGGAGGAGGCTGAACTCTTAATGGTTGGTAGGGGATCAAATACTTATTTCTCTGTGCACAATGCAAATAAATATATATAATTTTGACAATGTGATTTTTTTTTTTTTTTTTTATATAATCTATCTCTCACTGGTAAAATTAACCTAGCCTAAAAATTCTAGACTGTTCATGACTTTGACAGTGGGCAAACTTACAAAATCAGCAAGGGATCAAATACTTATTTCCTTTACAGTAGGTGTCTAGACCCAGAGTTGTAAGTTGAGGTTCCTGGGTCCCAATGCAAAATCTGTAAATGGGCCCCCACCTACCATGTGGCATTCATAACACTGGTGTCCTCTTATGTGTCCAGGGCCGTAGCTAAAGGCTCATGTGCCCCGGTGCAAAAATGTATCTTGGGCCCCGCTACCCAACCCCAATACCACCAGACCCCTGCGCGCACCTATGCCCAGCTGCCTTGCCAAACAGCCCCTATGGATGCCCCCACAGTAAAATGCCACCCCCATAGCTGCTTCCACAGTACAATGTCCCCACACAGTATAAAACTCCCCATAGCTGCCCCCCACAGTATATCGCTCCCCCATAGCTGCCCCCACACAGTATAATACCCCCCATAGCTGCCCACACTCAGAATAACACCTCCATAACTGCCCCCAAAAAGTATAATGCCCCCATAGCTGCCCCACACAGTATAATGCCCCCCACAGTATAATCAGCCCATTTCTGCCCCCTCAGTAAAATTCTACCCATAGCTGCCCCACACAGTTTATTGCCCCCACACAGTATAATGCCCCCACGCAGTATAATGCCCCCCATAGCTGCTCCCACAGTATAATGCTCCCCATAACTTCCCTCCACACAGTATAATGCCTCCTCACTGTATAATACCCCCTTAGATTCCCCCACACAGCATGATGCCCCCATACCTGCCTTCCACACAGTATAATGCCCCCTAACAGTATAATACCCCCATAGCTGCCCCATAGTGTATAATGCCCCCCATAGCTATAAAATAGTATAATAAATTAATTACTTACCTATCCCCGTTCCCACGACGGGTGGAGGAGATCACTACATCGTGCCTGTCTGCGCCGATCCGCTTATTGCTCACGGCACAGTGAATGCTGGAGCAAGGAGCTGTCAGCTCCTTGCTCCAGCATTAAATTCAACCCGATCTGCGTCCTGAGGATGCAGATACAGTTGGAACCGGGACCAACGTGGTCAGCACTGCGTGGCAATGGGGGCCCTGTGGGCTCCCCAGGCTTAGTTGGGACCCCTATAGCTACGCCACTGTATATGTCCCCATCCAGCACCAGGGTCTTGTGTGACTGCCAGCTTTGCACAACCCTGCCATACAGATGTAGCCCTCTTTATCTTGACTTTTAACGCATTAAATATAGGAAAGTGTCAGGAAACTTTCTTGACTTTTTCATTGACTTTTGTTGTGTGATATCAGGCTGCAGCAAGTTATCAGAGTCAAGATAAAGATGGCTACATCTGTATAAGACACTGGAGGCCAAAATTGTAATTTGGAATATGTCTTTAATGGGGATAATAGGATTCTGTAATAGGAACCAGTGACGTTTCTACGTTTCCCTCATCTCTATTTGGCTGCAACAGTCAGAAATTATTAAGGAGACTTCGAGCCTCGAGCTATTTGACAGCATTTCACTTGATACAATTTGTGCTTTTGTTTTATTAGTGGTTTAAGCTTTTTCCACGTCAAATCCCATCAGCAGGCGGCAAGTTTTAAGGATGGATTTATCCGCGTGTCACTATACAGAGAAGCTTCCTCTTGTACTTATTATTTCATTGGGAAAGCATCTTAACAATAATCCAAGTGGCTGAGAAGCTTCAATGAGGAGTAAAGTGCTCTCCATGGGGATTATGTTCCTATGACATTGAGCGTATACGAGGCTGATACATTGACCGATCTCTCGTAGAATTTCTGGTATTGACTATAATTGCTGTATCCAGTGAGCAGCGCTGCACAGTCCATGAGTCGATGCGAGCACTCTTCCCTGACAGCAGGGGGCAGAACTTAACAAATGTGCCCGAGCTAAGCCCTGCACAAGTAATAAACAGTAGGCATGCAATTCCTGCTGATAGGCTGCTCACCTGGCTGCTGACAGTTATGGTATAAGGCTGGCACCATGGGTCCTATGGCACAGACATCCTTCCCTGTACCAATATCTAATGACAGATCAGCACAGGAAAAGGAAATTACATGCAATTCCTGCTGATAGGCTGCTCACCTGGCTGCTGACAGATATGGTATGAGACTGGCACTTTGGACATTACAATGAGTCAGGCATTACAATATGGGCACTATATGGGCCAATATTATCAGCATTGCTATCAGGCTGGCACTATGGGTCCTATGAATATGTATTGTTTTGAGGGCAAAATCAAGAGTGGTTCCGAAGATTTCATAAAAGTATAAAGGATGGGTCTTATGTCTGAAAATAATTGGTCACATGTATCTGTAATTCTTTCCCATCTTCAATTTGGATTCTAGGCGCCTGCATAGTAATTTTTTTGCCTCAAGCAATAAAAAAAAGCTAGAATCACTTTTAGGGGGCTTGATGTGACCAGACGTGGTGACCCGTTGACTTTACCGACAATTTCACATGGTCATAACAACTGATTGCTGGTGATATTGATAATCCGCACATCAACAGCAGAGCTGCTAAAGGGGGCGCTTCATCACAAGAAAACTAAAGAGGAGGTCCCCCCATACCGGCCAGAGTGGAAATCTGCAAAAAAAAATAGTAGCTCCTGTCCCAGCAGACTCCGCTGATCAATGTGAGCAAAACCCTGGCAATCAGTAGAAATCAGCAGGAGAAGTTGCTGCTGACAACACACTTCCCCTGCAGTGGCCACTACAGGAGAAGTGTAATATTACATTCAAATGAATTGGCGAGCATTTAATAGATGACTGGTCTGAATCTCTCAAGGCAGAAGAAACGTTTCTTAGAGGATCTCCACTATGGCTAATAGAGGGGGTCCCGAGGACTGGTCCTCCACTTTGACATCCATATATCATATTATATCTCGATGATACAATACTTTAAAGCAAATTTATTTTTAAGTGACAATCCCTTTTTGTAAGACAATTAGACCTCCAGCCCATTCACAGAAGAATAAAAATATACAATCAAACACAAAAGGGCAGATCCGTCAATAGCAGCTTGTTGACATTTTCCAGAATAACTTTCTCTGCGCTGCAAAGGACAAAAAAAAATACATTTCGGGCCGTAAACGGGTGAAAAACGGCTGAATAATCGGAAGCAGAACGCCTCCAAACACCTCCAAACATGTAGCCATTGATTTGAATGGGAAAAACGGCGTTCTGTTCCAATGGGCCGTTTTTAAAAACTTCTTGGGACGTTTTTGGGGGCGTTTTTCATAGACTCTATTGAAAACAGCTCCAAAAACGGCCGTAAAAAACGCAGCGAAAAACGCGAGTGGCTTAAAAAACGTCTGAAAGTACGAAGCTGTTTTCAGAGAAAAACAGCCTCTGATTTTCAGGCAATTTTGAAGCTGAAAATAAAGCTTCTTTTGGCTGTGTTCACACTGAGTTTTTTGCAGGAGGAAAATTCTGCCTCAAAATTCCATTTGGGATTTTGAGGCAGATTTTGACCTTCCTGCACGCCGTTTGCCGCGTTTTTCACTTTTTCCCATTGAGTGCTACGGGCAAAAAACTCAGTGAAATACGCTTTCTCTGCCTCTCATTGATGTCAATGGGAGGTCAGAGGCGTAAAAGGCCAAAGATAGGGCATGACACTTCTTTCTCCCGCGCGACAGTTTTACCGCTCGCAGGAGAAAACCACCTCCGCCTCCCATTGAAATCGATGGGAGGCAGTTTTTGACGAGTTTTGCAGAGTGGTTTCCACGCCCAAAAACTCGTCAAAATACTCTGTGTGAACTGCCCCTATTTGGAGCTTCTTTTGAGGCGTTTTTTAGGAGTTTTTCTTACAGTAGTGTTCGATGGAAAATCTTTACGGAGCGTCTTTTTATGCTCCGTTTTTTAAAACAGCGGCATAAAAAGATGCCCCGTATGAACTAAATGCTGTTTTGATTTTAATGGGCAGATGTGTGTAGGCGTTCAGCTTCCGTTTTTTTCAAGCGTTTTTCGACGCGTAAACGCCCCAAAATATGCCTGAAAACAGTGCGTGTGAACAAACCCTTACCATGTGATCGACAGACTTTTTATCGCAGCATTTTCATGGATACTAAACAAAATAATAAAACTGATCTTCGTTCTCTCACTTCAGAAAGTTGACATAAATATTCGTGGTACTGCTATTTGTGATGAGCCGCCATCTTCTCCAAGTCCCAGCGCTGATTGAAATGTAAGACATTTTTTTTGATAAATTCTGAGCTGAAATTATTTTTGAATCTTAAAAAGCCTTGAACTTGCCGGCGATCTTCAGATAAAGGATTTACTTACAGGCAGATTAGACTCAAACACTATTTTTTAGTGGGTTCCGGAACTCATTGGTGCCGCTGTAATTACTGGTGGTTGTTTTTGTGCCCCTGTTGTTACAATGTAACAAAAAGAAGACTGAAGCGTAAGGGCACATTCACACGTGGCGGAATTGCGGTGGAATTCTCCAGCGGCCGTTTTTTACATTTGTTTCAATACATTTTTAGGCAAGTTAGTTCAGACGTTGCGGAAAACTCAGCTGCGGACCATAGGCTGCGGTGTGGTGCGGAATTTTCCCTCCCAGCATGCACTGTCTGTTGCGGAGAAGAAGCAGAATTTCACTGCGTATTTCAGCCTTTGCGATGCAAAAACTGAAATCTGTGGCAAGTCCGCTGTGATATCTGCAACGTCTGAATTACCTGTCAAATATGCAAATGTTGCTGCAGATTCGTTGCGATATTGCCCCAAATCTGCACCAATATTTGCAGTGGAAAAACTCCGCCACATGTGGACATGCCTTTACGATTGCTTGGGATTGCAACACGTGTATATAGGGGGCAGTATTAGGGCATGCCCAGACGTGGCGGAGTTCTTCCGCCACTGTCCGCATCAATGCCGCACAGAATCTGCGTTGCAGATTCTGTGGCGGATCTGCCTAAAATGTGCAGTAAATTGATGCGGACTGGCCGTTGCGTATTGAGGTGAAAGTACTTCCCTTCTCTCTATCAGTGCAGGATAGAGAGAAGGGGCTGCCCTTTCCCTAGTGAAAGTAAAAGAAATTCATACTTACCAGCCGTTGTCTTGGTGACGCGTCCCTCTTTCACCATCCAGCCCGACCTCCCTGGATGACGCGGCAGTCCATGTGACCGCTGCAGCCTGTGATTGGCCTGTGATTGGCTGCAGCCTGTGATTGGCCTGTGATTGGCTGCAGCCTGTGATTGGCCTGTCATTGGCTGCAGCCGTCACTTAGACTGAAACGTCATCCTGGGAAGCCGGACAGGAGACAGAAGCAGGGAGTTCTCGGTAAGTATGAACTTCTATTTTTTTACAGGTTGCTGTATATTGTGATCGGTAGTCACTATCCAGGGTGCAGAAACAGTTACTGCCGATCGCTTAACTCTTTCAGCACCCTGGACAGTGACTATTTACAGACGTCGCCTAGCAACGCTCCCGTCATTACGGGAGCCCCATTGACTTCCTCAGTCTGGCTGTAGACCTAGAAATACATAGGTCCAGCCAGAATGAAGAAATGTCATGTTAAAAAACCAATACGCATCCGCAGCACACATAACATGTGCATGACAGCTGCGGACTTCATTGCGGAATTTTGACTCTCCATTGAAGTCAATGGAGAAATTCTGCAATGAGTCCGCAACCAGTCCGCCACACGTCCGCAACATCCATTGTATGCTGCGGACACCAAATTCCGCACCGCAGCCTATGCTCCGCAGCGGATTTTTCCGAAACGTGTAAATGAACCTCACTAAAAAGCTGTGGAAGGCAATGGAGAAAAGTGTACGCTGCGGAATTCCAGAGCAATTCCGCCACGTCTGGTCATGCCCTTTGACTTCGGTTCCACAATACGATTTTGTCGCAGTATAATCGTAGCCTTACGACAACTTCAAAGTTTCCCTAGGGAAGAATTTTTGCAATTGTTGCAAATCAGTCTCAACTTTTTCCTCTCACAGAGAAGCGTTGAGTTTGCGCAAGTGGTGGCAATTCTAAAATTTTTGTAAATCTGTGTAGCCCCCTCCTAAGATACAAACTCACCTCTATTATATATATATATATTTAAATTTAACGTAATTTCCTTATATCTTGCAAGTGACATCGCTTATACGGTACAGGTGGCAAAGAGCTGAGATATCAGTTATCCAAACTTAGAGAGCCATCGCAATACACAAAGACTACAGCTGAAAAGAGTTAAACAACACACTCAGCTCTGCTACATCTATGCATGTATATATCCTTTACTGTGATCATAGATCACCCTTGTGTCTAAAACCTCAGCGATTATGCCTCCGGCAAACTCAGAGTTAAAACTGCTTGTGCGACAAAAGAGAAATTCTACCCAATGACAAACGTTACCGCGCCCGATGAGCCTTTGGGCAGGTTCACACATGGCGGAATTTCACTTAAATTCCGCTGCGGACACTCCGCAGCGTTAATCCGCAGCGGAGCCGTTTCTCCATTGACTTTCACTTTAATTTAGCAGTGTTCGTTTACACGATGCGTACAATTCCGCTGCGGAGCATAGGCTGCGGAGCGGAATTTGGTGTCCGCAGCATGCTCTGTCTGTTGCGGAGCAGTGGCGGACTCATGGCGGAATTTCTCCATTGACTTCAATGGAGATTCAAAGTTCCGCAATGAAGTCCGCAGCTGTCATGCACATGTTATGTGTGCTGCGGATGCGTCTTGCTTTTTTAACTTGACATTTCTTCATTCTGGCTGGACCTATGTATTTCTAGGTCTACAGCCAGACTGAGGAAGTCAATGGGGCTCCCGTAATGACGGGAGCGTTGCTAGGAGACGTCAGTAAATAGTCACTGTCCAGGGTGCTGAAAGAGTTACGCGATCGGCAGTAACTGTTTCTGCACCCGGGACAGTGACTACCGATCTCAATATACATGTATCTGTAAAAAAATATATAAGTTCATACTTACCGAGAACTCCCTGCGTCTGTCTCCAGTCCGGCCTCCCAGGATGACGATTCAGTGTAAGTGACGGCTGCAGCCAATCACAGGCCAAGCACAGGCTGCAGCGGTCACATGGACTGGCGCGTCATCCAGGGAGGTCGGGCTGGATGCCGAAAGAGGGACGCGTCACCAAGACAACGGCCGGTAAGTATGAAAGTCGTTTACTTTCACTAGGGAAAGTGCTGTCCCTTCTCTCTATCCTGCACTGATAGGGAGAAGAGAAGCACTTTTCCCGCAGTCCGCAGCAGCTAGTCCGCATCAATGTACTGCACATTTTGTGCAGATCCGCAGCAGAATCTGCAACGCAGATTCTGTGCGGCATGGATGCGGACAGTTGCGGAGGAATTCCGCCATGTGTGGTCATGCCCTTTCAGTTGGAATCAGCGGATTCTCTGCTTACCGAGGATTTTTGATGTTTGACCTAAAAGTGCTTTGTATAAGATTAACCCTTTCCTAAGTACTGTCCCTGCATATGAACCTGCAATGGTAGATTAGACGAGGGCAAGGGGTAGTAGACCAGCGGCCATGGATCAAGGGATCAGCCATTCCCATTGATTCACACTCAATGATGTGTATGACCTTGACAAAGTGAGATAAATTTAGCTTGGGCTCAGTGGTTTGCTCAATTCCAATGATAAAGTACAAGTCATTCCTGTGGCTACAAGAGCCGTTCTTATTGTTCACTGTAATATATATATATATATACAGTATATAGCTGGCGAGGAAGACTGCAACTGTAGTACTGATACTGACCACACAGTCATGGAGTGTATATGTACCAATAAAAGAGATGGCGACCCTATAAAATAGACCTGTATTTCACATTTTACATTTAGATATAATCTATTATGTTTTGTTTTACAGACCATAAAGAGAACCCGTCACCTCCCCTGACGTCTGTTTTATTAAATAATTGTATTCCCCATGAAATAACAATTTTGGAGCATCTTTTCTCAGAACTCTAACTTGTTCGGTTCCTCTGTTATTCCTCCTAGAAATTTATGAAGAAATTGATAACTGGGTGTTACCAGTTGGGGGGCGGGGTGTGTCCCTACACAGACTGACAATGTCCAATCAGGGCTGACAGAGTGAGACTGTGTAGGGACACGCCCCTCTGAGTAAAGGAATTATAACAGCCAGCTGTCAATTTATTCATAAAGTTTCAGGAGGAATAACAGAGGAAAGGCACAATGCAGAGTTCTATGACAATATGTTCCAGAATAGCTTTTTCATGGAGAATACAATTATTCAGTAAAACACACACACGTCAGGAGAGGGGAGAGGTGCTCTTTAAAGTGAACCTGTCACCTGCTTTTTGCTCAATCATTTCTTAATATTTCTTTATAGTGGTTGGAGCTTCTTTTTTCCCATTCACAGCTCCAAATCTACTGCATAGACATAGTAAATAAAGGGGTTGTCTATAAAACCGATTAGGGCATATGGACATCACAGAGCGTTGTCCCCTACTCGAGACTCCCCCCCTTATGTACCAAACACAAGCTGTCCATGTATTACATGGACTGTAGCCCCATGTAATTCTTTATTTCCCCTGCAGTGGCCGCTGCAGGCAGGGAGAGATTAAGATTGGTGGGGGCCCCATCCCACCTCTGGGACCCAGAATCCACCTGACCCCCTATATTAGCCACATAGACGAGAGGTGGCCGCGCATGCACATTGCCCTATCCACTGAAGTCAATGGGAGTTATGTAGACAACCAAGCCAGCAACTCACTTAGACTTAAAAATAGAGAGCCACACACATGCATGGCCACTTCTCCACCTATTCCCGGCTGGGAAGGATCATCAAATAGCCAACAAGGGACCCCCATTATCCCAAGAAGTGACTGGCCATAGGTAAGTAATGTCTACACTACCCATAAAGTGACAGCCAGGAATGTAACAAGGTGGTGGAGGCCCAGGGGCAAATGCTCCTTGTGCTGTTCCTATAATCAATGTCAGGTTCCACCTGGTTCCAGCGACAAAATTAGCCGGCTGGAATTGATTACAAAAAATTCTACCTGCCTGCAGCTACCACTAGAGGGCGCTTAGGAGCTTACTGCATACTGTTTATAAATGAAACTCAATGTTCACACAGTATACAGTCATCTCCAGAGCTCCCTCTAGTGGTGACGGCAGGCAGTCAGACTTTAAACATTAAATTGCATGTCTATGCAGGGGATTAGATTAGGAGCTTTGTATAAAAAAAAATGGAGCTCTGAACACTCCATATAAATCAGCACAAAATGTCCTTTTAAATGGTTTTTCCGGGTTTGATAGAAGCAGCTGCAATGCTATTCAATACGCAGCGCTCATTGAGGTTTGGACATGCTGAGAAGACTGAAATGGTAATTCTGTCTTTTCTCCAGGGTTTCCAGATGTTTCTGACAGTCAGGCGCCTCGTCTACTCCTGCAAGAGCAGAAGCTTTCGACCCACGCTTTTTAAGCCAAAGACCGTATTCCGTAAATTTACATCATGTGGGATTTAACAGGTTCAATCAGAAAGTTTTAATACCGTTTCTTTCCTATTGGAGCTACAGGTTTCCTTTGGTCATATGGAGCCAATTTGCGGATTTCCAAGTTTATGAAGTTAAATCCCTGAGCAATGAGTCACCGGGCGTCTTGGGCATACAGGTTGCCCACCACTGATGTAGACCATCAACTAGACAATAATATAACTTCCAATACGTGGTCCAACATGGATAATGAGCGACTTCTGAGGGACGGGGGGGACGGGGGGGGGGGGGGGTTATAAATTAAATTTGGAGGTCATTCAAGACATACTGTAATGAGACCCATCGACAGGCGTGTGAGTAGAGGGAAGGTTACGTTCTCGAATTCGTCATATTACTTTGCATTTATAGCATGTCTTCCATTTCTTATACCAGGGGCGAAGCTATAGGGGGTGTAGGGGTAACGGTCGCACCTGGGACCTGGTAAATGAGGGGTCCTGATGCCACATAAGAAGAAGGTCCAGGAGCTTCGTTACTCCTCTCATCCAATTTACTTCCAAGCTCTCCTACCCCAACAGTTAGAACTCCTATAGGACTTTTTTTAGATGATGCGTTTTTTACACACGCACGTAAAAAAAATGCGTCGTATGCACTAACAATGCGCTTTCCCTGGATGTCAATGGGAAGCTTAAATCATGTGTTTTTGACACATTTTTCGCACCGATAAACACGTTGAATAAACGCCATGTGAACAGAGCTTTATTAGGACTCTCATCCAATTTACTTCCAAGCTCTCCAACCCCAACATTTAGGACTCCCATTGACTATGGGAATTAGGCACATCTTTGGTGCGTTTTACACGCCAAAAAATTGACCTGGCGCTTCTCCTTTAACGCGATGCGTTTTTTAAACACGTGTGCGGAAAAAAATGCATCGTTTGCACTGGCAATGCCCTTTACCATTGATGTCAACAGGAAGCTTAAATCATGCGTTTTTGTCGTGTTATACACATGCGTGTAAAACGCGCTAAAAAAGCGTCGAATACATGCCATGTGAACAGGGCCTTACTCTACACTCAAAAAATCTGCCTCAGAATTGCTTCAGGAATATTGAGGAAGATTTTGAGCTGCCTGCGCTTTTTGCTGCGTTTTCTGCCCACGGCCATTGAAGCTAATGCAACTACCGCGAGCGCAAAAACACTTGGAAACAAGCGCTGCAGGTTTTTTCTGCCTCTGATTGATTTCAATGGGAGGTCAGAGGTGGAACTGCAGCAAGAAAGGACATGCTGCGTTCTTTTCCAGTGAGCGGCCAAAAAACTTTCGGAAAAAAAAAAACACGCCTCTGCCTCCCATTGAATTTAATGGGGGGTGATTTCTGCCATTTTTTTGGTGCTGATTCCAATGCAGTTTATGTGTCAAAATCCGCACCAAAAAACTCTGTGTGGACAGGTCCTAACACTAATCCTCTAACCCTAAGGCCGGGTTCCCACGGGGCGGATACTCTGCGTAAAAATCCGACCTGGAACCCGCAGTACATTCCGTCCGAAAAATCGCACCGGTTTTTCTAACAGAATTTCCGCTGTGGAAGAAACCCGTTCATACTTACCCCCTCCGTCTTCTCTGTGTGTAGTCCGGCCTCCCTGGATGACGTCGCAGGCCATGTGACGCTGCAGCCTGTGATTGGCTGCAGCGGTCACATGGGATGAAACGTTATCCCAGGAGGCCGGACCGCAGGAAGAAGGAGGGAGTTTTGGGTAAGTATGATTTTTTTTTTTTGTTTCCGTAGTTGCGATTTTTGCGGTGTAATTGCTGCGAATATGCTGCAAAAGTCACTTGGCTTTCTGTCGCGGGTTTTGCATCCTCATTGAATTCAATAGGGAAAACTCGCAATGGAAAATCAACAAAAACGCAGCATAAATTGACAGATGATTTAAACTCCGCACCGCAGGTCAATTTATTAACGTTTACGCTGCGGTTTTTTTCCGCAGCGCGGGCGTGAGATTTACTAAATCTCATCCACTTTGCTGCTACTGTCAATGCTGCGGAATTTCCGCACATAATTCCGTTGCGGAAATTCCGCAGCGTTTACGCCACGTGGGGACCCGGCCTGACTTTCTAGATTCTAAAGAGGAAGCGAGAGTTCCAATCCAGAGAAGAGGAGCAGCACAAGAGAGAACACCTTCACCATTGACAATCTGCTTGAGAGGAGAATGACTTGCTATATCAGATTCTCCATAAATAATAAGGAAATGTTCGGGGAGGGGAGTTTGGAAGTAAATTGGATGAGAAATGGAAGGAGAAGACGATTCTATAAATGGAACATGACACTCGAGAAGCGATAATCACATTTCTGCTATCACTATGGGAAAGGTGATAGCAGGAGGCACTTAACGTGGACACTTGAGATGAAGGTGAGGTAATAACCCAGTGACCCGACAATTAATAAACTGATACCGAGACCATGAGCCATTAATATAGGATTTTTATTATGTTTACAATCATATTTCAGCCGGTCCCGTAAGATATGGAGACAGAAAGGGGAGATCAATGTTTAGAAGATGTACAATACCCTCCATAGACATGGCTGCTACATATACTGAAGGGTATATCATCAATATGTGAGGGGTGGGGGTGCTACTTTCGTTCTGCGTACGCGACTGTCCTTGGAAGTCTATGGGATTTACAGATTTTCCACAAAAATGTATTTCCGACCCCTAAGAATAGGTTCCTACAGAATCGCAATGTTAAAAGCAAAAATTCAATATGGAGGCCGTCGATTGGCTGCTGCAAGTGGATCTGGTGACCAGCGGCGAGTTTATCTTATATTATGGGTCTGTAGGAACTTATTTTTAGGGGTCATATCAACCCCTTTTATTTATAACCAGCCTCCGTGCCCAATTCTCTGTCCTATATTTAGTGGCCGCGAGATGAACATCCTGTAATACGAGATATAATGGTTGTAGGGCAATCACTGTCTGATATCCCATTGATTGTGACTTACATAGAAGAGAGTGGGGCCCATAATAGACATCATAATGGGCCCCCTACTTTGGTGCCAAGAGTTGCCACCCAGGACAGAAGGGTCTGGTGTTCGCTTCCCCTCCATCTCCTTTCCGTGGGCCAACACCTCACCCATTTTTTGCTATCAACAGACATGTCAACTCTCCCGGTATCACCCTCTTTTTAGCCTCCCCTACCTAGTCACCCGGTGATATACAGTAAAGTTTTCACCTGGTTTCTGGGGGGAGGGGGCTGCAAATAGAGCCCATAAAAAAAAAAAATAATCCTTCTGTACACTCAACCTCCAGAATTGTTTTTTTTTTGTTTTTTTTAATCTAGGGTCTGAAATTTATATCGGGGGTCTGGGGTGTGAATATATTTAGAGGGTTTGGTCTGGGGCTCAGGAAATATTTAAGGGGTCTGGTCTGGGGTCTGATATTAATTCAGAGGACAAGTCTGGGGTCTGATAATAAAGGGGGTCTGAATATATTTATGGGGTCTGGTCTGTGGTCTGAATATATTTAGGGGGTCTGGTCTGGGTGTTGGATATTAATTTAATGGTCTGATATTAATATAGGGTCTGGTCTGGGGTCTGATATTAATATAGGGTCTGGTCTAGGGTCAGATATTAATTTAGGGGTCAAGTCTGGAGTCTGATATTAATAAAAGGGGTCTGAATATATTTAGGGGGTCTGGTCTGTGGTCTGAATATATTTAGGGGGTCTAGTCTTTGGTCTGATATATATATTTAGGGGGTCTGGTCTGGGGTCTGATATATATATTTAGGGGGTCTGGTCTGGGGTCTGATATAATCACAGGGGGTCTGAATAACTTAATCTACGCCGTTTATTATAAGCCACACCCTCAAAAGGCCACCCCGCAGCTCGAGTATCATCCTGTGAAGGGCTCTCCCAGGTTGAGACTTCTGTAACCATGTAGTTCCCCTGAAAAGGGGAGTCCTGCCCAAATGCAAAAGCGGCCAACCAGGGCTCGAACCAACCAGGGCCCCATACCCGCCCTGTTGTCTGACAATATGGTTCTATGACTTTAAAAAGCGGAGAAGGGGTCAAGGAAAATCAGTATAAATGGGTTGTCCACCTTCTGACAACTGATGACCTATCCACTGAATAGGTCATCAGTATGTCATCGGTGCGGGTCCAACACCTGGACCCTGCACCGATAAGCCGCTCCGGTGGCCTCATCAGTTGTCAGAAGGTGGACAACCCCTTTAAGGATTTTTTTATATGGGGGTATTGCTCTTTTAGTCAAGAAGCCTTACATTTAGCTGCATTAGGCTACGTTCCATTCTGGGACACTTCTTAAACCCCCGTCAATGTCTTTGAAGGATTTCGCGACCAGTTTGTTGCGGCCGCTTGTGCGTGTCGTTCGCCTTTGTTACAATAAGTGATGGATGCTGCTTAGTCATGCAAGACTTGACTGTTCTCCGATCAATAAGCACAAAAACACCATCTCAACCCCGATATCATAGAAGGCGACACCACAACGTGCGCGTCTCCAGAGCCGGGAGAAAGGCGGCTATTAATAAGGAGTCCTGTTGTTTTGACAGTCGCTGATTTATCACGTCTAGGTAGAATGGAGGAGGTCAGGGTGAAGGGGAAGCCATTCATATGAGGTGGAATTTTTCACTCTTAGATCAAGTTGGCATAAAATAATAATAATTGCCGGGCACGTAATGAATGGCTGTGTACCGAGGACAATGCTTAATGAGGCGCAAATTGCAAACGCTTTACAAAAACAATAAAACTTTCTGTAACTTAATGGAGGGATCCGCAATCAGGTCTCATCATTTTATTTTTTTTAAAACTCTACAGATGTAGCAGAGCTGAATTTGTCACTTACAGAGACAGGTGCACTTAAAATATAGGCATCTGTATCAATGGGTGCTAGAGGTGTTAACTATGCAAAGACCCTCCAAAAGTAAGTTTAAGGGTGCTGTAAACTAATCCGGTCACTGTAAAGAATTGTATTTAGCAGAATGGTTTACCCGTCTCCAAAATCCACTTTATCTCATTTAGGGGCACCTATATAAAGAGCTTGTCAAGGGTTCAAAAAAATGGCTGCTTTTATCCAAAAAGAGCTCCACACCGGTCCACGAGTTGTGTCTAATATTGCAACTCAGCTCCATTGCGGTGAATGGACTGGCCTGCAATACCACTCGCAACCTGTGGACAGGTGTAGCGCTGTTTTTAGAAGTCAGCAGCCATGTTTTTGTAATTCTGGACAAGCTCTTTAATGTGCACTTGTCTTCTTATAGCTGCACTTTTACTCATTAAGGGGTTCATTGTTAAATTCCTCACCATTTTTTAAGATCATTGCTTGCTGTCGTTGAATAGAAACATTCCTATTAACATTCAGAGGATAGAAACCCATCCAGCTAACTTAGTGCCAGGACTTGTTACAGGTATCAGAGCTCTAGTAAGAGTTTGTACCGATTCACATTCAGCCATTTCAGAATAAAAGCCCTATTATTTCTCCGATTAAGTTTTACGGCCAGAGAAAAAAATTCTCATCTCTATTCCTAGTGGCCGGCGAATCGTGAACTATTTGGTGTATCAGCAAAATGACAATAGGAGAAATTGGTTATACTTGTTGCCACCACTAGGAGGCCTGTCTGTGTTATTTAGGTTCCTAATGAATAGGAGGAGCATATTGGCCGGCCCCCCTTAGTGGTGACAATAGACAGACAAGATTTCTTATGCCTGTGGGGGGGAGAGAAAATTGGAGCTGTATACCAAAAAAACGGAGCCTCGGAGGCTTAGCAAGTATATTAGAAAAATGCTCCAAATCATTTGTTCTTCTGATTTCTCACAAAAATACTTATAATAATACAAACATTTTAAATAGTTCACAGCAAAATGAGATATATTTTTTTTGCCTTCCATTTGCTTCCTTTATACAGGATCCTCTCGTCGTCAGATCTTGCACATTTGTGTCCACAGTCATTTACACGGGGAACGCGTTCGTTTCAGTGGCGTTATAACAAGCTCATTAATCTCCTATAATATATCTGTGTACAGAGCCCATTGTGTTCTCCTAATAGTCCGAGAACTTCACCCCCCCGTGAAAAATGGCCACTGGTGAGAGGCGCTCATGTTACATTATTCATCTTTCAAGTGCTCAGCAAAGATAACAGGGATTAATAATGAATTATTGAGCGCTCCATATATCAACAGCGCCGTGTCTGGTTATTATGTGACGGAGACAGACACAGCGTCAGAGAGACTGCGCCATATACATTGCTACATACAGTACAGAGATAAAAAACATAATAACAGCACAATGTCAATCAGCTGCTTCAAAGGCCAGCAGGATATTGTCGTGTATTAAAAGAGGCATGGACTCGCGGGACAGGGATATAATATTACCACTTTACAAAGCATTAGTGAGGCCTCATGTATAATATGCAGTTCAATTCTGGGCTCCAGTTCATAGAAAGGAGGAAAAATACAAAGAAGAGCAACGAAGCTAATAAGGGGCATGGAGAATCTAAGTTATGAGGAATGATTAAAATAACTAAACCTATTTAGCCTTGAAAAGAGACGACTAAGGGGGGACATGATTAACTTATATAAATATATTAATGGCACATACAAAAAATATGGTGAAATCCTGTTCCTTGTAAAACCCCCTCAAAAAACAAGGGGGCACTCCCTCCGTCTGGAAAAAGAAAGGTTCAACCTGCGGAGGCGACAAGGCTTCTTTACTGTGAGAACTGTGAATTTATGGAATATTATCTAGAGTCCTGATATTAAGTGAGCTCAATTTTGTAGTGATATGGGAGCAGGGGATGTACAGTATTACTACATAACTAGTCGTTTTGGACATTTAGGACTTGCTTGTATTATAGTCCTACGTTGTTCTCTACTACTACAGGAACATACACTGATACCATAGGTACCCCCCCCCCCCCACTAGGGCAGTGCCAGGAATCTGGGAATGTCTTACTGAATCCAAGACATGGCATGGGATTGGGTTATCAAGATCCACACAACAGAGACCTACATAGGCCAGACTACAGCCTGCTCGGCCCCATGCCACTCTTAAATGGGGCCCCCTTGAGCATGGACCACCCATAAATCAGACCCCAGACCAGAACCCCTGCCACATCAGGTCTCCACATACAAGGTCTGTGCCGCTGCCTAGCGTCAGTGCCAATTATGTGCCACAGCATAGGCCTTGTGTGCCGGGTCTGATGTGGCGCGTGGTCTGTGGGCACCGAAGTAGGCGCAAGGAGGGGCGAGGACGAGTCTTCAATTGACTTGAGGATGCGGATCCAGTTGAAGCCGCACTTGTCTGGGGACCCCTCTGGGCGGTCACACCCCCTTCGGCCATGATCATTACACCACTAGAGGCCTTTGAGTCACATGTAGCCACCCTGGGGGAAAAACGTGTGTTCTCATGGTAGTCACCCAGCTTTCTGAGAAACAAGTCTAACTCCAATCAAATTTTATTTTTATTCTAAAGTACATTCACCCGAAATTAAAATATAACACGGAACTATTGGTCCTTACAACAAAAAATTTTCTTAAAAATTAAAAAATTGTGTGTGTGATTTTTAGGTAGCAATGCTATAGTACATATGTGGCTGCGATCTATAGGGGCCCCTGGAATAGTCTGGCTGTGCTGTAATATAAAATAAAAGCTCCAGGATCCCACCTTAGGTAGTTTTATTGTATGTGTGGTAGTCTTTTCTCACTGGGAGTTTAAAAAAAAACAAAAAAAAAAACAAAGCTGCAGTGTAAAGCATGGTAAAAGGACAGAATAACATAGTAAGATGGAGCAGCACTAAAAAGCAGCCAACATGGAAGACCATACATAGCAGGAAACTATTAGCCATAGGTATGGAGAATCCCATTGAAATATATTGGCCACATATATTGTAGGGTCTTTTTAGTATTTTATGGATGAGGATGAAATGGTCTGAAAACACCCTCTTGTGGAAACGTAGACGCAGTTTTCTCCCTTACATTAGGAAGTGTGATCGCCACAGTCGATCTTTCAGCCTTAATGTTATCTGAATTTGTCATTGGTGAGATCAATAACGTTCAATCCATCGATCACTTTTTAACGACGTCTTTATCATTCGTCCAGGAGATTGGTTTAATTAAAGGAAGATTCTTGATGAACTGATTCTAATTGGACCAATCAATGAAGAGCGTGCGGGATAATGGTTCCGTGAAGATCAGTTTAACTCTGTTTCCCTTTGTAATTGATTTTGGACTCCTATGGGTCTCTGTAAGGACAGGGCTAAGTAGATGGGACCCAAATGAGCCCTGGTGACCACTCTGGATCACCATGGTCTTGTGGAGACCAGCGTTGTCACCATTTACAACCAGGGTGACTACATGCGACTCACAGGCCTCTGGTGTAACGATCATGGTCGCAGGGGGTGTGACCGCAACCGGGCCCAGAAGGGTCTCCAGGTAAGAGCGGCTTTCAACTGGACCGCATCCTCAGGACAGTTGAAAAATCTCCCTTGCTCCTCCGTGTGCCTATTTCTGTCCCCACAATCCCCCCGCCACATCAGGCCCCGACACACAAGGTCTGTGCCGTGGCACATAAATAGCCTTGATGCTGGGCAGTGTGGTAGAACAGATCTTGTATGCCGGGGCCTGATGTGGCAGGGGGTCTTGTGTGTCGGGCACTAAATATATAAGATGCCAGGGGAGAGGAGTGGTGAGTACATTTCTTTTGCATGTCTCGTCTAGAGTCTGATTTAGGGGTGGTCCATGCTCAGCGGGTCCCCATTTAAGAGTGTAGCATGGAGCCCAGCATGCTGTGGTCCCGCCCCTGTGGATCTCTTTTGTGTGGATCTTGTCAACCCAACCCCATGCCATGTCGTGGATTCAATAGGACACTACCAGCTATCTATCTATCTATCTATCTATCTATCTATCTATCTATCTATCTATCTATCTATCTATCTATCTATCTATCTATCTATCTCATATCTATCTATCTATCTATCTATCTATCTATCTCATATCTATCTATCTATCTCATATCTATCTATCTCATATCTATCTATCTCATATCTATCTATCTATCTATCTATCTATCTATCTATCTATCTATCTATCTGTCTGTCTGTCTGTCTGTCTATCTATCTATCTATCTATCTATCTATCTATCTATCTATCTATCTATCTATCTATCTATCTATCTATCTATCTATCTATCTATCTATCTATCTATCTATCTATCTATCATCTCATATCTATCTATCTATCTATCTCATATCTATCTATCTATCTATCTTATATCTATCTATCTATCTATCTATCTATCTATCTGTCTGTCTGTCTGTCTGTCTGTCTGTCTGTCTGTCTGTCTGTCTGTCTGTCTGTCTGTCTGTCTGTCTGTCTGTCTGTCTATCTATCTATCTATCTATCTAATATCTATCTATCTATCTATCTATCTATCTATCTATCTATCTATCTATCTATCTATCTATCTCATATCTATCTATCTATCTATCTATCTATCTATCTATCTATCTATCTCATATCTATCTATCTATCTATCTATCTATCTATCTATCTATCTATCTATCTATCTATCTATCTATCTATCTATCTATCTATCTATCTATCTATCTATCTATCTATCTATCTGTCTTTATTAAACAGTTGAGACATGAGAAAACATATATGAACCGTTCTACTTGCAGGTAGAAGTAAATGGTTCAAGTCTAAAATATAAATTGCATAGTTAATTCCTATGAGTTTTAACGTTTTGAGAAGATGTAAATCAAAATAATATGGATAATAAAATAAATATAAATAAAATAAATGTTGTGAAGATCATATACAGGTCATCATATCGATCTATCTTTTATTTCTCGATACTATAAAACTCTCCTTTCTTTTACTTGCGTCCAGTGCAGCGATCCCAGGCCGTCCCTATTATTCCCGGCTATTAGACGATGCCATAAACATCCATTTATAGGACATGAAGCCGCAGGATGACGGTTTCTATTGAGCTGAAATGATACAGAGTATATTTATGTAACCGCTGGCGGTGAGGGCGGCCGCTGACAGTCGGAGGCGCACATTCTGTTCTTCTATGTATTACTTTATGTCATTTACTGCGGCTGAAAAATAATAGTTGTAAATATTTATTGCAGCGTTTAATGGTTTCCCTTTGAGAAGAGTGAACAATCTGACCTTCGGTTTACGGCTGCGCTATGACTAAGAGGGGACGTCTCTTAATCAAAGGGAAATCCTGCCGGCACGAGCCGAATATTCTGCGCGTAGTGCAAAGTATGTAAAATTGTAGTAAAGTCGAGTTTGTCATTTTGTAAAACTAATGATGATGTCATAATGTGTCATTGGGCTGCAGGTGATCCCAATGTATGTCCTGTAGATATTTCTAATGGGTTTATCCACAAATAACCTGTGATCTTACTGATAGGTCCTGTGGGCGCAAAGATTACAAAGCAATTAAAAGTGGACCTGTACATGTTCTGTAGATGGAGGGAAGTCAGGTCCTTTTACACCGACTCATTTTGGCCGGTACAACGAGCGCCGATCAACAAGACGGCTCATTGATCGGTGCTCGTTTGTTCCTTTCACAAGGAGCTATGTATCCCCATACATAGCTCCTTGTGAAAGGAACAAAGTCATCGTTACTACCGTTTTGGTTATTTAAAATGATACAATCAGCCGACGAATGAGCGTTCGCTCGTTCATCAGCTGATTGTTGCCGTGTTTACACAGGGCAATTATCTGGGAATGAGACATCTGTGAACGCTCGTTTGCGCAATAATTGGTCAGTGTAAAAGGGCCCTTAGAGTAACATTTCCTCTAGTTGGTCCAAGGAATCTAGATGATAGATAGATAGATAGATAGATAGATAGATAGATAGATAGATAGATAGATATGAGATAGATAGATAGATAGATATGAGATAGATAGATAGATAGATAGATAGATAGATAGATAGATAGATATGAGATAGATAGATAGATATGAGATAGATAGATAGATAGATAGATAGATAGATAGATAGATAGATAGATAGATAGATAGATAGATAGATAGATAGATAGATAGATAGATAGATAGATATGAGATAGATAGATAGATAGATAGATATGAGATAGATAGATAGATAGATAGATAGATAGATAGATAGATAGATAGATAGATAGATAGATAGATATGATAGATAGATAGATAGATAGATAGATAGATAGATAGATAGATAGATAGATAGATAGATAGATAGATAGATAGATAGATAGATAGATAGGAGATAGATAGATAGATAGATAGATAGGAGATAGATAGATAGATAGATAGATAGATAGATAGATAGATAGATAGATAGATAGATAGATAGACGTTGTCTAAATATGAAATTGATTATAAAGAAGATACATTTTCCTGTACACAATAGTGGGAGTATTTTCTGTAAATCCCCTGGGCCGTCCCTGAGATGACATACAATGTGTACGGGCCCTTTTGTCCTCATCTGTGGTGATCACCAGCAAGTCATGTCTGTTCCTGGGGACCACCGGCCGTCACCTGTGAACCATCCGTATTATTATAGGCGTGACACGGAGCCAATGACCGAGGTGCGGGATCCTTGTCCTCCATTGACTACATGTTCGGTGTCGGGGGAGTGGAGGATTTTGCTGTTCTGTCCCTTCACCTCTGCTGTGGATAAATATAATATGTTAGAAACTAGATGGCACAATGACTTCGCCATCTGCCCGGAGAGCTGTTGGGTCGGGGGCCTGGAACACAGTCCTTAACAGCGTGTCGACTTTATGACAAAGCCATTGAGAGGCAGCTGTGCATTTATACCCATATCACCACCGCAAGTCATCAGACCTTCCCGGGAACTCAGGACAAATAATATTCCCCAAGTCTCTGAATCATCAAGTTGCTAAAACTTCTATCTATCTATCTATCTATCTATCTATCTATCTATCTATCTATCTATCTATCTATCTATCTATCTATCTATCTATCTATCTATCTATCTATCTCTGAATATAACAGTGACTATAGAATTTTCCATTTCTTGTAGACATCCTGCATGATGGTGACGTTCCCCCTTTAATGGGCTGTAAGTGAGAGGAACATTACAAATGTCCTCCTTTTATCGCTGATGAGGAGGTGAGTGGCGGTGAATGTCCGCGCTGTCATTGTGCTTCCATGCTTTGACTTTCCCTCTGTTTGACCTTCAGCTCCAGCCGCTACTTTATCTCCATGAGTCGGGGCTTCTGGAATTGTAATTAGTTAATTAGAACAAAGCGCTTCCTCCCGGCAAACTCAAGGGAAGTTCTCACTAGTCAATTGTGTGTGAATTATCAGGGGTGGACTGGGACTACTCTGGGAATAGGGACAGTACTGCACCGGGACAGAAGAGGCTGGACGCAGCCGCAGGGTGAAGGGAAGCCGACATGACCGTCCTGGTAGGGAAAGGGTTAATTAGGGAGGGAGAGTTGGAAGGAGCTGAAGGAGGGACGGGGAGGAGTTAAGGGGGACGGGGGGCCGTTACTGCGCTTCCCGCTGTTTCTCGGCATTGAGCCGGAAGCAGCGGGAGGAGTAACATAGAAGCAAGTAAGCTCCCCGTTGCCCGGCTTTTAGAAATGGCAGAAGCCCTTATGTTAGAGCGGCTGCGTGCCGCTGCTGTGCACCACGGTCCCGGATGGCTAGAGGAGACCGTGGCTGCAATAACGAGGATCCCGGACGCCGTTTCGCCACGTCGGGCACGGCGTTCGGGGTCTGTTGAAAAGGACAGGCTCCCCTCCCCCGGCCCCCTTACGAGCATGGCTATGGCGGCGGGGGGGGAGTCGGCAACAACCGCTCCTGCGCTGGGCAGGCAGAGAGCGGTGCCAGGGGTGACGGCGACGCAGGCTGGGTCGACCCGTCCCTCTCGGCGGTCCCGACCTCCAGAGCGCCTCAGTCCGGAGGTAGTCCCGCGGACACGGCGTCGCAGAGGGAGCCCGATCCCGGACGCTGCAGGCCAGGCAGCTGGGAGGACCGCCCCTTCCCAGGCCCTGCGTCCTGGCAGGAATCCCAGGCCGCGACGGGGTCCGGCGGTAAGCAGGGAGTCGCAGGCTGGGCTCCCTGTCACCCCTCCCCCATCAGATGGAAGATTTGGAGGACAAGGTACGGCCGCCCCGCATGGTGATGTTCCGGCCAGGGGGCAGGCTTCGTCAGGATCGTCTAGACGGACGCCTAGATCTGCAGCGACGTCGAGGCAACAGGTCCGGTCGGAAGTCTGGGTCCCGGCGGTCGGGCGGCAGGTTGCCGGCCCATCGGTCAGCGCGTCCTCATCCCCGTTCCGAAGATGTCGTTGGGAGGGACAGTCGTCGGCGAGAGAAGAACTGGAGGAAGGTGAACTGGACGTGTATCGTCGAGGTCAGGATGGTCCGGCTGACGGGAACACAGCGCCTGTGCAGCCCGGTGAGTGTATAACTCCATCATTGTCTTATCCAGCGATTTTTATGTCGGGTGTCGGCGGGGGGGCGGCTAGCATTGCATCGGGGGCCGGTAGTGGCGCGGGCGGACGCGACGGAGCGGGTTTGGCAGACTTAGTGGGTTGCTTACGGGAGCTGGTGGGGCGCCTGGATAGGGCCGCGGCGCCGGTAGTAACGGAAGTGTCTCCTGCGGTAGTTTGGGAAGGCCCCAGGGACGTGGGATCGTTACAGGCGCGTCCTGTGGTGGCGGTTAGAGAGGCGGTCGCGGTGTCGGTACAGACCGAGGCACAGAAGGACGGCGATCGAGTGCGTATGGACGATCGTGCTCGGGGGGAGGTGTATGTTTGTTTTGAGGGTCCGTTGGGGGCGCATTTAAAGCAGGAGGTGCGTGATCGGATCTGGAAAGACGAATATGTTGAAATTTTTTCTCTCTTGCCGCTGGCTAAATTTAATTTGGATAAGAGCAAGCGGGATGAGAGTAAAAAGGACGAGGAGGAACGGCGGCGGTATAGGCTTATCCCGCAGACGTTCGTTAATTGGTCGCAGGCGTTCGCCATATTGGCTAGTGTGATAGGGGAAAAGGCGCCGGAAAATTGTTCGGCGTTGTTTTGTTATTTTGATGCCATTGGGGAGGCTCATAGGGCGTATGGGGGTCAGGCGTGGCTGCGATATGATGAGCAATTCCGTCAGCGGAAGGCGGTTCGGCCGGCGATTTGGTGGGACCAGAAGGATATTGCTCTCTGGTTACGGGTTACGGCTCCGGTTAGGCAGCCCTTTCCCGGGAGCGGTGGCCAGGGAGGCCAGTCTAGTCAGAGTGGACAAAGCGGCGGGGGAAAGGCGGGGTTTTGCTGGCAATTCAATGAAGGTCAGTGCAAGTTCGGGGCCACGTGCAAGTTCAAGCACGTGTGCTCCGAGTGTAATGGTGCATCACACGGGGCGGCAAAATGTCTGCGAAAAAAGAGGTCAGGGAACCAGCACGGGGCTGGTCAAGGGGGTGTCGCCGGTGAGGGTGGAAAGGATGGCCCCTTATCTAAGTGAGTATCCGGATAGGGCGGCAGCTAAGTTGCTTTATGAAGGGTTTCGTGTTGGTTTTGTTATTCCTCCGCCTCCTTATGAGGTTCCGGTTACGCGGAGGAATTTAAAATCGGCTTACTTGCATGCGGAAGTCGTGTCGGAAAAGTTGAAAAAAGAAGTTTCGTTGGGGCGCATGTCGGGGCCATTTGTTGAGTCGCCGGTAAAAGATTTAGTTGTGTCCCCTTTGGGTATTGTCCCTAAACGCGAGCCCGGAAAGTTTCGTTTGATTCAACATTTATCGTATCCCAAAGGTTCGTCGGTAAATGACGGGATTGATCACGAGTTGTGTTCCGTAGTTTATACCTCATTCGATAAGGCGGTGGGGTTAGTGCGGGCTGCGGGTCCGGGGGCGCTGCTAGCAAAAACCGACATCGAGGCGGCGTTCAGGTTGTTGCCGGTTCATCCAGAAAGCCAACGGTTGTTGGGTTGTTTTTGGAATGGGGCCTTTTACGTGGATCGGTGCCTTCCGATGGGGTGTTCTCTTTCTTGTGCATACTTCGAGGCGTTTAGTAGCTTCGTGGAGTGGGTAACGAGGGGAGTATCCGGGGTCGATTCGTTGATCCATTACTTAGATGATTTTTTGTGCGTTGGCCCGGGGGGTTCGCCGGTTTGCGGTAATTTGCTTCATGCACTACAGAAGGTGGCGAGGGATTTTGGGATCCCTTTGGCGCCGGAAAAAACGGAGGGCCCGGTAGCGACGATTTGTTTCTTGGGAATCGAAATTGACTCGGGGGCAATGGAGTGTCGGCTCCCGGCGGATAAGTTGGGTGCTTTGAGGCTGGAGGTTCGACGGGCTTGTAGAATGAAGAAAATGGCGCTGAGGGAGCTTCAGTCGCTGCTGGGGAAGTTGAATTTCGCCTGCCGGATTATGCCGATGGGGAGGGTGTTTGGTAGGAGGTTGGCGGCGGCAACGGCGGGAGTGCGCGCGCCGCATCATTTTGTGCGGCTCAAGGAGGAGCACCGAGCTGATCTTCAGGTTTGGGATGACTTCTTGGGCCAGTACAATGGTCGCTCGCTATGGATGGCTCCTGCGCAGGATACGAGTGATTTGAATATTTTTACGGATGCGGCTGGGGTGGGTGGTTTTGGAGCTTATGGGGGAGGTCCGTGGTGCGCGGGTCAATGGCCGGCTAGCTGGGTGTCCAGTGGACTCACGCGGAATCTGGCCCTGCTCGAGCTGTTTCCCATCGTGGTGGCGGCTACCATTTGGGGGGACAGGCTCAGGGATAAGAAGGTCCGTTTTTACTGCGACAACATGGGGGTGGTGCTGGCCATTAATAACATCACGGCGTCCTCTCCTCCGGTAGTTCAATTGTTGCGACATTTAGTGTTGGTGTGTTTGTCATTGAACGCGTGGGTGGTGGCGGTGCATGTCCCGGGTGTTCAGAATTGTATCGCTGATGCTCTTTCTCGCTCGCAGTGGGACCGGTTTCGGCAATTGGCACCGGGAGCGGAACGTCTCGGGTTGGCGTGTCCGGAGCATCTGTGGGATCTGGTATCGGTCCCGTAGAGCAGCTGTTAAAAAGGTCTTTGGCGCGCGCGACGTGGAGTGCGTATGCTGCTTGTTGGAGGCAGTGGGAGGAGTGGTTAAGAGAGTTGGGTGACGTCAATACGGATAGAGACAGGTTGGTGGCACTTTTGTACTGGTTAGGGGACGCCTGGGAGTCGGGGTTTTCAGTAGCGAAGGTGAACCGGTTCATATCTGCGGTGGCGTTTGGGTTTAAGCTGCGGGGCTTTCGGGATGTATCGAAGGAATTTCTGGTATCGCAGGCTTTGAAGGGGTTGCGTCGAGGTAGGGTGGAGGCGGATAGTAGAAGGCCGGTGTCGTTTGCTTTGCTTAACTCGTTGGGCGGTTCATTAGCATCGGTATGTCGTTCTTCAGATGAAATGGATTTGTTTCGATTGGCTTTTTCGTTAGCGTTTTTTGGAGCATTTAGAATAGGTGAGTTGGTGTCGCCAAGTACAAAACGGGCAGGGGGGCTGAGATCTGGGGAGGTGAGCCTATTTGCAGATCGGCTAGAGGTATGGTTGCGTCGATCAAAAACTGACCAAGTAGGGAAGGGAAAACTGATAGTTTTGTTCGCTCTCCCGGGGTCGGTCATGTGCCCTGTAGAGTGCATGCGGGGTTTTACGCAAAACGGGGGGTCTCCAGATTTGCCTTTGTTACGTCATGTGGACGGGTCGTTTTTGTCCAGGTTTCAGTTTGGAGCTGTATTTAAAAAATGTTTGACGGCGGTTGGTGTTGCGGCAGGTTCATATTCATCTCATTCCTTCAGGATTGGCGCAGCAACGGAAGCGGGGCGCTGGGGGTTGGATGATGAAGGGGTGAGGCGTATTGGTCGTTGGGAGTCTAAAAGGTTTAAGTCCTATGTCCGCCCCCATATGTTATGATTGGGGTTGTTTACGCTTTACAAATGTTATATTGGTGGTGCCTAATTGTTTTTTCCGTTTCAGATTCGCCTCCTTGTCTGGTGTGGTTGATGAGTCATTCGTACGTGCACTGGGGGGCTTTGAGGGCGGACGTCCGCCCGGATGGTCGCCAGTTGCGCATTCCGCGACAGGATGCGGTTGTGCATTGGCTGGGTTTTAGAGGTATGTCGTGGAACAGGGTGTTGGCGGAATTCCAGACATATGCGCGGCTTGATAGGGTTCCGGAGGTATTAGTGTTGCACGTGGGTGGGAATGACTTAGGAGTCCGCCCTTTTCGTGAGTTGGTGCGGGATATCAAACATGATATGTTGTGTTTGTGGGTATCTTATCCCAAGTTGGTGGTAGTGTGGTCGGATATAGTCCCAAGAAAGCATTGGCGGTTAGCTAGATCGGTGGAGAGAGTCAATAAGGCTCGCATAAAGGTTAACCGGGCGGTGTCCCGTTTTGTGGCAAAGAACGGGGGCATTTGCGTAAGGCATAGGGATTTGGAGTCAGGAGTGGGGAATTTCTGGAGAAGTGACGGGGTTCATCTGACCGAGGTTGGCATTGATCTTTGGAGCTTGGCGATAGCAGAAGGCATAGAAAGGGCGGTGGTGGTGTGGAGGAACTCACAGGCTTAAGGGGGTCAAGGCCTGTTTCGCTGTGGCGGGGGGAGTCCTTGAGGCCAGTCAGTACAAAATGGTGGGGGGGTCGCATCGGGGGTATGCGTCCCCCAAAAAAGGTACATGGTTGAAGACTTCATCGGGTGTTATCCCTTTGAAGTGGTCTTCTGGTAGAAGGTATATCACTTGAAGGCTTCATCGGGTGTTATCCCTTTGAAGTGGACTTCTAGTGGTCGGTATATCACTTGAGGGCTTCATCGGGTGTTATCCCCTTGAAGTGGACTTCTAGTGGTTGGAGCCATCTGCAGAGGTGAACGGTGCTTCCGAGCTGGTTTACGGCTGGAGGTAATTGGTGGTTTGCAGATGGCTAATTCGGTGTGTTCTTAATAAGGAACATCTGAAGGGACTTCAAGGACTTCCTCTGCTCGGGTTAATGTTAACGTTTAAATGTTATTTATGATTCTGACCCATGATGGGTCATGTGAATTATTAGGAGGAATTCTCGGGTGGATTCCTAACTAGTTATCCGAATGTTTCGGATTTAAATTGTTTTTATAAAACTGTGAAATTAATAAACGGCTGCTGTGGCCATTTCACATCCAACCTCGGTGTCACGTGTCTTTACTAAGTGGGGGTGGGGGGGATAGTAAGGTCTAAGGTTAACACACGACTCTACCTAGGCAGGTCATGGTGATACCATATACTGATAAAGTGGATACTCAATGTCAAAAGCTGTAGCAGATTTCAGTGGTTTACAGAAGTGGTGGCGAAGGTGAAGGTGCAATAGGGTCAAATCCACCCTATTGGTAATAAAATCACCGAGCCCTTGGGGTCAATAAGAGGGAGCAATGAGGGACAGAGGGAGTACGAATTGTCCCTTTAAAAGTGGGACACTTGGGAGGTATGCCTATAATCACTTCCCAGATAAAAAGCTTCCCCCACAATCACTCCCCTCATACAAAGCATAGCCCACAATCACTCCTCAAATATTGAGCATCCCCCCTGTAATTACTCCCTTCATATTGAGCACCCCCCTATAATCACTCCCTTCATACTGAGCACCCCCCTATAATCACTCTCTTCATATTGAGCACCCCCTTATAATCACCCCTTCATATTTAGCACCCCCTATAATCACTCCCTTCATATTGAGCACCCCCTATAATCACTCTTCATATTGAGCACCCCCTTATAATCACCCCTTCATATTGAGCACCCCCCTATAATCACTCCCTTCATATTGAGCACCCCCTTATAATCACCCCTTCATATTGATCACCCCCTATAATCACTCCCTTCATATTGAACACCCCCTTATAATCACCCCTTCATATTGAGCACCCCCTATAATCACTCTCTTCATATTGATCACCCCCTATAATCACCCCTTCATATTGAGCACCCCCTATAATCACTCTCTTCATATTGAGCACCCCCTTATAATCACTCTCTTCATATTTAGCACCCCCTATAATCACTCTCTTCATATTTAGCACCCCCTATAATCACTCTCTTCATATTGAGCACCCTCTATAATCACTCTCTTCATATTTAGCACCCCCTTATAATCACTCTCTTCATATTTAGCACCCCCTATAATCACTCTCTTCATATTTAGCACCCCCTATAATCACTCTCTTCATATTTAGCACCCCCTATAATCACTCTCTTCATATTTAGCACCCCCTATAATCACTCTCTTCATATTGAGCACCCCCTTATAATCACCCCTTCATATTGATCACCCCCTATAATCACTCTCTTCATATTGATCACCCCCTATAATCACTCTCTTCATATTGAGCACCCCCTATAATCACTCTCTTCATATTTAGCACCCCCTATAATCACTCTCTTCATATTTAGCACCCCCTATAATCACTCTCTTCATATTGAGCACCCCCTATAATCACTCTTCATATTGAGCACCCCCTATAATCACTCTCTTCATATTGAGCACCCCCTATAATCACTCTCTTCATATTGAGCACCCCCTATAATCACTCTCTTCATATTGAGCACCCCCTATAATCACTCTCTTCATATTGAGCACCCCCTATAATCACTCTCTTCATATTGAGCACCCCCTATAATCACTCTCTTCATATTGAGCATCCCCCCTATAATCACTCCCTTCATATTGAGCACCCCCTATAATCACTCCCTTCATATTAAGTACCCCCCATACTGAGCATCCCCCTATAATCACTCCCTTCATATTAAGTACCCCCATACTGAGCATCCCCCTATAATCACTCCCTTCATATTGCGCACCCCCATATATTTACTCCTCCCATACTGAGCATGCCCCCATAATCATACTTCGCAACTTTTTGGAGCAAAGAGGAACTTGGGGCGAGAGTAGGGACTGTCCCTCCAAAAGAGGGACACCTGGTAGTTGTAAGTTCCGTCTGTTGGTGTACAAATAAAACAATAAAACGTCTAATTATTAGTGCCATACAGTATGGTGCCCAATTAACAGTGCCATGCCTTGGTAAAATACCACTTCCATAGAGTTACCTATTTAACAATGCTATGTAGTCCGGCCACCAACATCATACATTGCAAAAATATTATACAGTACAGTGCCCATGTATCAGGGCCACACAATATAAAACCTGCCGTACAGTGATCACACAACAGCTGAAAATCCAATAACCGTGCTCGAAAAACTGCTTTGCAATTAATATTAAGTTTTCTGGTGGTCACGTGGGATTGGGCGGGTTTAGAGGCGTGGCTTAACAGGAAAAAAATTAGCTGTGGCGCGCCACATTTGTTATTCCGCTTTGCAATACTTGAGTTGAAAGATCTGCTGAATGACACGTTTGCATCACCATTGATTTCAATGGTGACGGATCCGGTGCAAATGGTTTCCGTCTGTCACCGGTGTGTAAGGGTTCCGTCATTTTGACTAGATCAATACTGTAGTCGACTGCGCTATTCATTCCGTCAAAACGACTGAACCCTTACACAACGGTGACAAACGGAAACCATTTGCACCGGATCATCACCATTGAAATCAATGGGGATGCAAACGGAAAACTATGGTTTCAGTTTGGATTCCGTTCATGGGTTCCCCTGACGGAAAGCTCCAACGGAAAACATGAACGGAGCCCGACGCTGATGTGAACGCAGCCTAAGTGGACTCCTGAATGGCGAATCTGCCTAGTAATGCTGTAATCCCCCCACGCTCTCCTCCCATTATTGCATTACTATGCAGAGAAGAGCACAGCTCATGGACTCATTCTGGGCCTGGGCCTTGTAAACAAGCGTCGATCAATGAGACAGATCGTTACTCTGATCGCTCGTCTCCATACATTATTATCAGTGGCGTAACTACCGCTGTAGCAGACATAGTGGCTGCTACGGGGCCCACGGCATGAGGTGGCCTGTGCCCCCCCCCCATGGCCGGAGGCTCCGCTAGCAGCCGCTATGGCTGCTACAGCACAACGCCACTGAACACTACGGCAGAGCAGGGAGGTATCTCCCCGCTCTGCCATTAAAGGGGTTGTTTCTACAAAACACATGTATCCCCTATCCACAAAATAGGGGATACATGTGTGATCACAGGGACCCCCAGCGATAAGGACCACAAGGGACCGAAAGTCCCCTGATGTTCTCCATGAGAAATCTCGGACTTCCGGGGTCTCTGTCAGCAGCCCTGTATAAATGAATTGTGTACTGGTCGTACTTGTGCGCATGCGTGACCGGCGCTCTTTTCATTTTTATTGAGCTGCGCCGACCCCGGAAGTCCGAGGTTTCTCATGGAGAACTTCGGGGGACTTTCGGTCCCCCGTTCTCCTTATTGCTATCTACAGGGGGGCTGTATGGTGTTACCTACAGGGGGCGCTGTATGAAGCTATTTACAGGGTGGGGGCTGTATGGTGCTATATACAGGGGGCTGTATGGCGTTACTTATAGGGGGTGCTGTATTGCGCTATCTACAGGGGGGCTGTATGGCGCTATTTACAGGATGGGGGGCTGCATGGTGCTATATACAGGGGGCATCAATAGGGAGGCACTATCTACAAGGGGGGGTTGTGTGATAACCAGGGGAGGGTGGGCCCCAGTCAAAAGTTTGCTATGGGGCCCACACTTTCCTAGTTACGCCCCTGATTATTATCATGACAATTTTACACAGGACAATTATCCGCAACGGGCTTCCTATGAACAAGCGTTTGCCTGATAATTGGCCCATGTAAAAGGGCCTTTACAGGTAGAGATGAGCAAATCAATTTTAAACTAATCAAAATCAGTCCAAATTTTCCCAAAGTTTTGGCTTTGGCGAAATCCGAAACTTTAGGGGTTTGTGGTGTGCGAAACGACAAAATGGTGATCACGATTTTACAGATTCTAAAAAGGAAGAGGGCAGGAGAAGAGATAAAAAATAAATAAATGCCATACTCACCTGATCTCCCATAGCAGCGCGTCCCTGCCGGCCTCCTGAGATTACGCCTTTTAATCCCATGTGACCGCTGCAGCCAATCACAGACTACAGCAGTCACATTGGACAAAATGATGTCATCTCAGGAGGCCGGCAGGGACGCGTGGAACAAAACAACGTCAGGTCAGTAGACAAGCAGAAACGCGTCGCTAAGGTCCCGATTGTCCTGTCTGACTCTGATGTCTTTTTGGACTGTATCCAACTTAAGACATCAGAGAGTCAGACAGGACAATCGGGGGACTTGAGAATCGCGGCTACTTTATTCGGATCGAATCGGATCGAAATTTTGGTAAATTTGCTCATCTCTATTATAAAACCTTTCCTAACTTTTTTCGTTGTTAATATCAAACCAAGTACAATCTACAAATGTTAACATTATTTACACCATTTCTTCTTCTTATATTAAGTCTTAATGCACAAGTTATTTTTATATGAATGCATATAAAGAGGAGACCCCTTGTGGCCCCTGCGTTGGTTTAATGGGAGAAATACAAAGCAGAATATTTGCTCATCTCTTGCTGTTAATTAAATGAAATAATCCTTAAAATCCCGGCATTAAGCAGATCATTTCTCAAGGAGACGTACAGCGGGGAATTATCACTCTCAACATATAGAAAGATACTAGGTCCATGTAAAATGATTGTAGGCACCAGCGTCTGCTGGGAGACGTCATCCGAGCTGTGTCTGATATACTGGTGTTCACTATTGCCCTAAATACAAACTGAATATTATCACCCACATAAAGATTACACATCTGTCCTCCCACAGTTCAATTCAGTGCAAGTGTTACAACCTTGACATGTCTGGTTTGTGAACATAATGCCAGAACAACAGTGAAGACTGACATTTGCGTTTCCTTCCTATTAGAGCATGTGGTTGTTATAGGTCCTGCCTAGGACCCCCCTTTTTTAGTCAGAGCAGAAAGCCACTAACACAGAGTAGCTCTAGCTCTGGTGATGCCAGCTCGCCAATGTACAACATTAACTTAAATGGTCGGCTCAGCATGTAATACTAAATTTATTTGTATTTATTTTTTTAGTTCATGGTTGCCCTTAAACATCAAAGTAACATGTAAATTATGATTTTTACCCCCAACTCCCATTATTTACTGCACCATTAATAGACTTTGTTATGCAATAACTTCTAGAGAGTGAATTTGGCATGAATTGACATTTATGGAGTGGAATAGTGTGGAGCAGCGCTGTACATGCAGCAGATGGGAGCTTTTCTTACCACCACTAAATATTCCATTTACAAGAGGCAGGAACATATATCACTAAGACCAGATCTGGGCCGGCTAAGCTGTGCACAATGTACTTACAGGCTAATGTGTTCTCCTTGTCTGATCTACTGCTTTACACAGTCTGGGAGGATCTGCGCTTCAGAAATGCAGAATTTCCCATTATGCAGCTGTGAATAATTTTAGATTACAGACCATTTGTCCTGAAAAATATTTTCTCTGCAAAGTACTGATCATCAAATGGTCATGTGTCATTATCATTCACCATCTACGATGGCCGCCGGCAATGTATGTTGTGATTCCCTAATACCATGATAGATAACCTATAGGAGATTTACATATGTTCTTCATTAAGGCAATTATACAGTATATTATGCCTGTTTTTTATTATTATTATTATTATTATTATTATTATTATTATTATTATTGGTGTTATTATTATTTATATTATTCTTATTATTATTGTTATTATTACTATTATTTTTAGTTGTTATTATTATTATTATTATTATTATTATTGGTGTTATTATTATTTATATTATTTTTATTATTATTGTTATTATTATTACTATTCTTATTATTATTGTTATTATTACTATTATTTTTAGTTGTTATTATTATTATTTGTATTATTATGATTTGTATTGTTGTTGTTGTTGTTGTTGTTATTCTTATTATTAGATTTTATATTCTGTTTATTATAAATATTGTTTTTTTATTGTTTATTATTATTAGTAGTATTTTTTTTTTATTTTTTTTTTATTGCTAACTAGATATTGTAAAGTATTACCATAGGTGAGTAAAAAATAATCTTTCTATAGATATTCAATCTTTGATGTTTAGGTCTGTGCAGTCAGGAAGGGGATACAAAGCCAAGCAGCTTAGATGCATGCTTGGGCGAAACCATAGGTGTATCTACCAGGGTAGAGGTCATATCACCTAATATGGGGCCCTAAACTAAGGGAGCCCATCTATACTCGGAGGGCAGCGATGACTGTGGATGATGGAAATGTACATCGATAATTGAATGGGGGATCATTCAAGGTTTTTCAATGTAGCCCCATTGTTGCTTGTTACGTCCTTTTGTCCTTTGTAAAACTATAGAGATTGTATGTAAATGCCCAACCCAACCGGGATAAGATGGGTGTGATGTCACAACGTAGTGTTTTTTTTTTGTTTTTTTTAATTATTATTATTATTATTATTATTATTAATAATGAAATTTGATGCATAGGTTAAAATTTATATAATCCTTACCTAAGTCTAGGGCTCTATTTCTCCTTAGAAAAAGCATTGCATTGACTTCAGTGAGAAAAAACCCCCAGAAAAAGAGCCATAAAGTATACAGGGGCTATAGATAGAATAAATCCATACCTGCAGTTTTAAATAATAGGAGGTGTGGTTATGTTTTGGAAGCCCCACCCATTTCACAAAAGCCCTGATTTCTTGCTAATTATAATCAATCCAAGTCACAATAACCTCAGTACAATTTTAAAGTACGGCATTATAAAAAATAAAATAATTTGTGTTAGCTTTTACAAGCACGACACTGTTAATATAAGCAACGCTAACACTATTTTCTAAAAGACAGATGTAGCAGAGCTGAGTTTGTCATCTAAGTCATTTATTTGTCTTTAGCGCACTCTAGTTCCTGAGTCAAGATAACTCAGTAGGATAAGCCCAAATTATACAGTGTGATGTCACCAAATGTTAAAATCAGCTCTGCTACATCAATATACAATATGATTCCTAAAGTTGGCATATAGTCCTAATTAGCATTCAACCTAACTAATGCATGGTTTGAAATACCGGATGTCAGTGTTATATCTCGATCACAGGATTGGGATTTTGGCAATAAACAGATAAAGGACAGCAGAGTTTGTGAGATGTAGTAGTGATGAATTTGTCAAATGTAGTAGAGCCCAGCTTGTCATCCGACAGACTTCATCATGGTAATGAGTATGTTATCACAATGTGTATTATGATCATCAGGATGTGTAATGAGTATCACAATGAGCAAACAATGCAGTACCTAAGGGTGAAAACAAATGACAAATCCAGCTCTGCTACACCTATATTAGGACTTATATGCAAATGCCTGTTGCTAGCACTATATTTATTGTCCGGTTCCATTTTCATGACTATATTCACTACATCGCATTGTTTTATACTCATTTTGTCTAAGGACGTTATTACCATGACAAATGTTAAACCTCTGCGCGGGGATGAAGCCGAGGCCTGGAAACCATATTATAATGCCACGCCGTATTATTATGTTAATTTACATGAATAAAGAAAACAAACACAGAACAGCAGCTAATTAATAAAAAGGCTAAATCAGCAAAGACATAGTGCCGGCACAGACAGTCCATTAACGGGGAGAAATCCCCAAGAGCTGATTAATAATTATTAACAGAAAGTATAAGAACAAGGGCATCACAACGCTCAGCGTCCTAGATTTCTAAGGATAGTCATGTGTATAAGCAATAATGTGCTCATGGGGTAGATAGAGGGGGCCCCATAGCAAAAATGTAACTGTGCCCCCCTCCATACTATGGTGGTTCATGCCATCCCATCCCTTATCCCAAAAACATAGACGTTATCCCTTACCAGGATAGGTTAACCCTTGGACTCCGTGTCAGACTGAGGTTCCTTGGACCCACCAGAGGAAATGATTCTGAGGGACCACCATTCTTCATCTACCCAGAACATGTGCACCTTCCTGACAACTTTGTGGTTTTTATTATACTGTACACACAAGGCACATCATCAATAAGGTCTAATAGGTTATTGGTGAATCATCCCATAAGAAATAGACCCTGGTGGTAAGTGATTGTGTCCAAAGTCACCTTCAAATGGGGTTGTCTTCTGCTAGACCTTTGAAGTCCATGGTTGTGTTAGAGCCCGGGCCCACCGAAGGCTCCTTTGGTACTCTGGTGGGCCAGTCTGACCCTGGCCTCAACTAAGATTTCAGTGGAGATGAGGAAGGGTGAGACATACGGTTGAGGCATGGAGCTAACCTGAGTTTTGGGCCCCCATTCCAAGGGCCCCGTAGTAGACTCTATGGTGCATACACAGTTCCTAGACTCATTTGTTTTATATAAATGGAAACTTCTGCCTAAAATACAACAGTCACTTTTTAATATAAGTTCGTGAGATCTCCTCTTGGAAAACTGGTTGACAACCAACATGGCGGCCAGTCCAGCTTTCTCATGGTTGTCTTCCAGCTTTATTAAAATCCTGAATGTCAAATTAGCCTAGTTCTGATGTAATATAAGGGCAAGTGATGTACCCTCACATAACTAGGTAAATTACCCATTCAGGTCTCCAGGCAGGGTCCGACTGGTCAACCAGAGGACAGGAGGATTCTTTGACATGATAATGGGCCCCAACCGCAACAGGGACCATAAGGTTCACCAAACCTCATGGCCCCTGTTTGTCCATGGTGGGCTCTCATTCTCATCTTTTCTGGTGGGCTCTCATTCTCATCTTTTCTGGTGGGCTCTCATTCTCATCCTTTCTGGTGGGCCCAACCAAACCTGTCTCTGAGGGAGCTCTACAGCAGGTATAACAGTGACCATATTGGTTGCCCCTAGCCATGGCAATAACAAATATAACTAAAAAAAATACCATTTTATATAAGGTAGATATTTAGAACGGAGCCTCTTAGTCTTATTATTAACATATAAACTAAATCCAGAAGATTAAACCATTGCTGTATTCCTTATCCTATTAGGCTATAGGCATTTTAGAGAAATTTAAATATGTTAGCTTGGTAAAATTCCCATAGGCAATGTATTATAATGAGGCGCGCTACCAGTTCCATTAAAGGCAAATTACTTCCGAGTGAAGAAACCACGCTGGATAATACCATGAAATTGAATTTGTGGCGGCCGTTGACTGTTGCGGTCTTTAAGGAAATGATTTCTGAGTAAGAGGTTGATGTGTTCTTAGAGGGAAGACATTAGGAATGTCTTAGGTCAGACTGATATCAAATAAAGAAACACTAAGACGCCGGAGAAGATAAAAAAATCTTAAAGGGGACATATGATGAAGTCCTTCTTCTATAGAAGCGGCTGTCCGTAAGAACGGCCTGGGAATTGGGGAACGGGGGTCATCAGTTCCCCATTCTCCCAAAAGGTGAGGGTCTCAGAGGTGGGATCTGCATCTATCAGGCATTTATGGCGTATCTTGTGTATACGCCTTAAATTATGAAAACGGGAATATCCCTTTAATGATACAAAAACTGAATTTTGAAAGACGATTATAGATTTACTAGCTGCATTTTATTTGGGTCTTGTACAAAGACTTCTCCTAAGGGAACTGATGCAATTTTATTTCTCATCATCAGTTTGTATCTCATAGAAATTAATAGAATCCATTGAGGAATCCATCACCATTAATATCCTAAAGAAATGTATTCAAAAATTTTTCAAAAAAGCCAATCAATGTATACTTCCTAAATGGGCTCAGCGTAGTTGTCGTACCCCAGCGTAGCCCTTTCGCTTCACAATAGTGACGCAGTAAGGAAGACTCTTTATAACTAGGCCAGTGAGGGGGTGAAGAAGACCCGAGGGAGAAGAAAAATGTTAATTCATCCCTAGCCAAAAAGTCTCAATGTAGCAATTTGTTTTATTTCTTTTCTTTAATCCACTTGTTTTCTACAGATTCCATATACTTGCATTTTAAGTTCTTTATTACGGCTGCAAGACCTAGACCTCTAATGGTATTATGGTGATCTCGTTGGGTTCAGTAGAACTGTGGGGGCCAACTGTACCTCAAAATATAGACGAATTACGGATGTGAAAAATCGTCCTTAGGCCGGTTCCACATATATAACATGGGCGCATTTTTTCATCTACAAATCCTGGTCTGACCGGAAATAACAGCATCACAGATCCCTATGGATTACAATCGGCCTTACGCTGTATAATATCTGTATATGAATATGTAATGTATTGAAATATTTTTGAACATATAACTATATGCACATTGCATGTATTATATATAACCTTAGGATTTTTAAAACATCTTTTTAATGGGGGTTGTCTCAACAAGACAGCTCCTTCACTGCAGAAAGCCACCCCTGAGATCAGCGGAAATCCTTGGCTCTGGCGCCTTCAATTCCTGGCGATCAGCTGAGTGATCCGTGCCGGGGCACAGGGGAAAGTATTGGTTGTAAACGCAATTCCACTGCAGCAATCAGAAATGTGGTAATAGATGGTATCCATTCAAATATTTGGGTGACCATGTACTATCTGGCGTGGCCAACTCTGCTGAAATGGGCTTGACTCTTTTTTGACGGAGGGACCATCCTCTATGATGTCCAGAGCCATAGCTTGGCTTTTCTTCACCTGGCACAAAGGTTTAGTTGCTGCCCTTACCCTGTATCTAAATATCCTGGCCAAGGCAAACTGACTTGCCCCCATGGCACATGACCCGTAGCCCTCTAGATACTCTTTCATGGGGCATATGGACAGCGATTCTTATTGTGAAATAACCCTTTGAACTATGTTTTACCCTTTGAGAAAATTTGCTACTATGTTACCTTTCTCCTTTGTAATGTACTTTACTATATACCATTTTTTTTCCTTTTCTTTTTATATATAAAACCTATTGAACAGATGAAGTCTACCCCTTCAATTACTGTTTGCTTAAAATTTGCTTAAACATTTATAATTCCAGCTGGTTTGATTAGTATCTATTGTTTGACACAATAACTTGACACTTCTTTACTCACTAGTAACATTCGGGCAATTACGTTTTATTTTACTCCCCATGAGGTTAATGGAAATTAAGCACATGAATTAATAAGTAGATGCCTTCTACAATCTAACACTTGCATTTTTATGGAAAAAAAAAAAAACCAGGACAGAGGAGAAAAAATAAGTTAATCCTCATTGGGTTTTTAACTTTCAAAGTGTAAATATAATATTTTTAAATATTTAAAATTCTTAAAATAATTTGTTAGTTATTGCCTGTTAAAATTCTAAAAATGAAAATTTCAGTTTTTTGTATTTATAATATTTTTTTACTTTATATATATATATTTTTTCTATTTAATTGTTACAATTTTACCGTTTTATCATTGATGTTCTTTGTTCTGTTTTTATAAAACATACCAAATTGTCCCTCTGTCATACATACAGTAATGTGTTCATTGATAACTTTTAATTAAGTAAAATACTGCAGAAAATATGGTTTAGATATTTTTGCCATTTCCACATCAAATTTAATTTAAAATGTAATTTTCAACCACACCAGATAAAATTAGTTTCCTCATCAAATTCTGTTGGAAGACTCTACCATGCCAAAATGACGAAGCCCTAGAGAAATTTTTTTTTTCTCTGAATTTTCCTGAAGGCAATCTGAAATTCAGTAACAGGAACTGCCACCGGCCTCACAGATGAAATTTGGCCCTTGGGAGTTAATCTGCACATGAACAATCAGGTCTAGTAATAGCACTCCTTGTGCTCTCCTCTCAAAAAATGCCTGAAAGCAAAAATATATTTTTTATTTTTTAATAATGTATAGCAATTTTTTAAAAAACAGTTCGAATATGTGCTGTAATAATCAAAACTTTTTGGGGAAATATAAAATAAGCTAAAAGACTATATATTCTTCTATGTATTTTCTAATTGTTGCACACTGTATATTATATATATATATATATATATAATTTTTTCTTTCTTTCAAGATTCTAGTAACCCTTACTATTGATAAGTGATGCAGCATTAATGATATAGCATTTTCTTAGGGTCTACCCATTAAAGTCTAAAAAAAGCAAAAACAAAAATCTAAAAAATTGCTACTTTACTATTTGATTCATAGCTCTGGTCGTAGTATAAATAGATTTATTGAGACATTTACTACACAAAAGAGAGATCAGGAAGCAATGAAGTAACTTTTGCCAAGAGAGGTGCACCCATCTGTCCAGCTGTCGCTCAGTATACATTGCAGTAAAGGAGACGATCAGTCTTGATTTTTGATTAAAAAGGCTCAGGCCATCTGCTATAGATAGAGGCTGTCGCTAGTGATTACATTAAATGCCCAAACAACGGATAGAGCTTTTTCTACCATTAAGGACTTAACAATAAAATAATTTTTTTTTTAGATTGATCTTAGATAGGAATAAACACAATATTACAAATAAATAAATAAATGGAAAAAAAAAATATTTCCAGGAGGATTTCCTGATTAATACCATATGAAAGTAGGTTATGTGTACAGTAGGTCGCAAACACAGATGATGCATTTTATTAGCGGGACAGATGGGCGTATCACCATTACAACGCAATACCGATTTATAAATGGTTTATTTTTGGCTAGACATTGAATACATGGCCTCATCTGAATTTTTTTTTTTTTTTTTTTCCTAGCACCAGTTCTAAATTATTTATATTTCTAAAGGACAAAAGGGGCAAGATGACAAGAAGAATTATTCAAATACCTCTTGTTGTATAAATGTAGCTGGATGATACTTAGAAAAAATTCAAAAATAACTAAAACGTAAATGAATAATAGACAGCATATTTCTGTGTTGAAAAAAAAAATTAATTTGCGCATTTGACAGTTTGTATCTTATTGTATTTTTTTTTTTTTTTCCTGCACCTAAATGTAAATAAATAAAAAATAAAATCCTAGGATCACATGATCAGTATTTAAAATGGCTTCAAGGAGGAACTTACTATAACAATACAATTTTAGGAAGATTAGGCAATTTAAATGCTAAATACACTACATATTACCACTAAAAACGTGATTTTACATACATTTTATGGAATGTACAAATGAATAGCAGAAGTCTGTAATTTTAAACTTCTAAATTTATAATTTAAATAATAAAGAGAAAAACAACAGAAGGAGCAATGATCAAGAAGTATCTCTATGTAAACAGTTAAGGTGCCCGTACACATTAGACCAAACTTGGCCAAACCTGCCAATTACGGCAAGATAGGCCTACGATCTAATGTGTATGGGGGCCACACTTCTCTCCCCTGAAGGCAGATGTCGGGGGATAGAAGTCAATGCTTTGTTCCCACAGGTGAAAAGCCAGAGCCAAAGCTTATTCCCCTCTCCTTATTCGACTCAGCAAGTTAATGAGGGAATCAGAAAAAAAAAATAGCATTCGACTGACAGTTTTTTAAATAGTTATGGCCACCTTAAAGGAGTTCTCTGTTTTGGACAATCCCTACTTGTTAGAAGGGTCCCGTGACAATAAGCTGATCCCAAAGTGTCCCCCTGCTGGGATCTCCAGTGATTAGCCGTTATTTGTGGGGGAAACGTTCAGTAAGTGTTCAGTTTCCCTGCAGCGCCCCCACAGAGAAAATGAAGCATTACACAGTGCCCATTCAAACAATGAGTTGTCTGTGTAATACAGGACAGGTCGGGTCCTCCAGAGAGAGAGAGAGAGAGAGAGAGACGCTCTCTGTAACTTATCTCCACTCTGACCAAGAGATGAGGATCCTGAACAGAGGACCCCCCTCTATTAACTCAGAAATCCCTAATAGGATATATAATAATAGGTTTTCTAAACCCCTTTTATTATAGCTGGATGGGGATTGCATTGATAAAATATTAGGACAGCATCTTTAGACATAAGCTGATTATACACTAGAGATATTAGATGGCCACTTGACGATCACTTTTGGCCTCTGGAGGTTGTCGTTGGCCGACCAATCATTCCCTTGCTCTGTGACCAGGGTTTGGCCTTTATTGATGAGGTGAGGAAGCTATTCGTAGACACTTGCCCTGTCTGCCTCCAGTCGGCGTTTGTCACGCTCATTCTTGTCATGAACAATAGTCTAAATTGGCCTTTGTGACTATTTGAATCTTTAGTAAATTGTCAGCTCTAGGGCTTGTTCATACAGGGCAGATTTGGTGCAATTTTTTAAAGTGAAAATCACTATTGAATCGGAAAAACGTCTATACTGCTCTTTTATGAAAAATTAAAAAAGTTCACTACATGCCCTATTACGAAGGTATAATATTTTCTTCTAGGGGGTTAACACCTTGCCATACGGAGGCACCATATGGTGGCAAACAGCCATCGGTACCACTGCTGCCACCATACATACTCTGTGACGCCTTATGCAATGACAAATACCACTGTTAAATTTCATGAGAATTTTTTAGGTTTTTTTAAGAAAAAACTTTTTTAAAATGAGCTAAATAATTTCCTTACCTTAGACCGATCTCACACAAACGAAATGTGGGCAGATATTTGCACCCGCATGTCCTAGTCTGAGAGTAGATCTCATGACCCGAACTAACTGCATCATAGATCCCGATTATGCAAATAGTTCAAGTCATTAGCCTGGCAATCCGTTCGGGACTTGCAGTCGAAATATGGGCTCAAAAATGTGCCCATGTGAAACCGGACTTACTAGTCCATCGTATAAGAAGCTCCGTCACGGTAGTCCCTCCAGAACAGATCTATCGCTACAATGTATTCCTGCCATTTTACTTTCCATCTGCGATGAGAACTACATATAGAGTGAAATTAAATGGAGCGCCATGCACTGACACGTTTATATTCTGCCGCCATGTCGAACCCGCATAAGACTTTCTGCAGATCTCATCATAAAAGCTTTTTCACTCAGAGTGACAGATCAAATAATGTACAGAAGGAAGAGTTCTGAGAGGACGGCTCCTGTGTAGCCCTTGAAGACTGGAGATGTGAAAGTGGAACATTCAGCTGGGACTACTTTATGCGGCTGCAATTCCAAATGTAGATTAAACGTATATAAAATAGAAAGTCTTCAGCCTTGAGAGAGTCATCTGGGCTTTGAAGCTCTATATATATATAGAGGGGTAGTAGTGACTTACTCCACTTATACCTAAGAAGAATACAAATATATCATGACACACTAAGGGCACATTCACACGTGGCGGAATTGCTGTTGATTTCCGGTGTGGACAGTCCGCAGTGGAATTCTGCAAGTGATTTGTTTCTATACATTTTTAGGAAACTTAGTTCAGACGTTGCAGAAAATAACTCTGCAGAAATGAGGCAGCGGTGCAGAATTTTCCCTCCGCAGCAGCTCATGATGTTGCGGAGAAGAAGCGGAATTTCACTGCGGATTTCAGCCTTTGCAATGCAGAAACTGAAATCTGTGGCAAGTCCGCTGTGATATCTGCAACCTCTGAATTACCTGTGAAATATGCAAATGTTGCTGCAAATTCGCAAAGAATCTGCAGCAACATTTGCAGCGGAAAAATTCCGCCACGTCTGAACATGGCCTTAGAGTGCACTCTCATGTGCGAATGGCACCGGTAGTATGCTGCGCTGAAAAATTCTGCCCAATTTAATTCATCCTACCATGGTTTTGCAGCACAGTTTTTGGCCGCGCGGCTCGTACAGGTGAAACAAGTGCTTTCAACTTGTTTTTATCGGTAGCGGACGTGCGGCCAAAAACAGCATTGCAAAAACACAGCAAATCCCGGTACAAAATGTGTGGTTTTGCAGCACGGTAATTAACTACGCGGCACGTTACTGCTGAGAATACATCCTCGGTATGTTCACACATGGTCAGTTTTACCAAGAAAACAACGGCAAAACCGCCATGTTTGAACGTACCTTTTTTCCTAGAAAACTTGTAAGAAGCATGAATAAGTAGTTCTTATTATTTCTGGGAACGTTGGCTGCCATGTTGGTTGTCACCCTGCTTCACCATGGTACATGAAAAAGTAATTTTTCAACCAAAGATCTTTCCTGGGGCTCCCACCTATCAGAAGTACGGGGGTTTCCTGACCCCTAATTCGTCTTGTGAGGTAGCCTGGTAGATCAAGGGTTAGAGTTTTGTTCTACCAAAAGAAGAGGGTACTAAGTGTCGAACCCCCTGCTATGTCTTCTAGGTCTTTGGTGAGAAAGGAGAGGTGGAGTGAAAGACTAAAGAGGGTTTTACACAGGACGATTATCGGGCAGATCATTAGTTCATAGAACTCTCGTTGCTGATAATGGTCTTGTGTAAACAGGGCAGCGATCAGCAGATGATCGAGCAAACGCCGGATCACCTGCTGGTCGTATCGTTTTAAAAAAGTTAAATATTATCGTTGTCGGCAGCACATCTTGGTGCGTAAACAGGGAGACGCGTCGCCGACATGATAATAATGGATGGGGACGAGCAATCGGAGTAACGACCGCTAGTCCGCATCCATAACTCCGTGTGACAGGAGCAAACGAGTGCCGATCAACGATGTCTCGTTGATCGGCGCTCGCTGTACCGGCCGCTTATCGGCCGGTGTAAAAGGGCCTTTAGACCTTATGCATCACATGAAGTCCCCGTGACTCCGTACTACAGCACCACAGACACTCCATGTGCTCAGCAAGCACCATATGATGGAATTATTCTTGGCCTAAGAAAATTCCAACTACTGTCTGCGTCCCATTTCGATATTAAGAATGCTGTAACTAGTGGTCTGTTGAGTACTGATGGGAACTGTGGCCCATATTGAAGCGGAAGCCTAAGAAAATTAGTTTTCATTCCTATCTCTCAGGAAAATGTGGTCTGTCATGTGGAGTGTTAGTGAAGGAGTGTCCTTCCCCTTTATGCTAATCCAAAAGGGCACTGAAGGCACAAAGGAGTGAATATTGGAGAAATATATGAAAAATTTACAGTCGAATGGGGTGAGGAAGAATATGGAAGTGAGAGCAGGGAAGAGTATGTGACTTGTATGCAGGTTGGGTGACCAGATGACCAAAATTCTTCATGGACACCAAAATGGCTAAATATGGTTGCAACCTCTTAATTTATCATTTTAGAATCCAAGACAATATGGTCTACCTTATTTAACCTGATCTATCTAATTTTATCTTATCTTTGTGTGTTAATCCACAAGGCTGTCAAAGGCACGTAGAGTGACTGGAAAGAAAACATATGTAATACCAATGGAATGTGAAAGGGAGGGGCTGAGAAAAGGGAAGGGTATGTGACTTGTATACAGGCTGGGTGACCAGGTGACCAAAGCTCTGCATGAACTGAAAATAGTTAAATACAGTCCAATCTTTTTCCACCGTTACAATGGGAAGAGCAGATACATTTAAATAGCTGTATGTATCTTGTCTATAACAGGATACTACCAAGGCTCCGTGTCCCGTTTTGTCAACCTTTTTTAAATTTCAAACTTTTGATTGAATTTGTGACAATGCATAAATCCTGGAGACCAGAAAAGCAAAATCAATATCAACAGTCTCCGCTTATCTGCGATTGGTAATGCAAACAATGAATCTTGTTCATAAGGAGGGATGTCTGCGATCAGGACAGGTGCTATTATAATAGGATTACATTTGCAGTAGATGTACTATAGACAGTACACGCGAGGGTGGCATTAAGTCTAAAATGAAAAACCGTGCCCCTGGGATTAGAGTATTGACTTTTAATGTACACTATGTATTATAGACGAGTCTCGATCAATTATTTAACATTTGTTTCTCTATAAGGGAAAAAAGGGAACTCCGACATGGTCAAAATTCTTGCAGGACGTCTCTAATGACTTTTTCATCTACAGGGAAACTTTGAGGTTGCGGTAACCTAGGTGTTTACCACCACTAAAAGCAAATGTGGAGCCAGTTTAAGAAGCAATAAATCTAGAAGTGGATGCTAAAAGTTAACAGTCAGCAGAATTTCCCGTAGAAATCTTGCGGAGAACCCAGGGGTTGATTTCCTCCTGAAACCATCCAATTTAAGTGGCAGAGGGTAAGGGGTGTGGCTTAGCTAAGTAGGTGGGGCTTAGCATTACAGGCCTCCTATTGCTGACAGAGCAGTGGGGAAGGGCTCTTGCTGCAGCCAGTTGCCTTACTGTCAGAAACAGGTCTGATTTTTTTTTTACTTATTTCACACATTTTTATTTGCAATATGAAACAGCATAGGATAAAAGAAGACAAAGATATAAAAGTTATTAGAGTTATTACCATCGTTGCTAGGATATGTCATCACTTTCTGATCAGTAGGGGTCCAACTAACAGAAACTCCACCGATCCTGAAACCGAATTGCAACGCAGACCCATTCTGCAGCTCCTTCAATCTCAGGATCAATGGGGGTCTGGCAGTTGGACCCACACCGATCAAAAAGTGATGCCATATCCTAAAATAAAAAAGAATAGATAAAAAATTAAAACATCTATTCCAGTAGTCTCCAACCTGTGGATCCTCAGCTGTTGGGAAACTATTACTCTGACTATATAATGGGAGTTATAGTTTCCCAAGAGCTGGATCCACCTTTCTTAGCCCCCTTAAACATTCTTCCTGTCGCCTTCTCAAAAATTTTATTTTAAATCACTTCTACGCAGCCACTGAGCTGCTCAGTTACTGTGAAACATGGATGGACAAATATCCCCTTTGGCCTCCCTACCCAGACATTTTTTAATTGTGACATTTTTTTTGACTTTTCAATAAAATTGTATTGATCTGACACAATATGTACTGTACCTTACCACCAGACCCCTGAAATGTATCATCCTCTAAGGACCCCAAGAACCCTAACTTCCTCAACTGGACCTACCACATCCTTGCCCAAAGCCCATCAATTTCACTAATCTCCCTATCACTTTTTTTTGCTATTGATATTTTAATTTTAAAAAAAATAACAACAATTTTAAAAAATAAATGTAAACGTTCAGTTGGTGAAACTTTATGATATTGACCGGTTGAGCACAACCACGGACAGAGAACTCTCTCTAGTCAGATGGTGATCCAGGTTGAGTGTCAGGGCAATTCGTATATACACTCTGCTTGTAGTGTAAATAGAGGAGGGTAGAAGTAAGGAACAGACTTTCATGGTAGAAATCTATAACATGGCTGATATCTGGTGAAATGCATGCTATTAAAATGGGATGGTGTTAAAGAGGAGTATTCCCCATGAAATAACAATTCTGGAACATGTTTTCTTAGAACTCTGCGTTGTGCAGTTCCTCTGTTATGCCTCCTAGAAATGTAGAAATAAATGGGCACCTGGGTGTTACCAGTTGGGGGTGTGTCCCTACACAGACTGACACTGTCCAATCAGTGCTTACAGTCTCAGGCTGTGTAGGGACACGCCCCATTGACAAGGGGGAATAGGAACACCCAGTTGTCAATTTATTCATATATTTCTAAGAGGAATAACAGAGGAATGGCACATTGAAGAGTTCTAAGAAAATATGTTCCAGAATTGTTATTTAATAGAGAATGTAAATATTTACTAAAATAAATATATAAGGACAGACGACAGCTCCTCTGTCAAGGGGTTTTCTGGTTAAATGAAAAGTTCTACAACTTTCTAATATACTTTGTGTTTCAATTCCTCATCATTTTAAAGATATTTATTTGCGGTCAGTGAATAGAATACTTGCATACATTCAGAAGCTGCAAACCTATACATATCTAGTCCTGCTCTCAGCTAAGAAGTAGAAACAATTGTGCCCAGTCCATCTAATGCTCTGTGAGCAGCTGCACAAATCTTTCTACTACTTTGCTACAATGTATCAGTTTAAAGTCCAGGCTGTGTAGCTCAGAGCATTGCCTAGACTGGATACAATTGTATCAACTTCTCAGCTGAGAGCAGGACCAGATACTTTATATTCAGTGATACATATAATGAACTCAATAATAATTATGTCTTCAGTGAGCTCACAAGCTCCCCCTAGTTTAGGCTGCAGGGCGCTGGCCTTTGTGTTATTTAAAGTTATGGCCGTGAGAAGGTAAGCAGGGGATTTGGAGCACTGTATCAGGAGAACTCGAAATGGAAAATACAGCAGTTGTTACTTTTTAAGCTCCCTGGACCTAAATACTGAATACAATCTCTAAAGATTCTTTAAATATATGTAACATTTTACTGAAATCTCCCTTATCAAATGACATTATGACCTACTTTAGAATAAAAATGTATGACTGGTGGGAGCCTCACGCTTACTGGGGGACCACAGCCCCTTTACTGAAGTATCTGAGCCAGCCGCAGTCGCCTCTGTTCAATTGAATGGGCAAGGCTGCAGTACCAGACTTAGCCACACATGTATGGGTGTCAATGTGTCAGGTACTCAAGGGAGTGTCGCTGCCTCTTCATTTATCTGATCGGTGGGTGTCCCTGGGGTGGGACACGTAGATAACCCATATTGTAAAATTCGGGAAAACCCATTTAAATCCCATGATATTACAAGATGGTAAAATTCTTTTGAACTTTGTGTTAAATATAGGTTGGAATGCTCGAAAAGGAATTGCTTGAAATCCCCGGCACATACTCGTTTAAATTTTCTGAAATGTCACAATGAGGGAGCAATAACGAGATTCAACCATAAATAAGCTGCAGTAGAAGCGAATCTCCAAGCAGCTAATATCTTCAGTAACAAGGGGGTCACGCCATTAAGCCTGAGAAAAAAGACACAAGGGAAAAACAGCGGGGGTGTAAGGAGAGGTTCACTCAATATAAAAAGTCGTATTTCACCGCAGACGCTCGATGTGATAACAATCCTGGGACAATACATGATTACCGGGCACTGGCTGATACCATCCTGTGCGCCACCTAATTGTGTAATATAATATTTTAATGTTCATGGTGTCAATTACCCAACTCAATGTCATAAATAGTTATATATAAAAAACAAACCACAGATCTGCTGCGCAAAGAATTCAACATAGGGCCTGTTCACACGTGCGTCGGTGTTTTCTTTTCTTCTGCTCCATAAGAGGAGCAGAACAACGAAAATACTGATAGTACCGGTTCCGTTGTGTGTTGGACACCATCGGAGCCCGACGGAACCCATTGAATTTACTGGGTTCCGTTTGGTTTCCGCCATGGTGTGTGTGGTTTACTGGAAATAATAGCCAGATGTGAACACGCCCTAATTCTATTTTTCAATAGAAGCAAAAGAGAATGTCTCATGTATATGATGTTAGTTTCATCAATTAGATTATATATAAATGGTATAAATCTTCCTGGGGCGGCCATATTGGAGGCACACACTTCCGTCCTGTATTGTCCGTATAGATGGTGCAGCCGGCTATGCGTTCTTTATGGCAAAGTTAATGGACAGTAAAGTGTCCATAGACTAATACAGTCTCCAGGAAGAGATGGAGTACAGCCCCTCCTCCAGAGACCAGGGAGTGACAGGGGAGCTGCGTATATAGCCTGTGTTTAGTGTTACTATCTTGCCTTACCTAGGCCTCAAGCCTGGGGCGAGCATAGCTGCTACACAGGGGCCTAGGAGGTAAAGGGGGCCGCTGTCAACTTAAAAGTGGCTTCCTACTGTCTATTAGATTGCATATAACAGGCTGAGTTCACAATTATTGGTGGATTGTAGGACAGACAAATATTTGGTGCTCTATGCAGAGATATTGGAGAGCAAGGGGCCCATATACTGTTGTGCCGCCGCTTTCTGTATCCACCCCTGCCTCCAGCAGTACCATAGAGCTGTCATCTGTCATCTCCACCCTCTAAATATAATGAGATGACTCTGCTGACCCTACACTCTAATGATAATGAGAGGACTCTACTGACCGTGCCCTCTAATGATAAGATGACTTTGCTGATCCCACCCAGTAATGATGAGATGACTCTGCTTACTCTACCCTCTGATTATAATGAGATGACTCTGCTGACCCTACCCTCTAATGATAATGAGATGACCCTGCCCTGTAATAATAATAAGATGACTCTGCTGATCCCACCCTTTAATGATGAGATGACTCTGCTGACCCTACCCTCTGATTATAATGAGATGACTCTGCTGACCCTACCCTCTAATGATAATGAGATTACTCTGCTAACCCTACCTTCTAATGATAATGAGATGACTCTGCTGACCCCACCCTCTAATGATAATAAGATAACTCTGCTGACCCTGCCCTGTAATGATAATAATATGGTTCTGCTGATCTCACCCTCTAATGATAATGAGATGACTCTGCTGACCCTACCCTCTAATGATAATGAGATGACCCTGCCCTGTAATAATAATAAGATGACTCTGCTGATCCCACCCTTTAATGATGAGATGACTCTGCTGACCCTACCCTCTGATTATAATGAGATGACTCTGCTGACCCTACCCTCTAATGATAATGAGATTACTCTGCTAACCCTACCTTCTAATGATAATGAGATGACTCTGCTGACCCCACCCTCTAATGATAATAAGATAACTCTGCTGACCCTGCCCTGTAATGATAATAATATGGTTCTGCTGATCTCACCCTCTAATGATAATGAGATGACTCTGCTGACCCTACCCTCTAATGATAATGAGATGACTCTGCTGATCCCATCCTCTAAATGAAAATCAGATGACTCTTCTAATCTACCCTCTAGTGATAATGAGATGTCTCTGCTAACCCCACCCTCTATAATGGTAATGATATGAATTTGTTGACCCCGTCCTCTAATGATAATGAGATGACTTTGCTGACCTTGTCACAGTCTACACAGTAAAACTGAAAAGTGAGCTATAGAAATCAGGAAAAATCAACTCATTGTGTGCTCTAGTGGCCAGTGAAAAAACTGCAATATTTCAGGTTTTTCTTTTATGCAAAGTCATATAAAAAATAATAATAAAACAAAAAACTATTTAAAACATATATATTTTTAGAATATAAATCTGATTTCAATTGTATGTCATTTTCTGATGATACATCCCCTTAAAGGGCATTTCCATAAAAAAACAATGGTCTGAAAATATAGGCCCCTGTGTCCTCTTCTTGTTTGAATACTTTTCATATTCTATACAGCTGTGGCTTTCCCATTATCTTGGCCTCCTTAAAGTTAATTGGGTGACAACCACTAATGGCAGCCATTACAGTGCCCAAAGGGGTTGTATAATGGATTTTTTTTATTGACCAAAGAATGCTGGCTTATGGTACCTTCTTACACACTGACCATCACAGGGAGCTTGTGAACCTCTTCCAAGAATCTGGTATCTTGGGAATGTATATGGCATATACCAGATGATTGTGAACTGAACTAGATCAGTGTGTCCACAAAAAGATTGTCACCCAGCTTTCCACTGACCCTATTTGACATATGAATCTGTAATTACAACCCATCCACCTTCATTACCTGCTCTGCTGGTGTCAGTCTTTACTGCAGTTCTGGCATTCTATTCATATATAAGGATGATCAGGATGAACAGATATGATTGTACTGCAGCAAATAAACTTGTGGCAGGACACAGACCATAAATAAATCAATTTATTATAATACACCATGTGATTATCATCAGCGGCTGCAATCTTTAGGGCCTCCTGAAGTAGCTCTTTAATAGAATATCAATACAAATGTGACGATGCCTATCTCTGTTCAGGACAAGCCGCTCTAGACACACACGTCAGTCATTCTTATCCCCCGTCCTGTGTGACTTGCAGATCATTATCTTCTATCCTACTGAGTAGACTATGGAGGATATAATCTTCCTAATGAAAATTTGATGTGAAAGTGACTCAATCCACAGTTCATGACATCTCCGAGGAGAAGTCTCGGCGTAACCTCTGCACCCCGAGAGCTACACCAAGAATAGCATCCGGGATCCAGCACTCTTCAATCTGACAGAGGACCTGCTGGGGTTCATTATATTAACAGGTTTGTATTCCCAGAAATAAAAAAAGATATAATTTATAAATGAGTATCTCTCGTTCTGAGGAAATAGCTTCTAGTACAAGGGAAGGTGTAGCAGAGCTGAGTGCATCAGTTGGCACAACATTTGAAGCCAACCAATGACAAACAATCAATGTTTCAGCATGCGGTGGCGGATCTGGTGGTCAGTTTTGGTTAAGACACCATAAATGTCAAGTCATAATATCCCTTCTCCGAGGGTCTCACCTGTGAAAAAAGTTCAAAAAATGGGCACAGGTATCAAACTGGTGGCAAGGGTCAGCCCTATTTTGGATAATGTCCTGTGTAATATGTTCTGTGGCGCCAGATTTACAGTAACATAACTATACCATACAGCGCCCAATTAAATGTGCCATACAGAATAGTAACCAAATAATAGCGCCATACAGATGCCTAAATAATGATGCTACACATAGTTGTGCTAAAGTTGCGCTACAATTTCGCACTATTAACTCTGGTGAGAAAAAGGTGCGGGGTTCAGCTGAAGACGATGGGCCACCGCTGGAGCGACAGATTTATCATAATTTGTGCCAGAAATTGGCGTAAATTTTGACGCAAATTTACGCCTGCTCACAGCAGGCGTAGATTTGCATTTCGTCACACAGATTGACAAAGATGTACCAAATATATCCAGAGGTGTGCGCCTCTTACGTATATTTGGCGCATTTTCCACTGACGTAAATTAGTTTAAATCTGGCGTTTGAAATGCCAGTCTTAATATATTTCCCCCAACTGGGGGAGCTTTGCAGAATTCTGGCTCGATTTGCGCTAAAAAAAAAAAGGCCTACATGCCTTGCTCCAGATTTATGTGTTTTAGACACTTTCTGCATCTCACTGGACAGTTTTGAAAAGTGGCTAGAAAAGGGGTGTGGCTTAGAAAAGGGGTGTGGTTCAGAAAAGGGGTGTGGATCAGAAAAGGGGTACGGTTTGAAATGTACCAACATTGCGGCAAAATTTATTAGCAAAATATTGGTCTGAAGTAAACCAATCATAAGGAAGAGTAAAGTTTAACATGTCTAACAAGATGCGCCTAATTTATCATATAGCGTGCACCACTGTGATAAACTTGGTGCGTCCTCTGTCTGCCAGGTGCTCTGTTCAGGATCCTCATCTCTTGGTCAGAGTGGAGAGCGGTTACATAGAGCGTCTCTCTCTCTCTGGAGGACCTGTACTGCATTACACAGACAACACATTTATTTCAATGAGCACTGTGTAATGTCTAATTTCACCTGTGGTGGCGCTGCAGGGAAATTGTACACTTACTACCAGATCACAGTTGATCGCTGGGGTTCCAAGCAGGAGGACACTTTGTAATTAACATATTGTCCAGGGAGCCTGTTAACAAGTAGGGATTGTCCAAAGCACAGTACCCCTTTAAAAGCCAACACTATAGTCTGTAAGGAAAACAAAACTAGTTACTTTCTGAGTCCCTGTCCCTGGTGCCCGAGGGGGCCCAAAAGACCCCCTGCCACGTAAGTAGATACATTATTATAAATGGCACATGATAGGAAAGGCCGTGTTATAGATTTTGCATTGGGGTCCTGTTACGTCTTTGGAGGTCTCCATTGAAATGACAACGGAATGGACGGACCTAGTTTGGTTTCCCCTCCTACTCGCCTCATCTCATTGGCATGGCCGGTCTCCATGCCAGTTTTTCCGTTGTTTATATGTATGGCTGGTAATTATATAAGCGACAACACTCATTTTCAGTCTTCATTTGTTGCCTCCAGACAAATGTTGGCTTTGATGTGGCAGCGAATGTGGCCGGCAGAGACCCGTGACTGTGCCAAAGCTTCTAACGCCGCCAGGCTGGATATAACCCTACCCCCACCCCTTCTTCAAAGTTGATTACACAGAGAATCATTGGAATACATGAAGAATTACATGTAATGCTCACTTCCCAGTGCGCCAAAGACGAGGCGGAAATTCCGAAACTGAGAATGAAATTAGATTAATGGGTTGATTTCCTCTTTTCTCTGTGTATAAAGCCTCCTATTCTATGCCAGCGTTCATTTAATGAGCTGCACGTTCCTACGAGAATGCCAGATTACATCCCACAATGCAATTATCCCTATTATATGAATGGGCAGACTAATCAGGGCAGCAAAAACACAGGCATAAAAGAACATACACTGCGCCCAGATCACAGATGTAGCAGTGCTCAATTTGTCTTTGTGCAAGTCAAGAAATCACAAACTTATCTGTTGTTTTTACATGGTGATATAAAAAAAGTTTTTGCCCCCTTCTAGATGATCCCCCGTTATTGTACTTTTACTTGACGTCATGTTTTTTTTCGGTCTTTATACCCAAAGGGATCCGGAGTTTCTTAAGTAACACAGTTTTTAAATTATCACTGTATTATTAATATCAACACCAAAAAGTAATTGCCCCCTTAAACGTAACAATAATGGCAACCACACACCTAAAATGTGAGATCGGTCATTTTCATCCATAGTGAATCCAAACCTTAATATTACAGTATGCCACAATCGGAGTAAATTCCAGAAAAGATGAGTTACAAGGGTTACATGGCCATTTGTAAGACCGTGGGACCTCAGAGAACCATATTGAGAGCCTTTATCATCAAAAGCCAAGACGTGGAACAATGGTGGATCTTCCCAGGAGTATCTGGCTGCCAAAATTACTTGAAGGACACAACAACTCATCCAAGAACATCATCCAAAGGACTTGAGTCTCCCCGTCCTCAACTAAGGTCAATGTTCTTAAATCCACAATAAGAACCTATCAGCAATAACTGCAGCCAAATGTTTCCTATGATTTGTTATCAATATTTCCTATAACGGTTGAGGAATCGGCTCACGCGTCTGTGCAGGACGGCTTTCATTCAGTAAATACGAGAAGGTTTTCCTGCATGAACTGCTCATTTCAGGTCCTACAACAGCATCTCTACTGGGTTCAAATGAGGACCTTGACTATGATAAACCAGAACTTTTAATTTTCTTTCTTCTCCATTTAGAGATAGACTTACTTTTGCTCTTTGGGTCATGATCTTGTGGCTTAACCCAAACACACTTTAGCTTCAGGGGATGGACTATTGAATGGACATTCTTCTTAAAAATGTTCTGGTAGACTGGAGATTTCGTGGATCCTTCAAAATTGCAAGTTCTTTAAGCTTAAAATTTTCACACAACATCACACTACCATGTTGGACTGTTGGTATCATGTTCTTATTCTCGGTCGATTAACTTTACGTTACCCAAAAGGATACTTGTGTTGTCCAGGGAGCTTCACTTTGACTCATCTGTCTATGATACCTTGTCTCAGAAGCTTGAGGATCATCCAAGTGTTTCTTTTTTTGAAAATAAGAGACAACCATTGATGTCCTCTTGGGTAGTACTGTCTTACACCCGGGCTACTCTCCCGTAAATCCTGTTTTCACCTATTCTCTGTCGCCCATACTATTAATTTGGAGTCATGGCCATAAACTTTAGCTAAGGCTGGACCTTGCAGTCCCAAGATGATGTTCTGAGATGTTCTCTGTCCTCCTGGATCAGCTGTTGATTCTATCAAGTTGGGAGCCAGGAAGACTCATTAATGTTCCATGTCTTGACCTTCAGGAGATAATAACTCTCAATATGGTTCTCTTGAGTACAAAAGTCTTAGACGTACCTTCTCTTCAGGAATTTTCTTTGATCATAGCATACTAATTTGTAGACCACAGCACCTCCATGGTTGGGTTTAATACGAGTTAACACTTAGATTCAACATATACAGTATGTACATGGCTAATATCAAATTTTAGGCATTTGGTTATAAATATGGTTGGTAAGTAGTTTTTAAAGGGTTATTCCCAACTCGGACATTTATGGCATTTCCACAGGATATGATATAAATCTGATTGATGCGGGTCCCACCTCAGGGATCCACACCTATATAAAAAACAACTGACCCCTTCACTCCTAGTAAGGTGGCCGCCGGACTCTGTGTCCTAGCGGAGAATGAATGATGAGGTGACTGCGCATGTGCGCAGCTCTCCCCATTAGTTTCTATAGACGATAAGGGAAAAGCGGAGATAGCGCAGCCACCTCTCCATTCATTCTCCGCATGGATGAGGTACTTGCCTCACCAGACGGAACGGATGTTAGTCAACCATCGTTTTGGAGATAGATGCGGGTCCTAGAGCTGGTACCCACATCTACCAGACATTTATGGTATATTCTGTGGATATGGTGTAAATGTCTGAGTTGTGATCACCCCTTTAAGTTTAAGAGGGCAGCTACTTTTCCTATGGGTGTTTTGTCCCTTTAATAAATGCAATATGTAATTACTCATGTTTGCTTTGCCTAAGATTAGATTTTGGTCAATAATCAGAAACTATTCAATATTACTCCTGAAGGGGTAAATACACCGCATTCCAAATTATTATGCAAATGTTATTTTTCGCTGATTTTCATAAATAGTCCATGCAAATGACAGTCAGTATAATCTTCAAGCATCAACCGCTGGAGTATAATGCAAATTTTATTGAACAAATCTCCTAATGATAACAGATTTTTTTTTTAGAAGTAAAAAACTCAAAATGCTTCACATTATTATGCACAACAGAGATCAAAACATTTTAAAGGTTGTAAAGAGAACTAAAATGGTCATTTGTTGAATTTGCAGCATCAGGAGGTCATATTTACAGAAATCAAAAGCCCTTTCAATCAAAAAAAACGTAACAGGCCAAGTTACATGTTCACATAGGACCCCTTCTCTGATATCACCTGCACAATTCTTGCATCCATTGAATTTGTGAGTATTTGGACAGTTTCTGCTTGAATATCTTTGCAGGATGTCAGAATCGCCTCCCAGAGCTTCTGTTTTGATGTGAACTGCCTCCCACCCTCATAGATATTGTGCTTGAGGATGCTCCAAAGGTTCTCAATAGGGTTGAGGTCAGGGGAACATGGCGGCCACAGCATGAGTTTCTCTCCTTTTATGCCCATAGCAGCCAATGACACAAAGGTATTCTTTGCAGCATGAGATGGTGCATTGTCATGCATGAAGATAATTTTGCTACGGAAGGCACGGTTCTTCTTTTTGTACCACGGAAGAAAGTGGTCAGTCATAAACTCTACGTACTTTGCAGGGGTCATTTTCACACCATCAGAGACCCTAAAGGGGCCTACCAGCTCTCTCTCCATGATTCCGACCCAAAACATGACTCCGCCACCTCCTTGCTGACGTCGCAGCCTTGTTGGGACATGGTGGCCATTCACCAACCATCCACTACTCCATCCATCTGGACCATCCAGGGTTGCACAGCACTCATCAGTAAACAACATGGTTTGAAAATGAGTCTTCATGTATTTCTGAGCCCTCTGCAACCGTTTCTGCTTGTGAGCATTGTTTAGGGGTGGCCGAATAATAGCTTTATGCACACTTGCAAACCTCTGGAGGATCCTACACCTTGAGGTTCGCGGGACTCCAGAGGCACCAGCGGCTTCAAATACCTGCTTGCTGCTTTGCAATGGCATTTTAGCAACTCCTCTCCTAATCCTATTAATTTGTCTGGCAGAAACCTTCCTCATTATGCCTTTATCTGAACGAACCCGTCTGTGCTCTGAATCAGCCACAAATCTTTTCACAGTACGATGATCATGCTTAAGTTTTCTTGAAATATCCAATGTTTTCATACCTTGTCCAAGGTATTGCACTATTTCACGCTTTTCGGCAGCAGAGAGATCCTTTTTCTTTCCCATATTGCTTGAAACCTGTGGTCTGCTTAATAATGTGGAACGTCCTTCTTAAGTAGTTTTCCTTTGATTGGGCACACCTGGCAAAGTAATTATCACAGGCGTCTGAGATTGATTACAATGATCCAAAGAGCCCTAAGACACAATACCATCCATGAGTTTCATTGAAAAACTAATAATTAAATGTTTATGACACTTAAATCCAATGTGCATAATAATTTGGAACACAGTGTACTTATGTGCAGCACTCTACATACACGACATAGTGTAGCCTCTAATTCAGGTCTATGGGTTGCTTGAAGCGGCTTGTTGCAATCTCCGTCAGCATTTTATTTGTGTTCTGAATGGAATTATCAGGATGATTTCCCAATGAGAATTTATAATAAACTCTGTATTGCTGCAGCTCATAGAGTAGAAGAGAAGTTCCCAAGTGATTGTTCTGCCGGATGAGGCTTCAATCAACGTTTGCATCTTACAGCCTAATGGCTTCATAGGGATCATCAGCGCAGCATATATCTTGGTTTCACCGTTTAATTGACATTAATAGGCAGATGCACTAAGAAACTCTTGCCAAGAGGAAAAACATAAAAGGACAAATGTAACTACAATCAACTGAGACACAAAAGTTATTGTTACAGAGCAAGTTGTGTAATTCTAATAGATACTGTGCAGATATAATGACAAAGATAATGTGAGATCTATCTATCTATCTATCTATCTATCTCATATCTATCTATCTATCTCATATCTATCTATCTATCTCATATCCATCTATCTATCTATCTATCTATCTATCTATCTCATATCTATCTATCTATCTCATATCTGTCTCATATCTATCTATCTCATATCTATCTATCTATCTCATATCTATCTATCTCATATCTATCTATCTCATATCTATCTATCTCATATCTATCTATCTCATATCTATCTATCTATCTCATATCTATCTATCTCATATCTATCTATCTATCTATCTATCTATCTATCTCATATCTATCTATCTATCTCATATCTATCTATCTATCTCATATCTATCTATCTATCTCATATCTATCTATCTCATATCTATCTATCTATCTATCTATCTATCTATCTATCTATCTATCTATCTATCTATCTATCTATCTATCTATCTATCTATCTATCTATCTATCTATCTATCTATCTATCTATCTATCTATCTATCTATCTATCTATCTCAGATAGATAGATAGATAGATAGATAGATAGATAGATAGATAGATAGATCTCCCATTCACAATCTTTCTGGTCACTCGAGACAAATCCCTAGAAGTGTATTTGACAAATTTATAATCCGCTGGATACAATTTTTGAAATTATAAACTATTTGCTCAAATTCACTGAAGATCTGGTATACACCCCCCCCCCCCTGACTCTGACATTGTTTTAGCCAATTATACAATGACCGCAAAACAATATTCTAATCATTATATAAATTCAGTCAGAATATAAAGACCCAAACATTGCAGTCCTATAAATGGTTCATCACTAGTAGCTGCACGGCTTGTAGTCAGTGGGATAAATTCTGTTCTATTTCTAATCTCGCTTCTAACTACAAAAAGATTCTCATCGCTGAAGTGTGAAGCCTCGGGTCGAGGGGAACACAAATACATAATTTGTAAGTAACATACGATAAGGTCGGGATGATTGATGCTCCTGCTCTCGTGCTATGAAGCTGCTCCGCAACGTGATTCCAGAGAAGACAAGACTTTTACTTGTATTAAACCATAACTCTATGGCAACTGCATACGGATAGTATAATTAGTAGTGCGTACCTTTTCCGAATCTATGTCACTCCTCCCCCAACCCCTTTGTAATAGTCTGTTAGTTCAGATTCTCTAGCAAGCACTTCATGTCTGGATGACCACTATCTTAACATATGTACTGTAGCTACGTGTGCTAAAGTAATCACAGTAAGTTCTATCTTCTGTATAGTAGACTGCCTCTCCATGCTGCACAGACTTGTTTTAGTCCCTCCCACAATGCAAATTCCTGTTTTAGGCACCGCCTGCCAATCATAACCACAGTACAGCATTGCTCAGGGTGAAGCTAGGAGGCTTCGGGGCGCTTCCTCTGGGCGCAAAATGTGAAGGTGTCACCGCAGAATGTTATCTATTGGATTAAACAATAGAAGAACGGCCGGTATGCCTACTTTCTCGTCTCCACCTCATCTCTGGCCACCGTTACACTGTGATGTCCTTCAGCAGCAGGACGTACTGTGAGGCTGCGTGCAAAATAATCTGATGCTATTGGTCGTTGGGACACGGTGCAGGACTCGGAGCTGAAGAGGAGCCGGAAACGAGTAGGGTAAGTATATGGTCTGGGGGTCTAAGATTTTTATTTTTGGTTCATGTATGGTCTGAGTTAATTTAGATGGTCTGTTCTGTGGTCTGAATATACTTGGGAGTCTGGTCTCGGGTCTGCATATAATTACGGGTATAGTCTGGGTCTGCTTAATTTAGGGATCTTGTCTAAGGTTTGAATTGATTTAAGAGGTCTGGTTTGAGGACTGGATTAAGTTTGGAGTCTGTGGTCTCAATTTATTTCGGGATCTGTTGTAGCGGTAATATTTATGTGTTACTGCCATTCCAAATTGTAACTGTAGTCCTGCCTTGTAAATAGGAACCCATTTTAACATTTTATTTTAGTGTAACTTTGCATTACCACTTATAAAATGTTCTAGGTGTGCGTGTATGTGTGTGTTTAGGGAATGGGGGCGACACCACACTGAATCTTTGCACAGGTGAAGGAAATGATGATCGGTCCTAGTGGAGTTTTCACATCTTCATTGACATGTAGAGATGAGAGTTTGGTTACATGTAGCTGATTGATTGGACATAATTCAGCTGCTAATTAATAATGACTATAATTGGGCTGGGACTTCCCGCTTGGTAAAGGGGAGAAAGAGCTTCTTCGATTTCCAGCTTTAGCACAGACCTATTTACATGAATGCTGTAGAAACCTCCTGTTTTAAAAAAAAAATATGGATTAAATAAAAAAATGGCTGAATATTTTGTGTGGTATTTTATATCCAACATACATTATATTTTTGTTAGCATGTTTATGAGGGGGGTCTACTAATACGAATACTTTACAACAAGCAGATGTTTGGATTAGGGGTAACATTTATCAATGCTACGAACATTTGTACATGAGAACAAAGCAGTCAATTGTAAACGTAGCCAGGAAAAACTGCAATGTCAGTTCTTCACGTCCCTTCAGTTGTAAAAATATATTCTAGTTGTGGAACATTAATATTTAATTCACAATTTGGCCGTGCACAGCCACAGAGAAGCCAAAATGTACAAATAATCAAGAAGTATTTTCTGCACTGTCAGATATTAGTAGAGACGGTAATAGATGTTTCCAGTAATTTCCATCCATGGAAATATAACAATAATGACTTCCTGTACATAATGTTCTATAGTTTTGTGGTGAGAAGTAGAAATCAAATCCAATAAATGGATTTTAGAAATCCAGGTCATTCTGCTTTATTTAAAAGATGAAAAATGTCAAACGTTTAAAGAGATTGTCTAGAACAGGGGTCTCAAGCACGCGGCCCGCGGGCCGCATGCGGCCCCTGGGGCTGTCATCTGGGGCCCGCGGGACACAGAACCGCTAGTACAGACTCTGCTCCGGGACTCTGGAATTCCCTGACATCGCTGTCCACATATGGACAGCAATGTCAAGGTCTTCCCCAGAGCGGAGTCCCGGGCAGAACGCTAGTATAGGCTCTGCTCCGGGACTCTGTGGAATTCCCTGACATCGCTGTCCATTTATGGACAGTGTATCAGGGTTTTCCCCAGAGCGGAGTCTCGGGCAGAGTGTTAGTATAGGCTCGGCTACAGGACCCTGTGGAATTCCTTGACATCGCTGTCCATATATGGACAGTGTTGTCAGGGTTTTCCACAGAGCGGAGTCCCGCGCAGAGCGCTAGTATCGACTCTGCTCCGGGACTCTGTGGAATATTCTGATATCGCTGTCCACATATGGACAGCGATGTCTGGGTCTTCCCCAGGGCTGGAGTCCCGGGCAGAGCGCTAGTATAGGCTCTGCTCTGGGACTCTGGGGAAGCCTCTGACATCGCTGTCCTTACATCGACAGTGATGTCCGGGGCTTCCCCAGAGCAGGAGTCCCAGTGATATCATGAACACAGCTGGAGTCCCAGGAAGAGCCTACTAGCGCACTGCCCGGGACTCCAGCTCTGGGGTTACCCCTGACATCCATGTCCATATAATGGCTTCCCCAGAGTTCCGGTGCATAGCCTATACTAGTGCTCTGCTCCGGGACTCCGGCTCTGGGGTTGCCCCTGATATCACATTCCGGTACAGGAGTATCCCCTGACGTCACTGTGTATGGACAGTGACGTCAGGGGCTCCAAAAGTAGAGGAATCCCCAGTCAAAGCGTAGGCAATGCTCTGGCTGGGGATTCAACTCCTAGAGGGAGCCCCAATGAAGCTATCTACTTGGGATGGCATTATCTGTAGAGGGCACTGTGGCAGCATCTGCGGAGGGCACTGTGGCAGCATCTGCAGAGGGCACTGTGGCAGCATCTGCGGAGGGCACTGTGGCAGCATCTGCGGAGGGCACTGTGGCAGCATCTGTGGAGGGCACTGTGGCAGCATCTGTGGAGGGCTCTGTGGCAGCATCTACGGAGTTCACTGTGGCATTATCTACAGAGGGCTCTAAAAAGGGGCTGCCCAATCTTGACATGTGTGTCTGCCAAACACTGCCAACTGAGCGGCCAGACTGCATTTAGCGACACTTAAACTGGAAAACAGCATTTTCTCAAATTTTAAACCTTGCGCTATTATTATAGTAATATAGTGTTATAGTAGATCAAATAACTAATTGATTAACAATAATTTTGTATTGTATCAAATTTGAAAGAAATGCGGCCCGTCAACTTCCCATTTTTTCTATATGTGGCCCACTTACCCGGCCGAGTTTGAGACCCCTGGTCTAGAACTACAAAACTTGAATGCTTTCCTACAAAAATAGCGCCACACCTTTCCATTGGTTTTGTCTGGTATTGCAGCTCAGCTGCATTAAAGTGTTGAACTGCAATACCACACACAACCTGTGGACAGGTGTGGCACTGTTTTTCTAAGTAGGCAGCCATGTTTTTCTAATCCTGGGCAAACCCTTTAAAGTGACACTTGGGGAAATAGCTGAAAAGGCTCTCAACTCACCAGAGTTATACTTACCTGGTCCCTGCCATCCCATATATCAAGAGCCCGAATGGAATTTATATAGGAAAATAACTCCCTGTGCATGCGTCCGAAAATAGTTATTTTGTCTTATAGCTCACAACAATCACTGCTTGATCTTTATATTAAAGGAATGGGTCATCCTTAAAGGGATTATCCATTTTAAGCAATCTTTTTTCCAATCTGCGGGGGAACCCAGCAACAAGTGTTCAATTCATCTGCAGCGCTACCGCAGGGGAAAGGAAGCATTATAAGTGCCCCTTGAAATCAGTGATCTGTCTGTGTATTGCATGTACGTGCTGATTCCTCAAGAGAGACACTCACTATTTTGACAAATTGGCAGAGGTCCGAAACGAGGGACCCCCGCTATTAAATGGATTGTCTCCCCATAGACTATTTGTTTCATATGGCAGTCCACCAGAGTGGGAGCCGCATTTACAGAACAGCTCTCCTTTCTGTCTCACAGACAAGACCCCACTCTATGACGTCCTTTATAAAGTCCCCGTGCCGGGGTTGTCTTCAACCTTTCGAACGCTACAGTCCCTAACAGGGAATTTGAAACTAGGTCCTCTAAACCAGACAACCCCTTTATTAATCATACATGGCCGAGAAAGGTTAAGGACTAACAGCACTAAATGTATGCATTGTCCAAAATACAGAAAACCTTTAGGGCTCATTCAGACGAGCGTATATATGTAGTCCGTGTGACGGCCGCTACAACAACGGCCATTACCCGGATTCATGTACTTCAATGGGGTCGTTCATACCACCGTTGTTTCAATGGAGTGTGTGAGGGGTCCGTGAAAAAATAAGACGTCCTATTTTACTGTGTTTCACGCATCCCTCTATAGACTCTAGTCTATGGGGGATCCGTGACAATGCGTCCCGCATGGGTGCACCTTGGATGTGAAAAACGGCAGTTTTTGACGTCCGTGGTTAGCTACGCTCGTCTGAATGTAGCCTTAGTTGCAACACTGTTAAAATTGTGTTCCCTTTGGGGCATTCAACAATGTGCCTCGTTAACCTGGATTTCATTTACCATTGTTGTGCTGCAGTCAGCACGTAGCTCCTACATTAATAATGAAGGATTCAGGCAAAACATCTTTAAACCAAAGTCATTTAAGTGACCTTCTTGATTGAATCAGAAAGAAATCCTGTGACGGTTATAGGTAAACCCATTCCTTCGAAACAATATTGTCTGCAAAATACAACAGGCTAAGAGATGTTCTTCAGAAATAGGTTGTCAGGGAGATGAAGTATCACAAGACTCACTTCAAAGATGGGTGACATCAACAGTAACGTAATTACCGAACAAGAGACTCGGAATAATAATTTGGGATGCCTCAAGAGGTAGAGATTGGGGGTTGGGACCATTAGGTCTAACGCTGGCCATGGTCGTTTGATAGCCCACCCTCCACTCCTCCATGAACCAAGCTTATCATGTCTCCTCTTATCTCCAGTGGAAGCAAATGATTGGGTAGGTTAATATCCAACCCCCATTAGATCCTTCTTTCCCATAAAGTCAGTTTTCACAAAATCGTCTGTCAAGTCCCATCCCTAGACATTCAATTGTCTTCAACCCCGTAGAAATTGATGGGAACTACTACAAGAAATTTAGTGACCAGCTTAAAAGGTTTGTCCACTTTGGATAATCACTTCTTCTTAGAAGTGTGCCCCAAAAATAAGCTGCTGCTGGGAACCCTAGTAGACAGCTGTAAGGAGAACCTGGCAGCAAGGGTTCCGTTCACCTGCAGCGCCACCACAGGGGAACTAAAGGATAACACAATCACGTTATTGAAGTAAGGCATAGACATGCCGAGTCCTCCAGAAAAGAGATGCTCTTTGTGGCCGTTTTCCACTTTTATAAACCAGACACCCGCTTTAAGATTTAGATTTAAGATTTAGTCAATCACCCCATTCATTCCTATGGGGCCATGCACACGACCGTGGTTTCCACTGTCCTTGCATGGCCCAGGAGCCCGGACCGCAGAAAGAACGGGCAAGTCTTATTACAACATGTCCCGGGGAGAGTTATTGGCTTTTCCATTACACTGGTCTTTTTAGCGATATATGGGTCAGTTGTAGGTTTGAGAGTAGACACTATATTTACCTTTTTTGGAGCTATACATCTGTTTTCCCATTAATATATCTCCATGGCATATAGATATTAGACCTATAGTTAGATGCTATACATTTTACAGCCTCACACTCAGGACATTCTTTTTGGTCTTTGGTTTGTCATATGAGCATTTATATGATTATACCTTTTTGTCATATTATACGGTTACTATCTTATGATGTATTTCGCTGACATACTATAGGGCTATTATTTTGTACTATATCTTGTCTGTACTAGCCTAGAGTTTTGGTATACTAATGGCATGGAGGAGCTTTCTGTGTATTTGGGATTTTTCATCTTATGCCCTCCTTGTCTCCAATATGTTAACTGATTGTATTACTGTCATTTAGAATTTAGTTAATTTTTGCTAATAAACTTGATATAATATTTTTTTGCAAATATTCTTTTGGCCTTATGGTCTATTGTAGGTTTTTGTACTTGAAGTTGAGCCCTTCAATCCTCTTGTTGAGGTTATCCTTATAGGTTATATATTGTTTCTTTATTTTAGCCCGGGGCTGACAGTTACAACTATAGCATCCCGTGTTTCTTCTCCTAGAAATAACAATCATCTGGATACTACAAACGGTTGGTATATACAGTAAAATGTGGGCGATCTAAAGTTTATGTTCCGATTTATTTATTAAAGGAATACTCAAGGCAAAACTGGCACAGTGTTTTATGACTAGTATAGGACCTTAGGGGGCGGTGCATGACACAGGGTTCACTGAAGATCAAAGACCAAATCCCTGTGTCATGCTCCACCCCCTCAGGCCCTGCGCTACACAAAACAGAGAGAATTCCTTTAATTAAAAAACAAATGGGTTGAAACAGAAGTAAGGTTATTACTGATGGACTGTGTGATAAAATCCCATGTTATTATAAATAATGTATGTTCCCCCCTTAAAAAATTCCATTATTTTTCTGATTGAAGTGGGGGTAGTAATCTTTGAAAAATGAGTTAAACTGAGGGGGTCCTGGAACTTTAGGCATTACTAGGGTCACTTCAATTAGATATCAGTTCTTCATGATTGATCCAATCATAAGAACATACAGTATATCGAGATACATGATGCTATTCCCCGATGTGCTGGTCTACTTTCTCATAGCCAAGGTTGCGAAAATACAATATAAGTCATAGTTTCATCATTTTTGTAATATAATGATAAACCAGGAATAAAAATCATGATAATATCTCAATAATGACTAAATATGTATTAAAACCTTATAATATTATTCATACGACCTACTGGCGTCACTATGTAATGGTCAATTTCCAACGATAGCTGAGAGATAGGAATTGATGCTCAAATCATAATGATACCAGACCAATGGGATTTTCCAAAAAAATGGCGTACACAACTGCTGCACCCCAACTTCTATGGCCAGAGACAAACCACTATGCCATGGCCGGTTACTGGTATACAAGGGACACAGCAATGAGAGAAGTGATTGATTCCCAAAGGGCAAAACCTTCCAGATGCTGGCACCAGTAGAACTCAATACAGAATAACCAGACCATCCATGCCCACCCTAACCAGACCACCCATGCCCACCCTACTTCTATATATAATAAATAAGATGCCTTCCTTCACTTCTGTACAGAGGAAAACAATAAATTATGACCAGTCTGGGTGTTACACAGTGGTGGCTAGAACGGTTGTCATTTCTTTATCTTCCTCCGTCATCATTATATAAAAAAAATCTGCACTGTACTTAAAATAGTGCTGTTCAGATTATGTTCATAAAGTAATGGAAGTAAATAACCCCTTCTATTAAAACTGACCTGCTGGATGCAATTATACCACTCAACAGCCACCACAAGAGGGTGCTGGAAAGCAGCTTGCTGCATATGCCCCTCCCCTTTATAAATCTCCTTAGCCAATCAGCAGCCCTGGACTCTTATAAACAGGAAGTATGTCGGAGAAGTCCATGATGGGATAACTTCTTTTGGGCCCCCGATTGGAACCTTTTAAGGTTTGATAGGACATTGTGCGTATGTTATTGGCTATCCGGGGGACATGATATTGCTATTGCTATCCAGGGGACTATGTATCTTCCCAAAGATTTATTCTAATGTATTTTGTATATAAATAGTTGATTCATACATTTAACGTAAAATACCTAAAAAAGTATAAAAGACATTGTAGTCTTCGAGCTCTACAATCACCAAAGTGACACTCTCATCAGTTCATGAACCTGAATCTTCGGTCCAGAGTCATAAGTTAGGGATATAACCTCACCAATCACTACAGCCCTGATGTCACGGCCATGTAATAAAGACGAGTCAAAGGTTGTCTACAGAGCACAGGGCGCAATATCTGTAAATTATTGTCTAAAAGCCATTAGGGTTTTGATGGCAAAAGTTCAATTTCATTTATAAATGGAAGAGAATAAGGGCAGAGGACAAAGAAGAAAGGTGAAAGTGATGAGATATAAGAGGAACGGCGGTAAAACAGTAATGAGAGATATAAATATGTTTTCCATTTGATGTATGGCCGATGGTAATAATGTAATAAGTGCCTATTGGACGTGTAATATGACTCTATGCATAGACTTCCCAAAATACTAATACAAATATAGATATTGGATTCATGTAGATTACATGGGCACCTTTAACCATCTCGTGATATGTCAGTAGACAGCGTTAGTGAAGAGTCTATTAGCTAGGACCTTTATAGATCACAAAAATGACGGGGCAAAAAGTAAAGGCTCTTAGACTTAAAGGAGTACTCTAGGTAAAACTGATACTGTGTTATGTCTAGTGCAGGAGGTGGTGCATGACACAGCAAAGAGAGAATCCCTAAATCATCTACCAACTCCCTAGGCCCATTGCCAACACAGTGTAGACCTTTTGCCGGAGTGTTCCTTTAACTGGAGAATTTTTGTATTTGCAATTTATGGTGATGCTCTCGCGTTGAAATCAGTGACAACACCCCCTTTCTTATTTTCTATAAGCGAATGAACTGGGATTTCCAAATATTACAAGAAGGAACAATGGGCAATGACATCTCAAAAAATTGGCGAAATTGGTTAACGGTGCAAATATGTGATTGTTGTATATTTCTTCAGGTATTGGACACCAGGACAGTAGTAGCATCTCGGATATGACCTATTAACACTGAATTAGTGGGCGCAATAGGATCCAAATACCTATTGTATGGCTCCCATTTACAGGGGAATATAAGTACCCTTCCAGTCCATGTGGACGAGTGGATGTAAATAATTTGGGGACCACATTCTAATTAAAGGTCTATTATGATGTAAGATTATCCTCAGTAAGTAACAGAACTCATCAGGCTTTTTTCGATAGATTCGTTTAGATAAACATTTCAGTACCTTGGACAGCATCCATTATTGGCAGCCTGCACATTGAAGAAGCGGTCTTTCAAAATTTGTGGGGTCCCCAAATGCCCATCATGTGGACCATAGCTTCACGAGGTACTGTACTGTATCTTCACCATTTAGCCATAACATTACAACCACTGACAGATGAAGTGAATAACATTATTATCTGGTTATAATGGCGCCTGACAAGGGGGGGGGGGGGGGGTGATATATTAGAAGTAAGTGAACAGTCAGGTCTTTATGTTGATGTGATGGAAGCAGGAAAAATGGACAAGTGTAAGGATCTGACAACGTTGGTAAGAACCAAATTGTGATGAGTGGTTCAAAGCATCGTCAAAACTTGTGGGGTGTTCTGGGGTGTGCAGTGGTTAGGTGAAACGGCGACAGGGTCATGGGAGCCCAAGGCTCATTGATGCGCAGAGTTGAGAAGGCTAGCCCATCTGGTCCGACACCATAGAAGAGCTACTGGAGCACAAATTGCTGAAGAAGTTACAGCTGGCTATGATAGAAAGGTGTCAGAACACGCAGCTTGCTGTATATGGGGCCAGGGGCATAACAAGCAAAGACTGAGCCCCATAGAAAACTTTTATCTGCCCCCCTCCCCTGGTTGCCACACACAGCCCCACCTTGTATATAGTGCCCCCCTGTAGATTGTGACATACAGCCCCCACTGTAGACAGTGCTATACAGCCCCTATGGATAGTGCCACCCTTTCTCCCTGTAGATAGTGCCCCTTTTCCCTTGTAGACAGTGCCATACAGTACCCCCTTGTAGATAGTGCCAACCTCCCCTTGTAGACAGTGCCATACAGCACCCTCTCATAGATAGTGCCCCCACCTCGCCCTTGTAATAGTGCCATACAGCCCCCTGTAGATAGTGCTACACACCTCCCCCTTGTATATAGTGCCATACATCCCCCCTGTAGATAGCAGCCCCCCCGTAGATAGCACCCCCCCAAGCAAATAAAAAAAAAGTTATACTCACCTAGGCCCCGTTCTCGCAACAAATGGAGCTGTTCCAAAGAATCAAGGCGGGCGAGATTCTTGCGTAGGCCGGCGTAATCCAGTGACGTCATCATGCCGACCTGCACAGGAATCCTGACCCTGCACCTGATAGGCTGCCGAACGTGGCCTGTAGCCTAGTAAATGGCAGAGCAGGGAGATACCTCCCTTCTCTGCCATAGTGTTCAATAGTATCTGCGTCACTATTGTATGTGGCGTCGCTACTGCTGTAGCGGCTGCTAGCAGTGCCATTGGGTGCGACCCTCATTCCGCAGGCTCCGTAGCAGCTGCAATGGGTGCTATAGCGGTAGGTATGCCACTGTAATGGGCTGTGTAGCTGCAGACTAGTCAGAATGCCCATGCTGACCACTGTCCACCACCGAAAGCACCTACAATGGGCACGTAAGCATCATAACTGGAGTAATGGAAGAAGGCGCCTGGTCTGATGAATCACGTTTTCTTTTACATCATGTGGACGGCTTGGTGTGTGCATCGCTTACCCGGGGAAGAGATGGCACCAGGATGCATTATGGGAAGAAGACAAGTCGGGAAAGAAGACAAGCTGGGTTCTGGCATTGATGTGGATGTTACTTTGAAACGTACCATCTACCTGAACATTATTGCAGACCAAGTTCATGGTAACTGTGATGCCTAATGTCAGTGCCCTCTTTCAGCAGGATAATACCCCTGCCACAACGCAAACATTGTTAAGGAATGGTTTGAGGAACATGACAAAGAGTTCAATGTTTTTACTTGTCTCCAAATCCCCCAGATCTCAATCTGAAAAAGAAGTCCGATCCATGGAGGCCGCACCTCACAACTTACAGGACTTAAAGGAACTACTGCTAATGTCTTGTGCCAGAGACCACAGAACACCTTCAGAGATATTTAGGAGTCCGTGTCTCGATGGGTCAGAACTGTTTTGGCTGCACAGGGGACACCTACACAAAATTAAGCCGGGGGCTTTAATGTTATGGCTGAACGGTGTTTAGTTTATTAACTTTTCCACTTCATGTGACTGAGTGCATATAAGTAAACCATTCCCTATCTGCCTACATGATGTCTGAGATCAACACTTGGAACCACATTCTAACTGAAGGTCTATTATGATGTAAGATTATCCTCAATAAATTATAGATCTCCATAGGACTTTATATGAATCAGTTTCCATAAACATTTCAGTACCTTGGACAGCCAACAGGATCCTCTAAGGAGGTCTATAGATTGGAGTAGCAGTCTTTCAAAACTGGTGGGGTACACACATGCCTATGTTGTGGACCCTTTCGGCAGCAGGTGGGGAGTTATCTATAGTATCTATATACCCTTCCTATTCATATGCATGGGTGTATGTAAGACAACAGTGCCCCATCTGCCACCATGTTCTTGGAGGTCAACACTAGTGGATCAAGTTCTAACTGAAGGTTTATTACCACCCTAAGGTCATATCTTGTGGACCTTATGTGCAGGAGATTGGAAGTATCTATGTAGCCTTCCTGTCCATATGGATGAGGGCATGTAGGTAAATGAATCACGTTCCACCATGTTCTCTGAGATCAACATTTGGCGACCACGTTCTTACTGACGGTCTATTATTATATTCGGTTATCGACAATAAATTATACAGCTCTATAGGTCTTTGGTATGGATCAGTTTGCAAAAACATTTCAGTACCTTGGACAGCGTTGACTCCTCTATGGGCTCCACATAGGAGGTCTGCACATTCGAGATGTAGTCGTAATAAAATGGACAGCTCCTTTCAGTTATGAATGAAAAATTTGACACTCAATCTGCAGATTTTGAAACGGAGTTTGTGTGAAAAATATACATTAAGTTAATGAATTGAATGTGTCTTGACTTGCGGGGAAACAAAGACCATTCTTCCAGGAGAAGCCTCGAAGAGTGCGGTGATGACCCTTTCAGCTACAGGAGGACAAAGTGCATTGCCCTCAGTAACACATGCACAGGGCTCGAGAGGGTCGTGTTGTCCTCCACAGGGACTATTAGACAGTGACAAATGGCTTTATAGCCCAGATGCCCTGTGTCTTATTAGAGGACAATGCGGTTCTATATCAATCTCAGTGTATACACATTGTAATAATAAAGATAAATATGAAAAGAAGACTCATTTGTCAGGTTCAGTTGTCAGACCCTTGGACTCAGACCTGGACACAATGTCAAATTTAATAACCCCACAATATAAGAGGTCTAATTAGGGAAATATACTGATGTAGCAGAGTTGAATATGTCCTTAAGCCTTTGAGGATATGTGGTCAAGGCGTAATTAAAACAGAGATAAGAAAATATAGAAGATGTATTAGATGTGGGCTCGGGTTCCACACGTCACAAAAATGTTTTCCTATTGGGGAAAAAACCACGGATGACTTATGATTCCTACAATTGTTGTGTAACTCTTTTCCGTGGCTAAAAATTGTTGTGAAGCCCTAACATAATGAAAACATTTTCCTGCAACATTTGGTCGCCCATGAATCCCAATAACATTTTTGTATTCCCGCAACAGTATCTTAAAGTTTCCCAAAGGAAAAAAGGGTCGCAGAGGACCAGTACTTTTTGCAATGATTCCTCTCATGGAGGTTGCGTTATGGTTGCGATTATCCTGCGATTTTACCATGATTCACGTGTGACCAAATGTAGCCTAAAATCAAAACAATGTCCAGTCAAGTCAATGAATTGTCCCCCTTGGTCAAAAAAAAGAAAATGTTACTCTAGTTATTATATCAGCTTCTGGGAATGCGGGGTGATGACCACCAATATGGCCATTAAAGGGGTCGTCCTGCTTTCCTGAAGTCCTGAATGTCATATTTTCCTGGTTATGTAGTATTGTAACCCCCGTCCCATGCATAACTAAGGCTCTAGCTCTATGGGGAGAACCCCTATGGCAGCTGTAATGGAGGCCATATGATATGATATATGTAGGGATAGTCTGATAATATCATGGAGGATGAGGACCCAGACAACAGATGAGTCAGTTACAATAATGTTTAATTGATCTGTGCAAATCAGTTACATCATAATAGTCAACAGTCTTGAAAAAAAAGGAAAGAGAAAGCGATGAATACCCATGAGATGGCAAAGGTCAATCAGATTTAGGAAGTGTGAATTGCTGACGCTCTGTAAACAATGGCTCCTTTTGATGGAAGAGAAGATGATTAGGTTTAGCCTCCAAATTGGAAAAAGTAGCTGATAAGTGGGACATAGCCATAGATTGATTTGCTTTAAAGGTCCCTATGTTGGAACCAACACCCATTATTTTTGTTTTTTTGATGCTTCTAGAACATACAATCTAATTCCAATACAGATGTGACCACCACCGGCTCACTGGATAGGCTGCCATTTATTGGACTGATTTAACGTCAATGAAAATACATCGAAAGCCGCCCATAAACATGGGATTGCTATTGGAGCATCTAGTAATTTTTGGTTGGTTTTGTTGGTGATCCACTGAGTATCAATGGATACTAGAAAAAAATCTGGCGGTAGATGAAAGAATCCGTTATGTTGGACTCAAGTAAATGGGATTAGTAAGTGAAACCAATTGGCCAAATAACTTTCAGACAGCATTTATGAAGACCTAACGGGTATCTTGTCTACATCAGCTCTGAATAGGGTTTATTGATCCCTGTTATCAGCCATTTCCGGCTAGGGTGAAGCTGACTGTAGTGTTCTGTAATGAAATCACTGACTGGAAGTGTCAAAAATGTTCTGCCCCCATGAGAACTACTATAAATCACATAACTCCAGTGCTGAGAACCTCCAGAAAGATTTACATCCATATGTGTGACTGATACACTTGCAGCATCCCAAAACTAATTAGTAACTAATATATGCAGTTATACATAATATACATGTAATAAACATGTTATACTGGCAAACAATTGAATTATTACATCAGAACTGTTTAATTGTGATGTCAGAAACCAGGAGTGGACTGGTAGGGATCCTGGGCTGGCACTAGTGAGGTCACTAGTGAGTGATGATGTCACTTGATATAAGATACCCAACCAATCAACCAGCGGATTAGTAGAAGGTGTAATCAGCAGCAAGTTATCAGGAGAAAGGGGGTTCACTACTGGTTCCCATTTTTTGGAGAGTGAGCATGACCCTCTAATCTATAAGCCTTCAGGCATTGACCAATCAGGATCTCACAAATATCTAATTCATATAATAATAAATATATACAAACACACAATATACAGCATGTAACACAAATAAATGTGAGACACTCAACCAGGGTCAGATTATAGGGGGGCACATAAGATGCATAACACACGGTCTCCACCAACTCTATGGGACCTCCATTAATCAACCTCCCGGTCAAGGCCGGTTCTTCCAATGTGGTTTTTACAATCACAACCAGACCAGGGGAAGCAGTTGTCCGGCAAGCCCAAGAGGGTCTTCTAATGCTTGCCATTCACCTACTAGGCCCAAGACTAATATTTGTCATGACATCATTGTGCCAGTGTACGTTGAGCCTAAGACAACCCAGGCCACAGACATACGCGGCCACTTCTTCCATATATAGGGGGTCATTAGGGGTCTGCTTTCCAAAGGTTGGAAGGACTCACCAACATTAAACCACCCTGAACTCAACGAGTCAACCAGCTGATTAAATTAAAAGGTCAGTAGAGCAAAAAGTAACGATGAAGGGGTCACAACCGGGTACCGTTAAACTAATTTATATTATAATAATCACCATAGCAATAAATATATACACATATACAAGCACAATGTAGAGTATGTGACAACTGTTGTGCTTACATTGTATACAGAACAGGCCTGTCCCAGTTGGAACAGTTGAATAATAATTCCCAGATCCATTTCGTTATCACATTCACATCAACCGGGTCTACAACTAGCAAGAGCCCTTGAGGCAACGACTGCGTTAAGACAAATCAAAGAATGAGTACCTTCCATTATGGTGATAAGCTGTGCTATCAGCGAGATGGGAAGCTAACCCAATTTACAGAAGCTTAGCAGTCTGTGTCACATATACTCTGTACTCCGAGCTCATCAAGGCGGCTTTGTGTAGTGCAACATTATGAGCGCAACCATCCGGAACGTATACAGTTAAACATGGCATTGACTTTCAAACATTTTTATGTATCTCACACACAAATATAGCAGAGCTGAATCAATTACTGAACTGTAGTATTGTGCCTGAGCAGTCCTATGTAAAACCACAGCCCTATGGTGATAGTTCTGCCAAATCACAATCTCAGCTCTGCTATAGATGACAAACTCAGCTTTGCTACCTCTATTGCTATATAAATAACTATAAGCCTCTGGGTCAAAGATCGGCAGTATGATCACATGTTTGGCAACAATGTATCACATACGCTTTGCAACAGAAAACATCCCAGTGTTCTATTTTAGGGTGATGGAGGAGAATATCCCACCTCACCCTTCTGTCCTGTACCAGTCCGTCTCCGTTATTTGTATGCAGGTTGCGTTGTCAAAGCCTTTTCTCCAAATTCTCCCATTGTGTCCAAACAGGGCTAATTAAGCTTCTATAGAAACCAATGAAAAAACATCCTCATCATCTCCCTCCTTAACCCAAATAACACAAAGGATCGCCCAGTACCACATTTGCCCCCCTGGCATCAGTTGGGCAGAGAACTACTGCGCCCTTGGGTTTCAATCATTTCCCCCGTTTAATCTTTCCAATGAGCATATGGATAAATACCGAATATTTGTCTAATTGTAAGTGGATCTGTCCTCATGGCACCATGCCAAGGGTAGTTGGCATAAGGGAGAACACCCGGGTTTTTAATTTTCTGCCTCTATTATCGTCACCTGATATATCATATACTATAATATAGTGAATTAGCTGTGCAACGACTGGCATAGTTGTCATACAGTTGGTCATTTTGAGCCTGACCCAGGGCAGTGCCACCCACAGTAATACATGGCATGCTCCATGAGCCTCTTATATAAAGCCAATCAAGCCTACAATACTGGTCATTGGATTACAACCACAAGACCAGTGTAAAACATCTCCCTGCACAATGCAGAGCTGGAGGTGGATAAGTAACGGGCGTCTTCCTATAGTTCTGCCTGTCACACTGCGGAATGATGTGCGGGAGAAACCTCGTTTTCTAAATGTATGTCAATGTTAAACGCAAACTTGTCACTGTGGTCAAATAAGAAATCAGGCCAGATGGAAAGTTTCATTCTGTGGCTCCAGAGACCATCACTGAGCCTAGGTGTCCAAAACTGAAGTCAATACAAAGTGCATAATGGTATAATACAGAACACAGAGCAATAACCAGCAGTCCTGTCACGTTCACCCCCAAAACAGCCTAGTGCCCATTTGGACAATGCACTTTAACTGTCACGTGGACTATCCAAATATCTAAGGCGTACAGTACAGCAGATTGACCAGCATATATACATGAATGGATAGATAGATAGATAGATAGATAGATAGATAGATAGATAGATAGATAGATAGATAGATAGATAGATAGATAGATAGATAGATAGATAGATATGAGATAGATAGATAGATAGATAGATAGATAGATAGATAGATAGATAGATAGATAGATAGATAGATAGATAGAACATGATCTTATAGATAGATAGATAGATAGATAGATAGATAGATAGATAGATAGATAGATAGATAGATAGATAGATAGATAGATAGATAGATAGATAGATAGATAGATAGATAGATATGAGATAGATAGATAGATAGATAGATAGATAGATAGATAGATGATGTATTTAACATGAATAGAACTTAACCCCCATTTCCATCTTCCACTCCCATCAGATAATATGACTTGACCCATCATCCTCTGTATAACCCGGGTCCTCCACACATAAAGAAGACACAATAAGATCATGAGCACCGTCTCCGGCTGACTCACCTGTCTTCCACACATATATACTTTTGCTGTCATGTTCGCCCTGGGAATCCGCTTTCCATAAAGCCACCACCAGGATAAGCACAATCACTCCACAGCAGGAATTAGGGAAGGATGAGGAGCATCTCCCCGGCAGACCCATTGCTTTTCGGAAAAGGCGGATATGTGGCTGCAGCTCGAACACAATGGAAAAAGCTCCACTTGAAATGGTGTTTACTCCTCAGTTGTCCTTTATTGTGTCAGCACTGAGGAGCAGGGAGCTCTCCAGCTATTGTGCAGGCCGGTGGAGCAGGAAAAAACATTTAACACCAAGGAACAATAGAGGAGCATAGCGCTGATGCTGAGGCTTCTGTGTATTGTCAGGCTCTGCTACATCCTCCTTCTATTCACTGGCTAGTGGCAGTTTTCCATGAGCTAAAAGGGAGACAGCTGTCCGCAGGGGGCTCCAGCTGACTGAACAGGTTATCTTGGTCTGGGAGGTTGTAGGAATAAATTATACCAGCTGGAGAAAAGGAAAAAAAAAAAAGAAAATTCTGAGAGAGGGAGGAAGAATAAAACCAACACAAGCAAGCAAGCAAGCAAGCAAGCAAGCAAGCAAGCAAGCAATCTGACTTACATATGACTGCAGGAGCCCAGATGCCTCTCCACTAAAACAATGCTGTGGATGAAAAGACAAGCTATATCAGCAGAGCATCACTGGAGGCCGGGGATTAAGTCATGTCATTATGTGCTGTACATGGGCAATGTGGAAGGAATGGGTAGTGGGAAATGTGACAGAAGTAATAAGAATATAACAATAATTATAATAAATATAATACATAAAATAATAATAATGACAAATAAAAATAATTATAATACTACTACTAATAATAATAATAAAAAATATAATACACAAAGTTTATAATCCTAAAAAAGAATAACAAAAATCTAATTAATATTAATAATTGATAATAATAATAATAATAGTGATGATAACATAATAAAATGTTTAAAAAATATTCAATATTCGTAATAATAGTAATATTAATAAAAATAATAAAAACGAACAGTAAATAATTGATAATTTTTTTTTAATAATTAACATAACAAAAAATCATAATAGCAGTAATAATGAAAATTATTAGTAGTATTATACAATACTAAAAAATTATAAAATAATGATTAAAACAATACAAAATCTTAATAACAATAATAATAATAATAACTAACAAAAAAATAAATAAAAAGTAATGACAAGAAAAAGAACATTATTATTATTATTGTTATTATTATTATTATTGTTATTATTATTATTATTATTATTTGTATAAATTGTTAATATTACTTACATTTTTGTTATTATTTTTTTAGGATTATAAACTTGCCAACAGTCCTAATTTACTTGGACTGTCCTGCATCCCAGAATGCAACAGGGGTCGGGTTTATGCTAAGTCTCATTAAGGAGGACATGTCACATATTTTTTTTTTAAACCAAATGTCCTCTCGATTCCAGCGCTGTAATTCTTTTTTTTTTTTGCCCTCCCATTGTTCCGCTGTGGTCCCTGCTCTGCTTGGCGCCTAATATGCTAATTTTGAGTAAAGGTACAGAGAGGAGGAGACCTCATCTCTCCTTAGTAGGCGTTACCTCTTGCATCACTGTGATGCTGTCCAATCAGAGCGGACAGCCTCACAGTGATGCAGAAGACCCGCTCTGATTGGACAGCGTCACAGTGATGCAAGAGGCAACGCCTACTAAGGAGAGATGAGGTCTCCGCCTCTCTGTACCTTTACTCAAAATTAGCATATTAGGCGCCAAGCAGAGCAGGGACCACAGCGGAACAATGGGAGGGCAAAAAAATAATAATTACAGCGCTGGAATCAAGAGGGTGGTTTAAAAGAAGAAAAAACCTTGACAGGATCTCTTTAAAAGCACATTTCGTGGGTGTTCCCAGTTTACACAGGGGGAGACTTAAAATGTCTAATGATTTTAGGTTCAAATGTTGTTAAGTATGGAATTATATTATTAATAATAATAATAATAGTATTAACACCTTTACGACGACTATGCAGGTTCTCGTTCCCGCATAAGGACGGATATATCTGTCCTCTGATCGCGTGGGTGCTGCCAGTGTAGCCACGTGATCAGCGGCAGGAGCACGGCTGTTATACACAGCCGGGCTCGTGCCGCAACTGCCGGAATCGAAGCGTGCTTCGATTCCGGCAGTTTAACCCATTAGATGCCGCTGTCAATAGCGACATCTAATGTGTTTGACAGAGGGAGGGAGCCGTTTAGTTTCCATGGTAGCCGGGGGCCTAACAAAGGCCCCCAGATCTGCCTTCAGCAAATGCCTATTTGGTTATGCCAGAGACATGGCCTAAAAGATTGCCTGTCAGTTTTACTACTACGTATACCAAATCATTATATCAGCGATCAGCAGATCGCGTGGTGAAGTCCTCAGGTGGGACAATAAAGTTTATGAAAAAAAAAAAAGATTCGTCAAAATAAAACCAAAAACTGGTTTTATTTAGTAAAAGTGTCAAAACAAATAACACATATATGGTATCCCCGCAATCGAAACGACTCGAACAATAATATTAAAACATTAATTAAACTGCCGGATGAATGGCGTCCAAAAAAAAGGCAAAAAACAACTGCAAAATTCTTTCTTTTCTCCCATTCCCCCCATAAAAAATAAAATAATAGTTAATCAATAAGTCCCATGTACCCCAAAGTAGGACTAATGAAAACTACAGCTTGGCCCGCAAAAATCAAGCCCACATACGGCCACATGGACGGAAAAATAAAAAAGTTACGCCTCTTGGAATTCGGCGACGCAAAAACAAGTAATTTTTTTCTAAAAGGGTTTTTAATGTGCTAATGTAGGAAAACATATAAAACCTTTACATATTTGGTATCCCCGTAATCGTGCCGACCCATAGAATAAAGTTAACATGTTATTTACGCTGCATAGTAAACAGCGTAAATTTAGAACGTGAAAATCAATGCTGGAATAGCTGCTTATTTTCAATTCTCTCCTAAAATAAAGTTAATAAAAGTTAATCGATACATTATAAGCATAAAAAAATGGTGCATTTGAAAAATACAACTCGTCCCGCAAAAAACAAGCCCTTATACGGCTATATAGACGGAATAAAAAAAAAAGTTACGACTCTTGGAATGCGACCGTGAGAAAACAACAAATAATCCTTGGTCATTAACGTGCAAAATGGCCTGGTCATTAAGGGGTTAATGACAGAAATATTTTGATGATAATGACTATAAATGACTCTTTAGCGATTATTTATTCACAAATCTGCCTAATAAGCAGCACCAGAATCTTGTGTCAGCAAAGTTTAAAAATTTTCTTGTGAGACCCCCTTTAGATTAGTTCACCTATAAAATACACTCTAAGGCTGGATTCACACGAGCATGTTCGGTCCGTAAAGGACGGAACGTATTTCGGCCGCAAGTCCCGGACCGAACACACTGGACAACTGTCCTGTACTGAAAACATTGTCCCGCAGCGAGGCAGGGACTCCTAGCGTCGTACATAACTATGATGCTAGGAGCCCGGCTCCCTGCAGTGTGTTCGGTCCGGGACTTGCGTCCGAAATACGTTCCGTCCTTTACGAACCGAACATGCTCGTGTGAACCCAGCCTTAGAAAACTAAGCATTTGGGTACAGTTGCATTAAACATTTAAAGGAATAATACATATATAAAATTAGAAATTAAAAAAAATCCCAGCAGTTCCTTCCTTAAAGGGGTGTTCCACCTTGTGACAACTGATGACCTATCCACCAGATAGGTCATCAGTACATGATCAGATCAGCTCGTCCGGTGCCTCCGTGTGTCTAACCAGTTGGCTCCGGCCACGGAATAGCGGCTGAGCTGCAGTACCGTTCAAGTGGATAGGAGCAGAGCTGCAGTTCTGCAGCACGGCCACTATGCTATGGTCGGAGCCAACTGCTTCCGGCTCCGTACGTAGCATTATGTGCCGTAACATCCGGTGCATGCAGGCCTCCGGAGTGGCTTATCGGTGTGGGGTCCGGGTGTCGGACCCGCACCGATGATATACTGATGAACTATCCGATGGATAGGTCATCAGTTGTCAGAAGATGGACAACTCCTTTAACCTCTTCCTCTCCTTTGATACTATTTTGTTTTATCTTACAATAAAATCATATTTAAAAAAATTCTTCTATATGTATCCTATAACATCAGCCATTTCCCCTCCGTTTTCCTACAATCCTGAGTTTGCATGTAAGACCACTGGCTGAAGAGACTCCACCCACTGCTACTTCTGCAATAGGGGCCAATATTGTGAAGCTCCGCCCTTTGTGTAAGCCCCACCCCCTGAGCCATTTGTCAGCCGAAAATGGAAGACATCTGGAGTAAATTAAACCCTATGTTCTCTACAGGACTGAGATCTCCTATTTTTCTCATCTCGTTTTTACTTTTATCATATTTTTTTTGTTTAAAGATCCTATCCAACCATTTTTAGGCAATTTTACAAATATTTTTCATTAAAACTGTCCTATGCACACATACAGACTTATGTGTGTATTCAGCTCCAAGGCAGACCTATGTATCTACATGGTTACAAACTACAAACTAACACTGTGTGTAGTCTGATCCTGCAGTCATTTGTTACTAAACTCACTCGACCCTTCTTCTTGATAACCTACAGACAGTAGAAGAGTGTAACACATGACGACAGGACAAGACAAAATATGGCGTTAAAATAAGTTCTCTAGTGAAACATTCCAGTTTTGGCGCGATTTGAACAAAATCTTGGCAAAACCTGTTGCAGTATTTGGCGCAATTTTTTACAAGTCACTGTAAACAAACGGCTCATGAAAAAAACAGAATATGGGCCCCTTGCTCATCATAGAACACCCCCTTATAACCACCATTAATTGTGACCTAAGAAATTACCTATTTTAGTCCTTACGTGCAGTATAATAGACAGGTGGCACATACTATATGGATTGTCCACCCCTGGATAGATAGATGATAGATAGATAGATAGAAGAGAGAAAAAGAGACACGGCGCCACATAGTGCAATAAAACAGGATGACTTTCCTGATGAAGATGCCGGTCCGGCGTTGAAACGCGTAGCCTCCATTGTGTTATTAAATATTCTTGAATCTATGCTTGTCCTAAGCCGTGACATTGATATCTCTAGCAGCGCCTTTGGTCTGTTTTTACTCTGATTCACTAGACAGACAGACAGACAGACAGACAGACAGACAGACAGACAGACAGACAGACAGACAGACAGACAGACAGATAGATAGATAGATAGATAGATAGATAGATAGATAGATAGATAGATAGATAGATAGATAGACAGATAGACAGATAGACAGATAGACAGATAGATAGATAGATAGATAGATAGATAGATAGACAGATAGACAGATAGACAGATAGACAGATAGATAGATAGATAGATAGATAGATAGATAGATAGATAGATAGATAGATAGCCTGCAGCTGTGACAACATAATAAAATATTTTTTGTAACGCAGCACAGTCTTCGACTGACTCCATGAGTCACATCCCGAGGCTGAATACCCATCTGTCCCCTGTTCCAGGCTTCAGTCTCCCAGCTGGGAAGCTGTAATCTGTAGGTAACCTGGCAGTAAGTGTTCAATTTACCTGCAGCGCTACCACAGGAGAAATTATTACACAGTGTCCATTTATATCAACGGATTGCCCTCCAGAGCGAGAGACGATCTACCTTTTTATGGATACAGCTTTTATACAGACCAATGTGTCTCCAAGGTTACAGACTTCAAACAATCTCTGTGTAGTCTGGTGCTGCGGTCGTGGTCTCTCCGTTTCATCTGCCCTATCTTCGATTGTTTGTAGGTTATCAAGAACAGGAGGCAGAGGGAATGGAGTACAACATGACTGCAGGGTTTGGTTCTGGTCACAACGACACATGTTTGTGCTGCAAAATATAACTTCTCCAGATCCTGGTATTACTCCTCCACTATCTGTTCTTCAGTGCTACCCCCAGCCAGGACCATGTCAGCAACCAGAGCCACTCATAGAATACTTTACGGGTCTTCAATGATCATCTTCTCTCACTCCAGTAGCAGATTTAGCCCTCACCAGTACTTCAGTAGCTATGGTAATTGTCTTATTGACTGACTATGGTACTGTCAACCAGATGACATCATCAATAAGCAGATGACATCATCAGAAACCTGGCCTGGCTGAGAATCTATTACTATCCTAACTTAAGACTTTTCTGGTGTATGATTCATCCGTGGTCCTAGCACATGGTTCCAACTGCTGGTTCTGACCTGATTCCTGGTTTATCCCTGACTGTGACTCTGAACACAAGTCCATATTCTGATATCAACCCTCATCTCTGGTTTTTGCCTCTGCCTGCTTTAGTCTGATTCTTGGCACTGACCCCTGACTATGTCTTCAATCAGCATAGTACTGGGGTTCCTTGGACCTACCCAAACAATTTTTATTGTACACACAGGACATATCATCAATTAGGTCTAATAGGGTATTTATTAATCATCCCATAAGAAATAGACCCTTATGGCAAGAGATTGGCTCCAAAGTCAGATCCAAATGGGGTTACATTCCGTTGAACATTTTGGGGCCATTACTTTGTCAGAGACTGGGCCCAATGAAGGCTCCTACGGTACTCTACCCGGTAAGTCTGACCGTGTCTTCAAGGCTCTGTTCCTGCCTGCCAATTATTTTGATGTTTTCCACCAACCATTGGCGACTACACCGCCACCACTTGTGAATCCCTCAACCTTAGAGTTTAAATCCCCTTGCAGATGTAATAGGTAAATAACAGGGGGTTCCATAGCCAATAAATATGGAGGACAGCTAGTAAGTATCAGCACAAACAATCTTATAAAAAAGCCATAGATATTAGTATATGACATCAAACATGTTTTCTGGTTCTTGGAATCTGTGTAATCCCCCGCTAGTCCGCAGTTGCATATATTACCCTGCATATAATTATTTTATAATTAATTTCCCATTAACCAGAGCCCACTGATGAGCTTTCAGCGACTGTGGTGTCAATTTATTGATAGCTGTTGCCTGGTGAACATTTTAAGCAGAAGACCCAGGTGCAGTCTTCAAGGAGGGCAAAGAAGTGCATTAGCCTCAGGCCTCCATCCTCAAGGGTCTTATAAAGTCACAATTTGTCCCACACAGCCAGCAGCATAATGCATCATATATTACTATTGTTATATAGAACATGGGCGAGGATGTCATTACCGTTGAAATACGGCTCTTACATTTTTGAAACATGATGGAAATTGCACAATAAACTGATGTTTTTTTAAACTAATTGATGTCAGTTCCACAAAATTAGACCTATGTTATATAAGGAAATATCTAGAAGCTTCACTGTCCTTCTCCAGCCAACAATCACATGTTATACTGACATTTGGCTATAGGACTTGCTACATTAAAAAATCATAGTTGTGTAATTGTGTCCCTAAAGGTGATACAATATCCAAAAATAATCCCTTTGTAGTCCATAGCGGTAATAGGACCAGAACAAGATTTCTTCTCAGAGGTGGGGATTTTAGAATACAATCCGCCACCCTATAATAACTACAAGAATGTAACTACTAAAATACTATATACTGTGTACAAGAATTTAACTGCCACCTATGTACAAGATTTTAAATACTGAGAAAAAGGAGTCATACACTATAAATATAGAAAAAATAGAAAATTTTATTGAATTCGTATAAAAACTACAGAGGATCTAAAAACTTAATCTGTATCTGGACCACATTCATGGTAACAATAACACTACATTGGTTACAAAGTACGTATATTCTCATTACAGAGTACATAATATTGAGGGATCGGCATTACCACAGCAAAGGATACATACATATTATCCCCAGAAAACATGATCCCTGTCCAAAAAAGGCCACCATCGAAAATTCATAGAGGTGGATAGTCAGTATATAACACAGGCATAGTCATGGACCAAAGGGGGATATAACCCAGAGAGAGGTTTATAAACAGGTAAGTAACGTAATGGCCTAATATATACAAAGTGTACATTAGAAAAGTTATTTTGGAAAGTAAAGATAAATTGTCAATGCCTTACCCATGAATATGAGGTGTAGTCACGTGACCCAGATGGTGAGGTAGCGCCCCAATGTAAAAGAATATAACTACTATAATACTGCCACCTATGTACCAGAATATAACTACTATAATACTGCCCCATATACAAGAATATAACTACTATAATACTACCCCCTATATACAAGAATATAACTACTATAATACTGCCCCTATATACAAGAATATAACTACTATAATACTGCCCCCTATATACAAGAATATAACTACTATAATACTGCCCCTATGTACAAGAATATAACTACTATAATACTGCCCCCTATATACAAGAATATAACTACTATAATACTGCTCCCTATATACAAGAATATAACTACTATAATACTGCCTCCTATATACAAGAATATAACTACTATAATACTGCCCCTATATACAAGAATGTAACTAATATAATACTGCCTCATATATACAAGAATATAACTACTATAATACTGCCCCATATATACAAGAATATAACTACTATAATACTGCTCCTATATACAAGAATATAACTACTATAATACTGCCTCCTATATACAAGAATATAACTACTATAATACTGCCCCTATATACAAGAATATAACTACTATAATACTGCTCCCTATATACAAGAATGTAACTACTATAATACAGCCTCCTATATACAATAATATAACTACTATAATACTGCCCCATATATACAAGAATATAACTACTATAATACTGCCCCTATATACAAGAATATAACTACTATAATACTGCTCCTATATACAAGAATATAACTACTATAATTATCTTTTTTTATTTGAAAACTTACAACAAAATAATACAATACCTTTGCAATACACTCATAACAGATAAAGAAAATAAACATTTGTCTCTTAATAACATCACAATCATTAAACAAACCATAATATATGAATATTGCTCCAGTATAGATTGTTTCAACTATTTTTCATGATATTATTCTAGACAGTATTACAGGAGAGTTCTTCTTTATTGGTGACCGGGCAGCATCGCGCACACCACAGATGGGACACGGTCACCACATTTATGACATATAGGAATCCTCTAAGATATAAACGGAGTTCGGGCTAGAAGTCTCTATACAGCAGCTGAGAGTATCACTGTCCCACTAGATGTGGTGACTGCAGGGACACAGCAGGGACATTGCTCTGTAGATAAGTCTCTTGTATAGAGATGACATTGGTTTTGTCGTCAGACAGACGCTGGAATATCGCCTGCCGTCTGCTCCTATTCTTCACACTGTTCACATTAATAGGAGGTGATTTTCAGCCTCATCCTGGTTACGTCTTTCCTACTTTTTTTCCTTCTTCCACTGCTATGTCCTGTAACACCCCATCTTTTGGTGGACATTGGGGGGTCAGCGTCTTCATCCTGAGGTTCGTCATCTGGGTTGTGTGAGGAGACTTGCTCCATCTTTGCTTCTTCTTCCTGGTCATCTTCCCCCAGCGCACAGTAACGTCCCCCAGTTATCGCCAGCACTGGAGACTCCGGTGATTTCTTTGCAGCAGTGATTTTTTTCCTAGAAGAATCATCTGTTTTACTTCTCCTTTTAACCGTCTGAAATCCCTCCTCATCGATACTAGTTGCTGCGGCTGGATCAGCTGGTTTTTTACTGGTCGCTGCGGCTGGCCCAGCTGGTTTTTTACTGGCCGCTGCGGCTGGATCAGCTGGTTCCTTACTGGTCGCTGCGGCTGGATCAGCTGGTTCCTTACTGGTGTTGGGCAGATGTTTAGATGTTTTGGTGACAGAATGACTGGATATTTTACTTTTAGCATGACCTCTATTTTCAGTGGCTGGTGACACTTGTGCAGCATCCACAGATGGGACATTCGTCTCTGGAGCAGGGTCTCTGGTACTTCGGCTCACATCATCGTTGGGACTTCCAGGTTCTGGGGTTGTATCTACACATATGGAGACATCGACTTGCTCTTCCTCCATGGCTTCTTTAAAGGTCTCCTCCTTATTATGCTCTGCATGCGGACACTCCCGGAATGTATGTCCAGGTCCTAAGCACAGGTTACAGATGACAGGTCCTGTACAATCGTCCTTCACATGCCCAAACTGACTACATAGTGAGCACTTAATACGGGAACAGTTGAATGCCAGGTGTCTGCCCCCACATCTATGGCACAGTCGCGGTTGACCAGGGTAGTAACATATGCCTCTCTCCGAGCCCAGGTAGAATGAGTGCGGCAGATGTCTGGTCACTCCATTCTCCTGAACCAGCTGGATCTTGACAGAATATCCTCCATTCCAGATCTCCTCCTCATCATAGATCTTTGTTGGCAGTCTCTTCACCTCACAATATCTGCTCAACCAGTGTTGCAAATCTGCCAGAGCCACCACCTCAGACTGGAACAGGACGGTGGCGGTGACTACCTGGGGTTTAGTCAGCTGGGTGACATGTAGATGCTCCCACATCGCGTGCTCCTTTGTATCATTATAAATACTCCAGAATAAATCTAGACTATATTGCAGCTTGAAACTGATGTCATAATTCCTGCTGGAGGGAACGTGGATCAGAGCGAACACCTCAGAAGCTTTAAACTTCATAAACTCCTTCAGCAAAACGTTCCCAATGTAGATTCTGGAGGGGAGGTTTTCCTCTGGTCCCGAGTACCTGATTCTGACCGCGTTCCTCCTCTGAGGTGTGGGGTTAGTCGGTCTTGTGACGCTGGAGAACAGTCTCCTGTACTGAGGTCTGTCAGCAGGTGGGTCAGGACTGGACTTCTCCTCAGCTGATTGTACTGCAGATCCTCCTGTGTCTGCTCCTGATCGCTGTGTAACCTGCACTCCATTCACTGACACTGCGGACGGCTGAACCTCCAGAACAGGGTCTGCAATGTCCGCCTCAGCCTGTGCCGCTGGTTCATCAGATATAAGACTGTCAATCACCGCGCTGAGCGAGGTCTCACTTACAATGTCAGTATATGCGCCACTATCTTGCTCACTCCCAGGAGTGCCACTCGCATTCACTTCATCAGTACTGCACATAGAGTCTACTGCAGTTAACCCCTCGTCAGCTGGCACACATTTCTCTGCAGCTTTAGCAGCATTTGTGTTGGCTGATTGCACAGACCCCACACATGATGGGAGATGTGATCCTCCAGCCACTGCACACTCATATCTTCCAGGGTTTCCCTGTGCCACAATATTATAGTCAGTGTCTTTTTTTGCAATGATATTTTTTCTCTTCACAGTTTGGGCTCTGGTCTCCCTTTTGTTCTCAATTGCCCAGTTCTTTATTTTGGGTACTGTGCATGATTCTTTCTGCAATCTCTCCTTCAATATCACCAGCTCACGTGTGCAAACATCCAGACACTCACATTTCATCAGCTTTGCCTTTGGATCAGTCTCTTGGTTAATTTCAGTTCTCAATTTGCGAACTTGCATTTCCATTTTAAAGATATTTTTCTTTGTCATTTTTGTGCACAATTCACCAACATCATGAGATTCAGTTGACTCACCAGCCACCATTTCCAGATCATCACCTCCACCATCTCCATGCTGCAGGCCAAACTCCAGACTCTGGGCTTTCCCAGGATCATCAGCCCCGGACCCCTCCCCTCCACCTGGGTCAGAAGCCATGCATAGTCCTAACAGGGAGCTCACAAGCACACGTCTATCCTCTCCTATGGACAAGAATATAACTACTATAATACTGCCCCCTATATACAAGAATATAACTACTATAATACTGCCCCTATATAACAGAATATAACTACTATAATACTACCCCTATATATAAGCATATAACTACTATAATACTGCTCCTATATGCAAGAATATAACTGCTATAATACTGCCCCTATATACAAGAATATAACTACTATAATACTGCCCCCTATATACAAGAATATAACTACTATAATACTGTCCCTATATACAAGAATATAACTACTATAATACTGCCCCTATATACAAGAATATAACTACTATAATACTGCTCCCTATAAACAAGAATATAACTACTATAATACTGCCCCCTATATACAAGAACATAAGTACTATAATACTGCCCATATATACAAGAATATAACTACTATAATGTTGCTCCTATATACAAGAATATAACTACTATAATACTGCTCCTATATACAAGAATATAACTACTATAATACTGCCCTCTATATACAAGAACATAACTGCTATAATACTGCCTCTTATATAAAAGAATATAACTACTATAATACTGCCCCTATATACAAGAATATAACTACTATAATACTGTCCCCTATGTACAAGAATATAACTACTATAATACTGCCCCTATATACAAGAATATAACTACTATAATACTGTCCCCTATGTACAAGAATATAACTACTATAATTTTGCCCCTATGTACAAGAATATAACTACTATAATACTGCTCCTATATACAAGAATATAACTACTATAATACTGCTCCTATATACAAGAATATAACTACTATAATACTGCTCCATATATACAAGAATATAACTACTATAATACTGCTCCTATATACAAGAATATAACTACTATAATACTGCCCCTATATACAAGAATATAACTACTATAACACTGCCCCTACATACAAGAATATAACTACTATAATACTGCCCCCTATATACAAGAATATAACTACTATAATACTGCTCCCTATATACAAGAATATAACTACTATAATACTGCCCCTATGTACAAGAATATACTACTATAATGCTGCCCCCTATATACAAGAATATAACTACTATAATACTGCTTCCTACATACAAGAATATAACTACTATAATACGGCCCCTATATACAAGAATATAACTACTATAATACTGCCCCTATATACAAGAATATAACTACTATAATACTGCCCTCTATATACAAGAATATAACTACTATAATACTGCCTCCTATATACAAGAATATAACTACTATAATACGGCCCCTATATACAAGAATATAACTACTATAATACTGCCTCCTACATTCAAGAATATAACTACTATAATACGGCCCCTATATACAAGAATATAACTACTATAATACTTCCCCTATATACAAGAATATAACTACTATAATACTGCCTCCTACATACAAGAATATAACTACTATAATACGGCCCCTATATACAAGAATATAACTACTATAATATTGCCTCCAACATTCAAGAATATAACTACTATAATACGGCCCCTATATACAAGAATAAAACTACTATAATACTGCCCCTATATACAAGAATATAACTACTATAATTCTGCCTCCTATTTACAAGAATATATCTACTATAATACGGCCCCTATATACAAGAATATAACTACTATAATACTGCCCCTATATACAAGAATATAACTAAAATAATACTGCCCCTATATACAAGAATATAACTAAAATAATACTGCCCCTATATACAAGAATATAACTACTATAATACTGCTCCCTATATACAAGAATGTAACTACTATAATACTGCCTCCTATATACAAGAATATAACTACTATAATACTGCCCCATATATACAAGAATATAACTACTATAATACTGCTCCTATATACAAGAATATAACTACTATAATACTGCCCCTATATACAAGAATATAACTACTATAATACTGCTCCTATATACAAGAATATAACTACTATAATACTGCCTCCAACATTAAAGAATATAACTACTATAATACGGCCCCTATATACAAGAATAAAACTACTATAATACTGCCCCTATATACAAGAATATAACTACTATAATTCTGCCTCCTATTTTCAAGAATATATCTACTATAATACGGCCCCTATATACAAGAATATAACTACTATAATACTGCCCCTATATACAAGAATATAACTACTATAATACTGCCTCCTATATACAAGAATATAACTACTATAATATTGCTGCTATATACAAGAATATAACTACTATAATACTGCCCATATATACAAGTATATAACTACTATAATACTGCCTCTTATATACAAGAATATAACTACTATAATACGGCCCCTATATACAAGAATATAACTATGATAATACTGCTCCAATATACAAGAAAATAACTACTATAATACTGCTCCTACATACAAGCATATAACTACTATAATACTGCTCCTATATACAAGAATATAACTAAAATAATACTGCCCCTATATACAAGAATATAACTACTATAATACTGCTCCCTATATACAAGAATGTAACTACTATAATACTGCCTCCTATATACAAGAATATAACTACTATAATACTGCCCCATATATACAAGAATATAACTACTATAATACTGCTCCTATATACAAGAATATAACTACTATAATACTGCCCCTATATACAAGAATATAACTACTATAATACTGCTCCTATATACAAGAATATAACTACTATAATACTGCCCCTATATACCAGAATATAACTACTATAATACTGCCCCTATATACAAGAATATAACTACTATAATACTGCCCCCTATATACAAGAATATAACTACTATAATACTGCTCCTATATACAAAAATATAACTACTATAATACTGCTCCCTATGTACAAGAATATAACTACTATAATACTGCCGCTATATACAAGAATATAACTACTAGAATACTGCCTCCTATATACAAGAATATAACTACTATAATACTGCCCCCTATATACAAGAATATAACTACTATAATACTGCCCCTATATACAAGAATATAACTACTACAATACTGCCCCTATATACAAGAATATAACTACTATAATTCTGCCTCCTATTTACAAGAATATATCTACTATAATACTGCCCCTATGTACAAGAATATATCTACTATAATACTGCCCCCTATATACAAGAATATAACTACTATAATACTGCTCCTATATACAAGAATATAACTACTATAATACTGCCTCCTATATACAAGAATGTAACTACTATAATACTGCTCCCTATATACAAGAATATAACTACTATAATACTGCCCTATATACAAGAATATAACTACTATAATACTGCCTCCTATATACAAGAATATAACTACTATAATACTGCTCCTATATACAAGAATATAACTACTATAATACTGCTCCCTATATGCAAGAATATAACTACTACAATACTGCCCCCTATATACAAGAATATAACTACTATAATACTGCCCCCTATATACAAGTATATAACTACTATAATACTGCTCCCTATATACAAGAATATAACTACTATAATTCTGCCTCCTATTTACAAGAATATAACTACTGTAATACTGCCCCTATATACAAGAATGTAACTACTATAATACTGCTCCTATATTCAAGAATATAACTACTATAATACTGCCCCTATATACAAGAATATAACTACTATAATATTGCCTCCTATATACAAGAATATAACTACTATAATACTGCCCCTATATACAAGAATATAATTACTATAATACTGCCCCCTATATACAAGAATATAACTACTATAATACTGCCGCTATATACAAGAATATAACTACTAGAATACTGCCCCTATATACAAGAATATAACTACTATAATACTGCTCCTATATACCAGAATATAACTACTATAATACTGCTCCTATATACAAGAATATATCTACTATAATACTGCCCCCTATATACAAGAATATAACTACTATAATACTGCCCCTATATACAAGAATATAACTACTATAATACTGCCCCTATATACAAGAATATAATTACTATAATACTGCCCCCTATATACAAGAATATAACTACTATAATACTGCCCCTATATACAAGAATATAATTACTATAATACTGCCCCCTATATACAAGAATATAACTACTATAATACTGCCCCTATATACAAGAATATAATTACTATAATACTGCCCCCTACATACAAGAATATAACTACTATAATACTGCCCCTATATACAAGAATATAACTACTATAATACTGCCCCTATATACAAGAATATAATTACTATAATACTGCCCCCTATATACAAGAATATAACTACTATAATACTGCCCCTATATACAAGAATATAATTACTATAATACTGCCCCTATATACAAGAATATAACTACTATAATACTGCTCCCTATATGCAAGAATATAACTACTACAATACTGCCCCCTATATACAAGAATATAACTACTATAAGGGCATGACCACACATGGCGGAATTCCTCCGCAACTGTCCGCATCAATGCCGCACAGAATCTGCGTTGCAGATTCTGCAGCGGATCTGCACAAAATGTGCAGAAAATTGATGCGGACTGGCCGCTGCGGACTGCAGGAAAAGTGCTTCTCTTCTCCCTATTCAGTGCAGGATAGAGAGAAGGGACAGCACTTTCCCTAGTGAAAGTCAAAGAAATTCATACTTACCGCCCGTTGTCTTGGTGACGCGTCCCTCTTTCGGCATCCAGCCCGACCTCCCTGGATGACGCTCCAGTCCATGTGACCGCTGCAGCCTGTGCTTGGCCTGTGATTGGCTGCAGCCGTCACTTACACTGAAACGTCATCCTGGGAGGCCGGACTGTAGACAGACGCAGGGAGTTCTCGGTAAGTATGAACTTATATTTTTTTTTACAGATACATGTATATTGAGATCGGTAGTCACTGTCCCGGGTGCAGAAACAGTTACTGCCGATCGCGTAACTCTTTCAGCACCCTGGACAGTGACTATTTACAGACGTCTCCTAGCAACGCTCCCGTCATTACGGGAGCCCCATTGACTTCCTCAGTCTGGCTGTAGACCTAGAAATACATAGGTCCAGCCAGAATGAAGAAATGTCATGGTAGTAAAACCAATACGCTCCGCAGCACACATAAGATCTGCGGACTTCATTGCGGAATTTTGACTCTCCATTGAAGTCAATGGAGAAATTCCGCCATGAGTCCGCAACCAGTCCGCCACTGCTCCGCAACAGACAGAGCATGCTGCGGACACCAAATTCCGCTCCGCAGCCTATGCTCCGCAGCGGAATTGTACGCATCGTGTAAACGAACACTGCTAAATTAAAGTGAAAGTCAATGGAGAAACGGCTCCGCTGCGGATTAACGCTGCGGAGTGTCCGCAGCGGAATTTAAGTGAAATTCCGCTATGTGTGAACCCGCCCTAATACTGCCCCCTATATACAAGTATATAACTACTATAATACTGCTCCCTATATACAAGAATATAACTACTATAATTCTGCCTCCTATTTACAAGAATATAACTACTGTAAGGGCGGGTTCACACATGGCGGAATTTCACTTAAATTCCGCTGCGGACACTCCGCAGCGTTAATCCGCAGCGGAGCCGTTTCTCCATTGACTTTCACTTTAATTTAGCAGTGTTCGTTTACACGATGCGTACAATTCCGCTGCGGAGCATAGGCTGCGGAGCGGAATTTGTTGTCCGCAGCATGCTCTGTCTGTTGCGGAGCAGTGGCGGACTGGTTGCGGACTCATGGCGGAATTTCTCCATTGACTTCAATGGAGAGTCAAAATTCCGCAATGAAGTCCGCAGATCTTATGTGTGCTGCGGAGCGTATTGTTTTTACTACCATGACATTTCTTCATTCTGGCTGGACCTATGTATTTCTAGGTCTACAGCCAGACTGAGGAAGTCAATGGGGCTCCCGTAATGACGGGAGCGTTGCTAGGAGACGTCTGTAAATAGTCACTGTCCAGGGTGCTGAAAGAGTTACGCGATCGGCAGTAACTGTTTCTGCACCCGGGACAGTGACTACCGATCTCAATATACATGTATCTGTAAAAAAACATATAAGTTCATACTTACCGAGAACTCCCTGCGTCTGTCTCCAGTCCGGCCTCCCAGGATGACGTTTCATTCTAAGTGACGGCTGCAGCCAATCACAGGCCAAGCACAGGCTGCAGCGGTCACATGGACTGGAGCGTCATCCAGGGAGGTCGGGCTGGATGCCGAAAGAGGGACGCGTCACCAAGACAACGGGCGGTAAGTATGAATTTCTTTGACTTTCACTAGGGAAAGTGCTGTCCCTTCTCTCTATCCTGCACTGAATAGGGAGAAGGGAAGCACTTTTCCTGCAGTCCGCAGCGGCCAGTCCGCATCAATTTTCTGCACATTTTGTGCAGATCCGCAGCCGTAATCCGCAACCCGGATTAGGTGCGGCATTGATGCGGACAGTTGCGGAGGAATTCCGCCATGTGTGGTCATGCCCTAATACTGCCCCCTATATACAAGAATGTAACTACTATAAGGGCATGACCACACGTGGCGGATTTCCTCCGCAACTGTCCGCATCAATGCCGCACAGAATCTGCGTTGCAGATTCTGCTGCGGATCTGCACAAAATGTGCAGAAAATTGATGCGGACTGGCCGCTGCGGACTGCAGGAAAAGTGCTTCCCTTCTCCCTATTCAGTGCAGGATAGAGAGAAGGGACAGCACTTTCCCTAGTGAAAGTCAAAGAAATTCATACTTACCGCCCGTTGTCTTGGTGACGCGTCCCTCTTTCGGCATCCAGCCCGACCTCCCTGGATGACGCTCCAGTCCATGTGACCGCTGCAGCCTGTGCTTGGCCTGTGATTGGCTGCAGCCGTCACTTAGAATGAAACGTCATCCTGGGAGGCCGGACTGGAGACAGACGCAGGGAGTTCTCGGTAAGTATGAACTTATATGTTTTTTTACAGATACATGTATATTGGGATCGGTAGTCACTGTCCAGGGTGCAGAAACAGTTACTGCCGATCGCGTAACTCTTTCAGCACCCTGGACAGTGACTATTTACAGACGTCTCCTAGCAACGCTCCCGTCATTACGGGAGCCCCATTGACTTCCTCAGTCTGGCTGTAGACCTAGAAATACATAGGTCCAGCCAGAATGAAGAAATGTCATGGTAGTAAAAACAATACGCTCCGCAGCACACATAAGATCTGCGGACTTCATTGCGGAATTTTGACTCTCCATTGAAGTCAATGGAGAAATTCCGCCATGAGTCCGCAACCAGTCCGCCACTGCTCCGCAACAGACAGAGCATGCTGCGGACACCAAATTCCGCTCCGCAGCCTATGCTCCGCAGCGGAATTTTCAGCCTAGTCTAAACGAACACTGCTAAATTAAAGTGTAAGTCAATGGACAAACGGCACCGCTGCGGATTAACGCTGCGGAGTGTCCGCAGCGGAATTTCAGTGAAATTCCGCCACGTGTGAACCCGCCCTAATACTGCTCCTATATTCAAGAATATAACTACTATAATACTGCCCCTATATACAAGAATATAACTACTATAATATTGCCTCCTATATACAAGAATATAACTACTATAATACTGCCCCTATATACAAGAATATAATTACTATAATACTGCCCCCTATATACAAGAATATAACTACTATAATACTGCCGCTATATACAAGAATATAACTACTAGAATACTGCCCCTATATACAAGAATATAACTACTATAATACTGCTCCTATATACAAGAATATAACTACTATAATACTGCTCCTATATACAAGAATATAACTACTATAATACTGCTCCTATATACAAGAATATATCTACTATAATACTGCCCCCTATATACAAGAATATAACTACTATAATACTGCCCCTATATACAAGAATATAACTACTATAATACTGCCCCTATATACAAGAATATAATTACTATAATACTGCCCCCTATATACAAGAATATAACTACTATAATACTGCCCCTATATACAAGAATATAATTACTATAATACTGCCCCCTATATACAAGAATATAACTACTATAATACTGCCCCTATATACAAGAATATAATTACTATAATACTGCCCCCTATATACAAGAATATAACTACTATAATACTGCCCCTATATACAAGAATATAACTACTATAATTATCTTTTTTATTTGAAAACTTGCAACAAAATATTACAATACCTTTGCAATACACTCATAACAGATAAAGAAAATAAACGTATGTCTCTTAATAACATCACAATCATTAAACAAACCATAATATATGAATATTGCGCCAGTATAGATTGTTTCAACTATTTTTCATGATATTATTCTAGACCGTATTACAGGAGAGTTCTTCTTTATTGGTGACCGGGCAGCATCGCGCACACCACAGATGGGACACGGTCACCACATTTTTGGCATATAGTGAACCTCTATGATATAAACGGAGTTCGGGCTAGAAGTCTCTATACAGCAACTGAGAGTTTCACTGTCCCAATAGATGTGGTGACTGCAGGGACAGGGACACAGCAGGGACATTACTCTGTAGATAAGTCTCTTGTATAAAGATGACATTGGTTTTGTCGTCAGACAGACGCTGGAATATCGCCCGCCGCCTGCTCCTATTCTTCACACTGTTCACATTGATGGAGGTGATTTTCAGCATCATCCTGGTTACATGTCTTTCCTACTTTTTTTTCTTCTTCCACTGCTATGTCCTGTAACACCCCATCTTTTGGTGGACATTGGGGGGTCAGCATCTTCATCCTGAGGTTCGTCATCTGGGATGTGTGAGGAGACTTGCTCCATCTCTGCTTCTTCTTCCTGGTCATCTTCTCCCAGCGCACAGTAACGTCCCCCAGTTATCGCCAGCACTGGAGACTCCGGTGATTTCTTTGCAGCAGTGATTTTTTTCCTAGAAGAATCATCTATTTTACTTCTCCTTTTAACCGTCTGAAATCCCTCCTCATCGATACTGGTCGCTGCGGCTGGATCAGCTGGTTTTTTACTAGTCGCTGCGGCTGGATCAGCTGGTTTCTTACTGGTCGCTGCGGCTGGCCCCGCTGGTTTTTTACTGGTCGCTGCGGCTGGATCAGCTGGTTCCTTACTGGTGTTGGGCAGATGTTTAGATGTTTTGGTGAGAGAGTGACTGGATATTTTACTTTTAGCATGACCTCTATTTTCAGTGGCTGGTGACACTTGTGCAGCATCCACAGATGGGACATTCGTCTCTGGAGCACGATCTCTGGTACTTTGGCTCACATCCTCGCTGGGACTTCCAGGTTCTGGGGTCATATCTACACATATGGAGACATCCTCCTGCTCTTCATCCATGGCTTCTTTAAAGGTCTCCTCCTTATTATGTTCTGCATGCGGACACTCCCGGAATGTATGTCCAGGTCCTAAGCACAGGTTACAGATGACAGGTCCTGTACAATCATCCTTCACATGCCCAAACTGACTACATAGTGAGCACTTAATACGGGAACAGTTGAATGCCAGGTGTCTGCCCCCACATCTATGGCATAGTCGCGGTTGACCAGGGTAGTAACATACGCCTCTCTCCGAGCCCAGGTAGAAGGAGTGCGGCAGATGTCTGGTCACTCCATTCTCCTGAACCAGCTGGATCTTGACAGAATATCCTCCATTCCAGATCTCCTCCTCATCATAGATCTTTGTTGGCAGTCTCTTCACCTCACAATATCTGCTCAACCAGTGCTGCAAATCTGCCAGGGCCACCACCTCAGACTGGAACAGGACGGTGGCGGTGACTACCTGGGGTTTAGTCAGCTGGATGACATGTAGATGCTCCCACATCGCGTGCTCCTTTGTATCGTTATAAATACTCCAGAATAAGTCTAGACTATATTGCAGCTTGAAACTGATGTCATAATTCCTGCTGGAGGGAACGTGGATGAGAGCGAACACCTCAGAAGCTTTAAACTTCATAAACTCCTTCAACAAAACTTTCCCAATGTAGAGTCTGGAGGGGAGGTTTTCCTCTGGTCCTGAGTACCTGATTCTGACCGCGTTCCTCCTCTGAGGTGTGGGGTTAGTCGGTCTTGTGACGCTGGAGAACAGTCTCCTGTACTGAGGTCTGTCAGCAGGTGGGTCAGGACTGGACCTCTCCTCAGCTGATTGTACTGCAGATCCTCCTGTGTCTGCTCCTGATCGCTGTGTAACCTGCACTCCATTCACTGACACTGCGGACGGCTGAACCTCCAGAACAGGGTCTGCAATGTCCGCCTCAGCCTGTGCCGCTGGTTCATCAGATATCAGACTGTCAATCACCGCGCTGAGCGAGGTCTCACTTATAATATCAGGACATGAGGCACTTTCTTGCTCACTCCCAGGAGTGCCACTCGCATTCACTTCATCAGTACTGCACATCGAGTCTACTGCAGTTAACCCCTCGTCAGCTGGCACACATTTCTCTGCAGCTTTAGCAGCATTTGTGTTGGCTGATTGCACAGACCCCACACATGATGAGAGGTGTGATCCTCCAGCCACTGCACACTCATATCTTCCAGGGTTTCTCTGCTCCACAATATTATACACAGTCTTATAGTCAGTGTCTTTTTTTGCAATGATATTTTTTCTCTTCACAGTTTGGGCTCTGGTCTCCCTTTTGTTCTCAATTGCCCAGTTCTTTATTTTGGGTACTGTGCATGATTCTTTCTGCAATCTCTCCTTCAATATCACCAGCTCACCTGTGCAAACATCCAGACACTCACATTTCATCAGCTTTGCCTTTGGATCAGTCTCTTGGTTAATTTCAGTTCTCAATTTGCGAACTTGCATTTCCATTTTAAAGATATTTTTCTTTGTCATTTTTGTGCACAATTCACCAACATCATGAGATTCAGTTGACTCACCAGCCACCATTTCCAGATCATCACCTCCACCATCTCCATGCTGCAGGCCAAACTCCAGACTCTGGGCTTTCCCAGGATCATCAGCCCAGGACCCCTCCCCTCCACCTGGGTCAGAAGCCATGCATAGTCCTAACAGGGAGCTCACAAGCACACGTCTATCCTCTCCTATGGACAAGAATATAACTACTATAATACTGCCCTCTACATACAAGAATATAACTACTATAATACTGCCCCTATATACAAGAATATAATTACTATAATACTGCCCCCTATATACAAGAATATAACTACTATAATACTGCCCCCTACATACAAGAATATAACTACTATAATACTGCCCCTATATACAAGAATATAACTACTATAATACTGCCCCCTACATACAAGAATATAACTACTATAATACTGCCCCTATATACAAGGATATAATTACTATAATACTGCCCCCTATATACAAGAATATAACTACTACAATACTGCCCCTATATACAAGGATATAATTACTATAATACTGCCCCTATATACAAGAATATAACTACTATAATACTGCTCCTATATACAAGAATATAACTACTATAATACCGCTCCTATATACAAGAATATAACTACTATAATACTGCCTATAATAGATGATATAATCTCTTGGCGATACATTGTATTTTATGTGCAATTTCTCTACTTAGTTTAGAAATTGAATGAAAATACAGATGTACCAGGGCAAAGTTTGACATTATATTAGGTAATAATAAATGATACTCTTAGCTCTGCTACATCTGTATTGCATTGGCTGCTGTGGGCAACCTTTGCCTTCTATATAGAAACTCAATCACTAAGACTGTTTTCTTGCCACATTTTAAGCAGCAGTGATGTCTGGAGACGTTTGTCATTATACAGAACCTGCTCTGGATCCGGCGCTGTCACCGGCATTATATTAGGAGCAGCAACGAAAATATAATTCGCCAGCACTTCCCCTGCTTAAATATTCTGATATCAGGATAAATTAGCGGTGGTGGCGGCGGCCGCTCTGCCTTTGTATTTACTTTCCACTCTTTTACGTATTTAAGAGGGTATTAAAGGCTCAGGAAGCCCCAGCATTGTGCGCCTGTGATTAAGAGAGATAAGCAAGTGTGGATTACTGGTCCTCAGCTGCGGAAAAACAGACAGCGGCCACAAGATTATGGACTGAGAAGAGATCCACAGAGATCCATAGATTAGTAACCTGAGTAAAGCATCTGGGATCCACAAGCAATACATAGACACGGAATAGATAGATAGATAGATAGATAGATAGATAGATAGATAGATAGATAGATAGATAGATAGATAGATAGATAGATAGATAGATAAATAGATATGAGATAGATAGATAGATAGATAGATAGATAGATAGATAGATAGATAGATAGATAGATAGATAGATAGATAGATAGATAGATAGATAGATAGATATGAGATAGATAGATAGATAGATAGATAGATAGATAGATATGAGATAGATGGATAGATAGATAGATAGATAGATAGATAGATAGATAGATAGATAGATAGATATGAGATAGATAGATATGAGAGATAGATAGATAGATAGATAGATAGATAGATAGATAGATAGATAGATAGATAGATAGATGATAGATAGATAGATAGATAGATAGATAGATAGATAGATAGATAGATAGATAGATAGATATGAGATAGATAGATATGAGAGATAGATAGATAGATAGATAGATAGATAGATAGATAGATAGATAGATAGATAGATAGATAGATAGATAGAGAGAGAGAGAGAGAGAGAGATAGATAGATAGATAGATAGATAGATAGATAGATAGATAGATATGAGATAGATAGATAGATACATTATACAGTTCTTTCAGCACTGTATGGCGGTATTATATAGGCTCTATATATATGGCGGTCTTGTTAGGCTCAGTTTTCTGAGCTATTTACTATCTCCTTTCAAGCACAAGTAATGAAGGGCCGTCACACAATGTTTTGCCCAGAAACCTCAGCACTTTTCTCCGGCTTCGCTCACTGTGATCAATATTGCAAACATCCGTTATATTATTGGGGATCTATTATCCTCTATGTAGACTTCCATTGTCACATGACCAGGCGGGGGGGGGGGGGGGGGGGGGGGGGGAGGGGGATGGAATTTTGCCTATTTCTGCTCTCACGGTGCTATATTCTATATTATTAATTGTGTGTCCTGTCCTGATACTGACACAGACGTCCTAAGCAAGCGAGTGGATAGAAGTGGGGGGGGACGGAGGAGAAGGCCGTCTTCAGACAGGATGGATGAACATTGCTCACAGATTAAAAGGGCATTAGAGCAGAAATCATCTGAAAGGAATCTTGAAATGTCCTCCTGCAGCAACACAGAGAGGAGACGTGAGCCTGTGATCGTCTGGATTTCTCATTTTGAACATGAGAGGGAGAGACCAAGAGGTCACCATCAAATAAAATCCCATTTGTAAAAAGAGCCGGACTGAAGTCTTCACCTGAACTTTTCATGCCATGTCGGTCACTACGACAGCTCAAAGCCCTGATGAGTATTTTTAATCCTACACAGATGTAGCAGAGCTGAGGCAAAAGTTTGACACAATTCATTGTTATTTCAAGATGTTTCATTTTTTAGGACTTGAGATAAACCTACTACATTACTCAATGGCTAGATGTGGGGTTAGAAATGTCCACTGGACCGCAACACTTTGGGGCCTGTAGGCCACAAGAGGACATGAAAACAGTACTTCATACTATATATTTTTACTCAATATATGCATTTTATATACAGTAGCGTAGCCAGGGCCGGCATCAGCATCCGGGGGAACCCAGACAAGTGCCGAGGCCCACTACCCTTTGGGGGGCCCACTCGGCCGCCAGGTGCTGACGCTGCCGTCATGGCTCCTTCAGGAGTGGAATCCCCCGCTAGAGTGATGCCGACGGGATTCTGCTTCTATTGAGATTCCATGTCTAGGAGGCGGCGTAACTACCGCAGTAGCAGTCATATCAGCTACTACGGGGCCCGTCATGGGCCCCCCAAGCCCAGTGGCCCCACTAGCAGCCGTCATGGGAGGGGGGCTGTGTGACGCTACCTGGGAGGGGGGCTGCGTGGCACTAGCTGGGAGGGGGCCTGGCACTTTCTACAGTGGGCACTAAATTTATGGGGGTACAAATTGGGGGCCTAACTTCTTTAAGGGGATACAAAGTGGCGTTTTTTGCCATTTTACTGCTGCAGTGAGTTCCCTCGCAAAGGGGCCCACATCAACTTGGAGCTCGCCCTGAATGTAGCCCTTGGCATCTAAGTGGAGAACCCAGATACAGGTTTAGCATCAGGGCCCACACTTCTACCTGAAAGGGTTTGTCTGGTGTAGAAAATATAGTTTAAAATATTCTATTTGGGACCATTTCAGGAGCGACAAAGAGCGTCTCTCGCTCTGGAGGACCCAACACGTCCATGCATTACACTGACAGCCCATTGCTTACAATAGGCAGAGAGTAATGCTTCATTTCTCCTGTGGTGGCGCTGCAGAGAAATTTAACACTTGCTATTTGGTTCCTACAAAAAATTACAGCTTCAGGTTCAAGCAGTGGGATGCCCTCTGATCAGTTTATTATTCGGGAAAGATTCCAACCAAAGGGATCGTCTAAAAGGAACACAGTGACACACAATTCCATCCTCAAGTATCTATATCCAGATGTAGCAGAGTTGAGTCTCTCAGATACAGTGGAGCTTAGTTTGCCTTTGAGCACAACTCAAGGGGCTATAACAAGGTTAAACATGTGATTTTAACCAGTTTAGCGACTTATCACACTGGGTCAAAGAAACAGTTTACTGACAAATTTAGCTCTGCTACATCTGTGCTCCGAAATGTACATGTTCTTCACCCTGCAAAGCTAGCCATGGTTGAATTTCTTGGTCGTACCAGAGGATATTCTTCTGATCACCTATTGAACGATGATAAAACGCACCATCCAGTGATCTGCTTCACTTTTCAGCCTCATATGAGCCTATATGCTGCTGGACTTTAGGGACCGGTTGTGGCTGGTCCCTATAATCGTGTAAAAACCTACCTCACCGGAGGATCATCTGGTCCTCTGGTGGGCCAGCGGGATCCTTACAATGTTCACGGTCACATAGACATAGAAAACAATACAGCTCCTAAGCCCATGAGGTACGCACCAATGCCCCAGTGTGCTGTACGAGAAGGGGCTGGAGATTACAACCTCAATCGTCTTGCTATTTCCCTTTAAATCCTAAAAGGAAAAAAAACAGTCAGTGCTCTGAAAAGTGACAACAACTTCTGTAATCCAGAAACATGGTGCGACCGGTTGTCATTTCCCTTCCCCCACTCCTGTTGGTAGCTTTTACCAAGTACATTACTAAGTAGGGGGCAACAATAAGCACAAAGTTAGGAATGTAATAAATGTTTGCAGATTATGGGAGGTTGTGACGGGTGGAGACTTTCTAGATAGAATTGTACATTCCGTTCTTTTCGGAATAAATGCAGTGATTAGACTATAAAAAAAATGATTCCAGGGTCGCAACATCTTCAGTGGAAATTTTTCAAGGTTAATTTATTTTCTAGCCTGCAAACAATCTTGAGATACAAGTAATTTATTTTACACATCTATCTCATCTCATATCTATCTATCTATCTATCTATCTATCTATCTATCTATCTATCTATCTATCTATCTATCTATCTATCTATCTATCTATCTATCTATCTATCTATCTATCATCTATCTCATATCTATCTATCTATCATCTATCTCATATCTATCTATCTATCTATCTATCTATCTATCTATCTATCTATCTATCTCATATCTATCTATCTATCTATCTATCTATCTATCTATCTATCTATCTATCTATCTATCTATCTATCTATCTATCTATCTATCTATCTATCATCTATCTCATATCTATCTATCTATCATCTATCTCATATCTATCTATCTATCTATCTATCTATCTATCTATCTATCTATCTATCTATCTATCTATCTATCTATCTATCTATCTATCTATCTATCTATCTATCTATCTATCTATCTATCCCATATATATCTATCTATCTCATATCTATCTATCTATCTATCTATCTATCTATCTATCTATCTATCTATCTATCTATCTATCTATCTATCTATCTATCTATCTATCTATCTATCTATCTATCTATCTATCTATCTATCTATCTATCTCATATCTATCTATCTATCTATCTATCTATCTATCTATCTATCTATCTATCTATCTATCTATCTATCTATCTATCTATCTATCTATCTATCTATCATCTATCATCTATCTCATTATCTATCTATCTATCTATCTATCTATCTATCTATCTATCTATCTATCTATCTATCTATCTATCTATCTATCTATCTATCTATCTATCTATCTATCTATCTATCTATCTATCTATCATCTATCTCATATCTATCTATCTATCTATCTATCTATCTATCTATCTATCATCTATCTCATATTTTTCTATCTATCTATCTATCTATCTATCTATCTATCTATCTATCTATCTATCTATCTATCTATCTATCTATCTATCTATCTATCTATCTATCTATCTATCTATCTATCTATCTATCCATCTCTCCACAGGTCCCATACTATTAGTCTCTAATCACATCAACGTATAACTTCTGTTCTGGAATCATGACAGCTTTGACCAACTCATTTTGAAACAGATTCCAAAAAATGTTGATGAAACTTTTAATGGGTCCGTCAAGTCTCCATTGGGTTTCAATTGTTTTTTTTACGGCAAGAATAGTGCTGTAGACTATGATATTCTTGTCACCGATAAGCTATGGAAACCTGAAAGAATGGAGGATATTGACAGTGTGAACAGAGCCTTAGGAAAATGGGTAGCGATGAGTAGGGCCAATGGTCACACTGCCTTTCTTTGGTCACTGTAAGGGCATGACCAGACGTGGCGGATTTCTTCCGCCACTGTCCGCATCAATGCCGCACAGAATCTGCGTTGCAGATTCTGTTGCGGATCTGCCCAAAATAGGCAGTAAATTGATGCGGACTGGTCGCTGCGTATTGAGGGGAAGAGGGCTTCCCTTCTCTCTATCAGTGCAGTATAGAGAGAAGGGACAGCACTTTCCCTAGTGAAAGTAAAAGAATTTCATACTTACCGGCCGTTGTCTTGGTGACGCGTCCCTCTTTCAACATCCAGCCCGACCTCCCTGGATGACGCGGCAGTCCATGTGACCGCTGCAGCCTGTGGTTGGCCTGTGATTGGCTACAGCCTGTGATTGGCCTGTGATTGGCTGCAGCCGTCACTTAGACTGAAACGTCATCCTGGGAAGCCGGACTGGAGACAGAAGCAGGGAGTTCTCGGTAAGTATGAACTTCTATTTTTTTTACAGGTTGATGTATATTGTGATCGGAAGTCACTGTCCAGGGTGCAGAAACAGTTACTGCCGATCGCTTAACTCTTTCAGCACCCTGGACAGTGACTATTTACTGACGTCGCCTAGCAACGCTCCCGTAATCATGGGTGCACACACATAGTCACCCGTAATTACGGGAGCCCCATTGACTTCCTCAGTCTGGCTGTAGACCTAGAAATACATAGGTCCAGTCAGAATGAAGAAATGTCATGTTAAAAAAGCAATACGCTCCACAGCACACATAACATCTGCGGACTTCATTGCGAGAACTTCCGCAATGAGTCCGCAACCAGTCCGCCACACGTCCGCATCAACCATTGTATGCTGCGGACACCAAATTCCGCACCGCAGCCTCTGCTCCGCAGCGGAATTGTCCGCAACGTGCAAACGAACCCTACTAAAAAGCTGTGGAAGGCAATGGAGAAACGGGTCCGCTGCGGATTTCCGCTGCGGAGTGTCCGCAGCGGAATTCCAGAGCAATTCCTCCACGTCTGGCCATGCCTTAAGGGTGTCATCATACACCAGAAGGGGGTCATTATTTTGATTGTTGACATGGGGTCCTGCACATCTATGTTCTACAACATACATACTCAAGTCTGAAATGTAATTTTTGATTTATGGATCTTCTCAAAAACAGTCCTTTTCCGTCCATCTTTGCTTCCATGGTGAATATCTTTACGGATGTTGCCATATTGGACTTTGTCTTTCCAGACGGCTTTCTGAAATGAACAATTCAGTTCCTCTGAGGAAAGTTTTTTTAATGTTTTTTGTTTTCGAAATTTCTATTTTGTTTTCTTTTTTCAATTATCTCAGATTTTCTCCTTTTTTTTTTTTACTTTGATGGCATATTTTAGTTTCTTCCATAGTTCATCTAGGTCTTACATCTAAAATAATTTTCTGGTATTTTCTTAATGCGGTAGAAGTCTGATGATGAGGAGAGTCGTTTATGGAAAATGACCTAAAATAATTTCAATGCTTTCCCCTTCTAGTTATTTTGTATTGCGTGTCATAACAATGTGTAAAAACATGAAATGTAATGATGTAGAAAAACCTTCACAAATGATCAGAATCATCAGCCTTGCTGGAATTTGGAGGAGATGACTTGTAAACACATCCAGAATCAGTAGGAACAGATGTAACAGTCTTTAAAGGAAGTAAAAAAAATAAAAAAAATATTGATATAATAAAATGAAACGACTGACACAGGAGGTGAGAAAATCCTAATTATTCTAATCAGAGTAAAGTAAATATTAAAGTACTCGTTTTCTTCGGAAATTTTTTTTGGGTTCGAAAGGTCCTGGAAAATTAGCTAATCACAGGATTCCCAGCTGCTTACAGGCGATCATCTGTAATCTAAGGGGGGAACCTGGCAACAACTGTTTAATTTCCCTGCAGCACTACCACAGGGGGAAAGAAGTATTACATCGTACCCATGGACAAAAAATTTTCCTATTTTTTTTAACATAAAATAATGTAAACAATTAAAAGAATTAACAGAATTGGTATTGCCATGTCTGTGACGATATAAATATTAAAATATAATGTTATTTATCCTGCACGGTGAACGGCATAAAACAAAAAAAAAAATATGCCAGAATTGTTGCTGTTTGGTCACCTCACCTACCCCCCAAAAATGGAATAAAAAAATGCACAAAAAGACGTATGTATCATAATTGTACCAATTAAAAACTGCAGCTTGCCCTACAAAAAACATGTCCTCACACCGCTCCATCGATGGATCAATACAAAAATGACCGTATATGTCTCAGAATATGGCAACACAGAATTTTTTTTAAATGGTTTCTATTTTGTTAGAGTAGTAAAACATAAAAACAAAAAAACAATATAAATTAATAGAATAAAGTTCATATTTTGTTTTTACCACACAGAGAATGCCATAAAAACGAAGAACAGAGAACAGTGGAGGAATTGCTGTTTTTTTTCCATTCGGCCCCACAAAATAATTCTAAAAAGTTTCTCAGTACATTATATGGTACATAAAATAATGTCATTAAGAAATACAACTCATTCGCTAATGCCGACGAAAAAATGATAAAAGTTATGGCTCTTGGAATTTAGGAATGAAAAGATGAAAATAGACACGGTATTTGGGGTTAATCAGATATACACCATGTACAGAGAGATCGATTAGTTAAATTAACACAGTGTATAGGGAGAGAGGTCATTTGTAACATCCGTGGTTGCTGACCACGAACTCCTTCCATCCAGTTGACGCCCTTCTCTCCAGAGATGTCTGCACATGCGACCGTCCTGTTCCACAGTGACCACTAGGGCGCACTCGCAAGCTCAGTCCAGCCTTGAGCCAGAGCGCACACATGTGTGAGTTAAGTGGCAAATTAGCCCATGAGCACCCTGGACTATAAGAAGGGCCGAGCCCCTCCCTGCCTTGCCTGAGCCTTGATGTCATTACCCTAGTCTGTCTATGCAAATGGTCTCCTAGTGTCTTCCAGTTCCCAGTGTTTCCCGTACCTGTATCCTGTGCTATCCTGGTCAAGTGCCGTATTGAGTTGGAGCCGTGCTGCGCTGAGTACCACGCCTGTCCTGCTACACCACGCCTGGCGTCCGCCTGCTGCCTAGTCCCAGCCGAGTCTGTCTTGCTTTTGTCTGAGCTACCACAGGTACACCTATACGAACTATAGACTGTGACCTGTGTCCTGTTGGCCAGCTGCCATATCGTCAAGGCGGTACGGCCCAGTGGGTCCATGTACCCCTCGTGACATCATTCAAGTATTGTATACATGGTATATGAGGGATCAATCAGTCAGAAATTCAATGAGTATGGCCAGAGTGCTCAAATATTATGCATGGGTGTTGGTCAGTTAAGTAGAGACCATGTACAGTATGGGGGATTGATGAGGGAAATGTACACTCAGAAGAGCAATCAGTCAGGTATACAGGTGTATTGAGAATTTTGGACTGGGCCACCTGAGTACAAGAGGATCCTCCGATAATCCCAGGCTCCAATACAATGATGGGCCCAAAAGTCCAGTAGGATACAACCCCGTTTGGAGGTGACCTTAGAGGAGACCTTCACTTGCCACTGGGGTCAATATCGTTTAGGATTATACACAAATGACCTTATACAGTTTGAGATATATTTTGTAAAGGATCTGCCAGGCACAGCTTCGGGGTTAACTTCCATAGGTAATCAGTCTTCACCTGAGTCTATCTCTCTGAGACTGACTCCAGCTTCCACCACTCAGGCTGGCAGGCTTAGGAGTGGGAGAGCCTATCGCAGCCTGGCCAGACTCAGCTAGCTCCCGCGCTCTGTGTATTTATACCTGCCTTTCCTGTTCCTCCTTGCTTGTGATTCTTTCCATGTGGTTTCCTGGCCCAGCTACAGCTCCTAACTATTTGATCCTGCTCCATACTGACCAAGGCTTTCTGACTACTCTTCTGCTCTGCGTTTGGTACCTCGTGCTCTCCTGGTTTGACTTGGCTCGTTCACCACTCTGTTGCTCACGGTGTTGCCGTGGGCAACTGCCCCTTTCCCTTTGCTTTATATTCCCTTGTATGTTTGTCTCGTGCACTTACTGAGCGTAGGGACCGCCGCCCAGTTGTACCCCGTCGCCTAGGGCGGGTCGTTGCAAGTAGGCAGGGACAGAGTGGCGGGTAGATTAGGGCTCACTTGTTCGTTTCCCAACCCCTATCATTACATAATCACAAGCCCATATACCTAGTCTACCCAGGTCCCTGACACTACTATGGACCCCCTTGAGACCCTGGCTCAACAAATGCAGGGTCTCTCCCTACAGGTCCAGGCCCTGGCTCAGAAGGTCAACCAGCCTGATGCTACCTTGGTAGTTCCCCTCAACTCAACTCCTGAACCCCACCTCAAGTTGCCCGGACGGTTCTCAGGGGACCGGAGGGCTTTTCTCTCCTTTCGGGAGAGTTGCAGGCTTTACTTTCGCTTAAAGCCCCACTCCTCAGGTTCTGAGAGCCAGCGAGTGGGTATAATTATGTCCCGGCTCCAGGACGGGCCCCAGGAATGGGCCTTCTCCTTGGCTCCTGACGCCCCTGATCTTTTCTTTTCTGCTCTCGGACTCATTTATGACGATACTGACAAGACTGCCTTTGCCGAGAGTCAGCTGGTGACCTTACGTCAGGGTAAGAGACCTGTTGAGGAGTATTGTTCTGACTTTAGGAAGTGGTGCGTAGCTTCTCGGTGGAATGACCCTGCCTTAAGGTGCCAGTTTAGGTTGGGTCTGTCGAATGCCCTGAAAGACCTGCTAGTTAGCTATCCCTCTTCTGACTCCCTAGACCAGGTTATGGCTTTAGCGGTACGACTTGACCGACGTCTCAGGGAACGACAACGCAAACGTTTATGTGTTTTCTCCTCCGACTCCCCCATGATGCCTCCCGAGGTTCCGTTGCTTCGTTCTTCCCCGGAAGACTCAGAGGTACCTATGCAACTCGGGGCCTTCGTGTCCCCCCAACAACGTAGAGATTTCCGCAGGAAGAATGGTCTCTGCTTCTACTGTGGGGATGACAAGCATCAAGTGAACAACTGTCCTAAGCGTAAGAATGCAGCCGGAGAACTTCCGCACCTAAGTGATCATCGGGGAGGTCACTTGGGCGCACAGGTATTTCCCGTAAATATGAAACGTAATAAGATCTTGCTTCCCTTTCAGGTCTCTTTTGGTGGTAGGTCTGCTACCGGCAGTGCCTTCGTGGATTCAGGGTCCTCTGCTAATATCATGTCTGTGGAATTTGCTATGTCTCTTGCTATGCCTTTGATTGATTTGCCTAAACCTGTCCCGGTAGTGGGTATCGACTCCACTCCTCTTGCTAATGGTTATTTTACACAGCATACCCCTGTTTTTGAACTCCTTGTTGGCTCCATGCATTTGGAGCAGTGCTCTGTACTGTTGATGCAGGGATTATCGTCCGATTTGGTTTTAGGCCTTCCCTGGTTGCAGTTGCATAATCCCACGTTTGACTGGAATACTGGGGAGCTTACCAAATGGGGTAATGAATGTTTGACGTCATGTTTTTCTGTTAATTCTATTTCTCCCCCTGAGGAGGTGAACACGCTACCTGAGTTTGTTCGGGACTTCGCTGATGTTTTCTCTAAGGAGGCCTCCGAAGTGTTACCTCCTCATAGAGAATACGATTGCGCTATCGAATTGGTACCAGGAGCTAAGCTTCCTAAGGGTAGGATATTTAATCTTTCTTGTCCTGAACGTGAAGCCATGAGAGAATATATCCAGGAATGCCTGGCCAAGGGTTACATTCGCCCCTCTACTTCTCCGGTAGGTGCTGGCTTTTTCTTCGTAGGGAAGAAGGATGGTGGTCTTAGGCCATGCATTGACTACCGTAACCTGAATAAGGTCACTGTAAGGAACCAGTATCCCCTTCCTTTGATTCCTGATCTCTTTAATCAGGTTCAGGGGGCCCAATGGTTCTCTAAGTTTGATCTACGGGGGGCGTATAACCTTATCCGCATCAAAGAGGGGGATGAGTGGAAGACTGCGTTTAACACGCCCGAAGGTCATTTCGAATACCTCATCATGCCCTTTGGGTTGTGTAATGCGCCGGCGGTCTTCCAGAATTTCATAAAGGAGATTTTGAGAGATTACCTGGGGATATTTCTTGTAGTGTACCTTGATGACATACTGGTGTTTTCCAAGGACTGGCCCTCCCACATTGAGCATGTCAGGAAGGTGCTCCAGGTCCTTCGGGAAAACAAACTGTTTGCAAAAACCGAAAAATGTGTGTTTGGGGTACAGGAGATACCATTTTTGGGTCAAATCCTCACTCCTCATGAATTCCGCATGGACCCCGCCAAGGTTCAGGCTGTGGCGGAATGGGTCCAACCTGCCTCCCTGAAGGCGTTACAGTGTTTTTTGGGGTTCGCTAATTATTACAGGAGATTCATTGCTAACTTCTCGGTCATCGCTAAGCCTCTTACGGACCTCACTCGCAAAGGTGCTGATCTCCTCCACTGGTCTCCAGAGGCTGTCCAGGCTTTTGAGGTCCTTAAGAAGTGCTTTATCTCGGCCCCGGTGCTGGTTCAGCCCAACCAAATGGAGCCATTTATCGTGGAAGTTGACGCATCCGAGGTGGGAGTGGGGGCTGTCTTGTCCCAGGGTACCAGGTCCCTCACCCATCTCCGCCCCTGTGCCTACTTCTCCAGGAAGTTTTCGCCAACTGAGAGTAACTATGATATTGGCAACCGCGAACTCTTAGCCATTAAATCAGCATTTGAAGAGTGGCGCCACTTCCTGGAGGGGGCTAGGCACCAGGTAACGGTCCTTACCGACCACAAGAATCTGGTTTTCCTAGAATCTGCCCGGAGGCTAAACCCGAGACAAGCTCGATGGGCGCTATTTTTTACCAGATTCAACTTTTTGGTTACCTATAGGGCTGGGTCTAAAAATATTAAGGCCGATGCACTGTCGCATAGCTTCATGGCCAGCCCTCCTTCGGAGGAAGATCCTGCTTGTATTTTGCCTCCCGGTATAATCATTTCTTCTATTGATTCTGATTTAGTCTCTGAAATTGCAGCTGATCAAGGTTCAGCTCCCGGGAACCTTCCTGAGGACAAGCTGTTTGTTCCCCTGCAATACCGGCTAAGGGTACTTAGGGAAAATCATGACTCCGCACTATCTGGTCATCCAGGCATCCTGGGTACCAAACACCTCATTGCCAGAAACTATTGGTGGCCTGGGTTGCCTAAAGACGTTAAGGCCTACGTCGCCGCTTGTGAGGTTTGTGCTAGGTACAAGACTCCCAGGTCCCAACCAGCGGGCTTACTACGTTCGTTGCCCATTCCCCAGAGACCTTGGACACATATCTCCATGGATTTTATCACCGATTTACCTCCATCGCAAGGCAAGTCGGTGGTGTGGGTGGTAGTAGACCGCTTCAGTAAGATGTGCCACTTTGTGCCCCTCAAGAAACTACCCAACGCCAAGACGTTAGCTACCTTGTTTGTCAAACACATCCTGCGTCTCCATGGGGTCCCTGTCAATATTGTTTCGGACAGAGGGGTACATTTTGTTTCTTTGTTTTGGAGAGCCTTCTGTAAGAAGTTGGAGATTGATCTGTCCTTCTCCTCTGCTTTCCATCCTGAAACCAATGGCCAAACTGAGAGGACTAATCAATCTCTAGAACAATATTTAAGGTGTTTTATCTCTGACTGTCAATATGATTGGGTCTCATTCATTCCCCTCGCTGAATTTTCCCTTAATAACCGGGTCAGTAACTCGTCAGGGGTCTCCCCCTTTTTTTGTAATTTTGGGTTTAATCCACGGTTCTCCTCCGTTTCACCTGGTAGTTCCAATAATCCCGAGGTAGAGGTCGTTCATCGGGAACTGTGCACAGTCTGGGCCCAGGTTCAGAAGAACCTAGAGGCGTCACAGAGCGTACAAAAAACTCAGGCTGATAGAAAACGTTCTGCTAACCCCTTGTTTATGGTCGGGGATCTGGTGTGGTTATCGTCTAGGAACTTGCGTCTTAAGGTCCCGTCCAAGAAGTTTGCTCCCCGGTTTATTGGGCCATATAAGGTCATTGAAGTCCTCAATCCTGTCTCCTTCCGGCTGGAGTTACCCCCATCTTTTCGTATACACGACTTGTTTCATGCCTCCCTCCTTAAACGCTGCTCCCCGTCCTTGGCTCCCTCGAGGAAACCTCCTGTTCCCGTTCTCACCCCTGAGGGAGTGGAATTCGAGGTGGCCAAGATTGTGGACAGCAAGATGGTCCAAGGCTCCCCCCAGTAACTGGTCCATTGGAGAGGATACGGGCCTGAGGAGAGGACTTGGGTACCCGCCCGGGATGTTCACACTGGGGTATTGGTCAGGAAGTTCCACCTTCGTTTCCCCAGTAAACCAGGTCCACTTAGAAAAGGTCCGGTGGCCCCTCATAAAAGGGGGGGTACTGTAAAGTATCTGCCAGGCACAGCTTCGGGGGTTAACTTCCATAGGTAATCAGTCTTCACCTGAGTCTATCTCTCTGAGACTGACTTCAGCTTCCACCACTCAGGCTGGCAGGCTTAGGAGTGGGAGAGCCTATCGCAGCCTGGCCAGACTCAGCTAGCTCCCGCCCTCTGTGTATTTATACCTGCCTTTCCTGTTCCTCCTTGCTTGTGATTCTTTCCGTGTGGTTTCCTGGCCCAGCTACAGCTCCTAACTATTTGATCCTGCTCCATACTGACCCAGGCTTTCTGACTACTCTTCTGCTCTGCGTTTGGTACCTCGTGCTCTCCTGGTTTGACTTGGCTCGTTCACCACTCTGTTGCTCACGGTGTTGCCGTGGGCAACTGCCCCTTTCCCTTTGCTTTATATTCCCTTGTATGTTTGTCTCGTGCACTTACTGAGCGTAGGGACCGCCGCCCAGTTGTACCCCGTCGCCTAGGGCGGGTCGTTGCAAGTAGGCAGGGACAGAGTGGCGGGTAGATTAGGGCTCACTTGTCCGTTTATGTATAAAAAATGTTCCATGTCATTGAAGTTTACCTTTCATTTTCTAGGATAGTTCTAATAAATGCCGCCTATTGACACCTTTCCCAGCATCCTTTTAGGGAAAAAGCCAAAATTAACAGTGCCCCAATGCTACCACCATAGAGTGCTCAAATTATTATGTCATACAGTTTCCAAACAACAGAGCCTCACATTATCAGACAGTGCCGGAGAAGAGTGTTGGTGCCACTTGATGTTAACAGCCCATGGGGTGGCCCCTAGATGTTAACGGCCTATGGGGGTGGCCCCTGGATGTTAACGGCCCATGGGGGTGGCCCCTAGATGTTAACTGCCCAGGGGGCGATTGCCCCCTTTGACTCTTCTATAATCAAGCCCGTTTCTTGCTTCCTCTAATGATGTTATAATGTAACTAGAAAGCTGAACATTAAATTTTAGCTCAAATTCCAAAATCTTACCGCTGCTGATGCATTTGTGTAGACCGTATTATGTAAATATTTATTTCCGTCAGAAGATAAAACATTCGTGAGTAACAAATGTGTAATAAACAGACAACGCCAGTGTTTTGTCATATTTTATGCACTGTGGAGCAGCTTGCATTTATTTAGGCTCCTGTCAGGATTGAGATATTTCGGTTTTGTTTGTTACGGTTCCGCTCTCCAGTTTGTTTATATATCTGGGATTGAGCCACACGTACGTTTTCTGCGGCGCTGTGGAAGCCGCCATGCTGTGTAATCATTTTGGTAGACTGCACTCTCCATCCACCTGTCATGATGTGTAGTCTATAGATTACATCTGAGTCTTACGCTGCCAGATCTCAGCAGTCTGCAGCCTAACATTTCTTTTATATATATATCGTATCTGGTGGAAATAAAAATAAATTAGAAAAAAAAAAAAAGTATCGGAAATGAATATAAAACGGCTAAGCCGCGAAGGCAGTGTGATGTTCTGGGTAACGTTCTGCTACGAAACCTTGGGTCCTAAAATTCATGTTGCTGTTCCTTTCGACACGTACCACCTACCTAAACATTGTTCAGGACTGGTCTGAGGAACGTGACAAACACCTCAAGGTGTTGACTTGTCTCCAAGTTCCCCAGATCTCAATCGGATCGATCATCTGTGGCATGTGCTGTAAAAACAAGTCCGATTGTAATGACGGGGTAGGGAGACAGACAGGTGAGCCCTAATCTACCCGCCACTCAGTCCCTGCCTACTTGCAACGACCAGTCCTAGGCGACGGGGTACAACTGGGCGACGGTCCCTACGCTCAGTAAGTGCACGACAGACAAACAGACAAGGGTACACAGAAGCTAGGGAAACGGGGCAGCTGCCTACGGAGACACCGTGAGCAACGAGAGTAGTGAACGAGCCGAGTCAAACCAGGAGAGCACGAGGTACAAAACGCTGAGCAGGAGAGTGGTCAGAAAGCCAAGGTCAATAACAAGCAGAGAGTCAGTAGTTCAAGAAGCTGCAGCAGAGCAAGGAAACAAGCAGAGCAGAATCACAGGCAAAGGAGGAACAGGAAAGGCAGGTATAAATAGACAGAGGGTGGGAGCTAGCTCCGTCTGGCCAGGCTGTGATAGGCTCTCCCACTCCTAAGCCTGCCATCCTGAGTGGTGGAAGATGGAGTCAGTCTCACAGACATAGGAGCAGGTGCAGACTGATTACCCACAGGCGTCGACACAGAAGCTGTGTCTGGCAGATCCTTTACACTGATCCATGGAGGTCGCACCTCACAACTTACAGGACCTAAAGGATCTTGGCGTCAGATACCACAGGAATCTTCAGAGGTCTGGTGGAGTCCATGCCTCAATCGGTCAGAGACATTTTATATTTCCTCTAGTATGTGTTTACTCTTTGGTTGTCCTAATGTTGAAGTCTGCATTTTTTACCTTTCCTTATTCCAGCAGTGCTTCCCCGATGGCCGCTGCGGCTTAATTGCCTCCAGCCGCCGGCCACATCGATTGTTATAGTAACTGCCATCCTGACTTACCACTCCTCTATCCAGCATGTACTCTTGCTCGCAGCCGTGACTCCTGCATCCAGATGCCAGCGCCCTCTGATGACGTCAGGTCTGGTGGCCTAGTTAAAATGGAAACCAGCCTGACATTCCTGCCTGGAAATGAATGTACTTTCTTCTAAGATATTATTTGTGTTGTCCCTCACTCTGACCCTCACCGTGACCATATTTTTGTCTCTGGATTATGCCTTTGTCTTGTTTTTTTGGATTTATCACCAAGTACTTGCAGTTCGACCTCCCAATTTTGACCCCCTGGCCCATCTCCTAATTGCATTTTTCCCCGATCCTCTTGCTAATCGCATCCTGGCGTTCTGTTGGTGACAACCCTGGGTTCTTTCCCTGTCTTCGCCTCTGATCCTGCTCCAAACATCCTTAGCTGCATGTCTGATGATGATTAGTGACTACTTTAAGGACCACTATCTGGGAATCTGACTGGGAACGTTCATATCTCCTGGTGGGGGTTAAGAGTGAAGAACGGGGAGATTTCTTAGACTCCGCACCTCAGTTTAGCCAGCACAAAAGCGAATGCGGCTCAAAAGTCCACTTCAATAAGATGGGCCATTTTTGTTTTTATTTTTTAGATAAGGAGTTTGGTAATGATGGAGAAGGTCATTCCTGTGTTCAGTGGTCAGAAGGAACTCCATCCTTTGGTAGCCATTAAATGAGTATGCAGATCACAGACAATGGTGGCATATCACTAGGATATGCCACGGAATCAGATCGGTGGAGCCCACAGTTGGCACTCCAACAATGGCTAGTAGTAAAAGACTCTGGCTCCTTATTCAAGTCAATGGGGTTGATTTGCAGTTCCCACAGAGCCTTGGGGTGTGAGTGGTTTTGTCTGGGAGAAAAGCCAGAGGACCCCACCGGACCCGCACCTACTAGATATTTATGTCACATTGTAATAATATGTGATTTATTTGTCTTCAAAATATTCCTTTAAAGGTGTTGTCCAGTTTCGAAAAAACCTTGTGATATATTATATTAGGGATTTTTGAGTTAATAGAGGGGGGGTCCCCTGTTTAGGATCCTCATCTCTTGGTCAGAGTGGAGAGCAGTTATAAAGAGCGTCTCTCTCTCCGGAGGACCTGTCCTGTCCTGCATTACATAGACAACACATTGATTTGAATGGGCACTGTGTAATGCTTAATTTCTCCCGTGGTGGTGCTGTAGGGAAACTGAAAACTTACTGCCAGTTTTAGCTGCAGATTACAGCTGATCTTTGGGGGTCCCAGCAGGGGGACACTTTGTGTTCAGTTAATTGTCAAGGAACACCTCCAACAAGTAGGCATTGCCCAAAGCGAAGAACTCTTTTAAGGACTTTAGTTAAAGAGGCTCTGTCACCAGATTTTGCAACCCCTATCTGCTATTGCAGCAGATAGACGCTGCAATGTAGATTACAGTAACATTTTTATTTTTAAAAAACGAGCATTTTTGGCCAAGTTATGACCATTTTTGTATTTATGCAAATGAGGCTTGCAAAAGTACAACTGGGCATGTTGAAAAGTAAAAGTACAACTGGGCGTGTATTATGTGCGTACATCGGGGCGTGTTTACTACTATTACTAGCTGGGCGTTGTGTATAGAAGTGTCATCCACTTCTCTTCAGAACGCCCAGCTTCTGGCAGTGCAGACACAGCCGTGTTCTCCAGAGATCACGCTGTGTCGTCACTCACAGGTCCTGCATCGTGTCAGACGAGCGAGGACACATCGGCACCAGAGGCTACAGTTGATTCTGCAGCAGCATCAGCATTTGCAGGTAAGTAGCTACATCGATTTACCTGCAAACGCCGATGCTGCTGCAGAATCAACTGTAGCCTCTGGTGCCGGTGTCCTCGCTCGTCTGACACGATGCAGGACCTGTGAGTGACGTCACAGCGTGATCTCGCGAGAACACGCTGTGTCTGCACTGCCAGAAGCTGGGCGTTCTGAAGAGAAGTGGATGATACTTCTAGTAAAAGAAGTAAAAACGCCCCGATGTACGCACATAATACACGCCCACTTGGACTTTTACTTTTCAACACGCCCAGTTGTACTTTTGCAAGCCTCATTTGCATAAATACAAAAATGGTCATAACTTGGCCAAAAATGCTCGTTTTTTTAAAATAAAAACGTTACTGTAATCTACATTGCAGCGCCGATCTGCTGCAATAGCAGATAGGGGTTGCAAAATCTGGTGACAGAGCCTCTTTAAGTAGAAAGTTTGGGAGTTGGGGTTGGATATCAATGCTAATTCCAAAATGTAACTTTCTATATGAGTGGAATCCCCCCCCCCCCCATTTACCTTTTATATAAAAACAATAAAAAAGTAAAACCAATATTTTTGTACGCGTTTACATGCTACATTGTTCTTGTAGAGTTATGTTCAACCCCCATCTATTGACTTCACGGCTCTATCTCATAGGTGTGCGCGCGTTTGTCTAAATTCTCCGTATAATAGACGTCGGGCAGGCAGTATTTTAGCTACGGGCGACACTGTCGGGATTTGCACCTTCTTGCTAAGTGGCTGTAATTGAAGCATAAACATTACAGAGATAAAACCAGGCAGATTCATCTGCTGCACGTTGGGAAGCAGGAGGCACGGAGGACATGAGGGGAGATGCTGGAAGGCTTCGTGTGTGATTAACGAGATCTTTTTATTTCCATGAAAACATGACTTACCTCTGGTGCTATAACTCCATCATTTCATATATCACTGCACACAGCCATAGTAACGTTCATCTGTCTGCCTTCTCTTTATGCCTTGGTTACTAACGGGAATGCATAAGGAAGAGGGGTCGTTATATAAAGAATTATCACCACACCCTTTATACTGGTATAGAAGAAATGGAAGAATATAGGAAAGAAGGGCAACGGGACCCCCGATCCGGCTTCTCGCTGCCTTGTTTACTAAAGTGAGTGTGGAAAGACAGGTCTCTGTGTAGCTTCATGCCACCATGGGACAATAGAATGGGGACAACAACTATACCTCCCTTCTCTACAGACCCGACGATGCCAGTGTCCCCTAGACCACGATAAAGGTCTACCCGATCACAGAGACAAAAGTGCGACTGTTGAACCCTTTATAAACTCTATAAGCAGCTCACGTTCACTTTCCTCTCACAAGTTGCAGAGCTAGAGCCAGGTTAGGTGAGTAGCCCACTGGACCACCATATATGAATTAAACCCGCACTCTGCTAGACCACCAGGGATGCTGGCATTACCCCTTAAATACCTTAGGCTACTAGGAATGCTAAAAATGAATCTCTTGACTAAACTAGACCACCAGGGATGCTGGAAATGGCCCCTTCACTACTCTTTATGACTAGGGATGCTGACCCCTTCAGTACTCCAGACCGACAGGGATGTTGACAGTGACCTATTCACTACTCTAAATCACTAAATGTGTTGACAATAAGTCCTTCAATACACTAGGCTAGCACAAATGCGAGCAATAACCCTTCACTACCCTAGATCACCAGGGATATTGGCAACCCTAGAACCTTCACTACCCTAGATCACCAGAGATTCTGGCAATAACCCTTCAATACACTAGGCTACCAGGAATGTTGGCATTAATCCCTTTACTACCCTAGATCACCAGGGATGCTGGCAACCCTAAAATACACTATACCACCAGGGATGTTGGCATTAAACCCTTCACTAACCTAGACCATTGGGTATCCTGGCAATAACCCTTCAATACACTAGGCTACCAGGAATGTTGGCATTAATCCCTTTACTACCCTAGATCACCAGGGATGCTAGCAACCCTAGAATACACCATACCACCTGGAATGGTGGCATTAATTTATTTACTACCCTATAAAACCAGGGATTCTGACAATGACCCCTTCGCTACCCTAGATTACCAGGGATGCTGGCAACCCTGAAATACACTATATCACGTGAAATGGTGGCATTCATTTCATTACTACCCAAAATAACCAGGGATTCTGACAATGACCCCTTCACTGCCCTAGATTGCCAGGGATGCTAGCAACCCTAGAATATACTATATCACCAGGGATGATGGCATTAAAGGAACAGTGTCACGAAAAAAAATTTTTTTACATTGGTTTGATTTTAGTGCTTTATTAAAAACTTTTATATTTATTTGTGTGTTTGTATTTTACTTTTTTTTATTTTGTAACTTTTTCTTCCCTATGGGGGCTGCCATTTTTTTTTCCATTTCTGTATTTGTCGATTAACGACACATACAGACATGGAATACGGCAGCTACAGTCCCATAGTGAATGCGAACGGGGCCCGTTCCATCCACTATGGTGTACGCCGTCTGTGTGGGAACGGCGCATGCGCCGCTCCCACACAGTCCAAGTTGAACTGTGCGCCGTCCGGCGCCATTTTCCTGTGGACCGGAAGTCGCGGCCGGACAGTAAGATTACTACTTCCGGTCGCGGCTTCCGGACTTGTGCACTTGGAGCGGCGGTAGCAGACGGAGCGGACGGACCGGAGGGAGCGGCGGCGGCAGGAGCAGGTAAGTGATTTCTATGTATGTTCGTGTTTTAGTGTGTGATTACTACTGTATGTAAACCTACTACACTGTGTGTTAGCTCAAAAAATGGCGACACACAGTGTAGGAGGTTTGACCGTTCAATCCCCTCGTTTCTCCCGGCACTAGCCAGGATAAAGGAGGGGGGATTCTGAGAGCTCACTAGAGCGAGTGAGTTTTCCCAAATTTTGCAGCATAAAGCAATGTGGTTGCTTTACCACATGCAATGCTACAATTTTGGGAATTGCTCCATCTAGTGACCAGCACTGGGAAATATTATAAATTAGAATCTAATTTATAATATTTCCTGACTCGTGAAAAAAATAAAAGAAATTAGAACAATGTTTAATCATGTATATACTAATTGTTTAACTAAAAAAATTCTAGCAACACATTCCCTTTAACCTCTTTGCTACTTTCAATCACTATTTCACTAACATAACCCCTTCACTAGACCACCAGGATTATTACCATTTACTCTATCACCCATTAAAAATTTGCTGCACTTTCCTATGTGTGCCACATTTGTGCTCTCCTTCTCGTGGCACCTGAGCCTCTTATATTAAATGTATAAATGTGCTCATACCTGCTCATACCTACTTGTCAGAAGTCCCAGACATTATTCATTATATATTGAACACCCTATAGACATGAGATACATTTATTCCAACAATCTATTATGCATGGGGTAGGGGGGATCTAACGTGTATTGGGAAAATATACATAGTCCAAGTTTAATTTTTTATATCAGATTCTTATAGTTTCTTCCAGTATATGAACCATTGGAGGAGCCATATCCCCATCCCCCACCTTATTGTAAAGCGCCTTGACATATGTTGCTATTATAGAGGTACAAGATAGTGTTATATATGATCCCGCATTGTACAGATCTTGATACAGATGATAACCCTGATGGGCATTTCCAGTTTTGACATCCTACAAGTTTTTGTTAAAAACCCAGAGGAATAAAAATTAAAATGTAAAACATCAACAGTAACAATTACAAGGGGAACATCATGTAGACGGGAGGTAGAATTGCTTTATAATGGTATAATTATATTTTTGGCACCACAGGGAAGCAAACGCATTACTGCCAGTCTCCTATTCATCCCTGTGGTTCCATTTTGTTGCCGAACATAAATCTCCAATGAAAGAATTGCGTCCTTATTAATTAGCGTGTCTGCTACACGATCAAAAGGGACGCCATGAAAGCGGGATAATCATGCACAAAATGCCCAAATAATGGCTCAGATATGCAGATTTCACTATAGGGCTAACCCTAGACCATCTGCTTATATGTACAATTAGATAACGAACCGGTGTGATAAAATTTTTGCTTAAAAAAATATTTCTATATAATGTCGTCTAGGCGTATGTTCAGGAATTCGATCGAAATTTTTTGCAGAGATGTTCCTGAAGGTTCCCTGCTTACTATATTTTATATCTATTATCTTGCAGGCTCCATTGAAATAAATAGAATTCATGGTTGGCTACTAAAATGCACGTGGGCTGTCATGTGGCTGTTCCTATATTATCTTCCCTTTCCGTACTTCTTCGAGTTGGTATATAAGCATAACTATGGGAGTTACATATACAAGGCAGATAGACATGCAGGGAGGGGAGACACCGGAGGAAGAAGAGAATAGGGAAACCTCTGTATATATTGTGTAGTCTGATCATGTAGTCATGTGTTATTCTCACCCATCTGCCTCCTCATCCACAGTCTGTAGGGTTTTAAGAAGTGGAGGCAGAGGGAGTAGAGTAAAACATGACTGCAGAATCAGAAGTAACAGTTTGTTTATAGTTTCCAAACTTGGAATGCAAACATAGGTCTGCATAGGAGCTGTATACACAAAACGGGAGGAGATTTTTACTCCAAACTACTTGTAAAGTTGCTTATTTTATGATTTTAAATGCACTGGAGAATGGACAAAAGTGAGTTGTCATTACAAGTGTATGTATTCTTTCCATCCTATGACGGTATATCTGTACTTGCAGTGCGCCATTCCTATAAAGGTGCAGATATACATGTGTAAGAGATAACCAGACTTTCTACTTTTTATGCCCCTGTGTAGCTAAAAATAAGGTAGGACATCTTTAAATCGATGGGCATTAAAACTCCCCTAACAGCTCAAGCACACAGCAAAGACATATACGTATCCTGAATGGCGGCATACTCCGTGGCAGTCCCTATGGTTCTGCATTAGAGGCCCGTTGGCGCTCCGTGTGCCGCCGTATGATGCCTCCTTATGGAACCGCTGTGACCTCCATAAATTATACATTTGTGAGTTTATAAATTTACTATAAGAGCATATAAATAAATATTGACCTTTATGGGGGGTTGAATATTTTTGCAATGTATATATACCGTACATAGAATTTTTGGATTATTTTTTTTTAACAGAAATTGTATCTTTCTTCTAAATATATTGTAATCTGATGTTGACCTGGATTGACGCTCTCCTCCACAGTTAGGGGATTGCAGAGCAGAAAACAAAGTGCACCCGCCACGATCATTTCCAGAACAGACGCTGAACCTTTATTTTGCTAAATGTTGACCAGAAGGTTCCCAGCAGCAAAGTCCTGTGGAATGTGAAGTCTGGAATATTGTCGGGCTGAGAATATTTGTGCATGTTTTATGCAGAAATCATTAGCCTACAGACATCACAAGACGCGGGAAGGCGGGGGGGGGGGGGGGGGTCGGTCTCATCGCAGGCAGGTTGAAGTTTCTAGCCTCAAGCTCTCGGAATAATAATAGAGTGCGCACCTTATGACAAGACACAAACGTGCGTTATATTTTATTTTATTTTACATCTTATATTTTGTAACTGATTATTGGGGTCAAATCTCTAAATATTATGAAAAATTTACCTTTTCTAAATATTTATACTGTAAACTATAATAAGTCACAGCGTTCAGAATTTTTAATGGTTTATTTAACTGCACGAAATAGAAATACATTTAAATAAATTGTCTGACATCAAGGGTAACTACAATTATTGTATATGGCAAATATAGAAACTACCCGCTTTAGATTTATACTCATTTTATGTATACATATTATAGTAGTTACAGTTCGGTCCAGAATTATTTGGACAGTGACACGATCTTCATGATTTGGGCTCCGCTGCCACCACATTGGATTTGAAGTGAAACAACTGAGATACAATTGAAGTTTAGGCTTTCAGGTTTAATACAAGGGGTTCAAGAAAAATATCCTGTGAAACGTTTAGGAATTGCCGCCATTTTTCCACACAGCCGCCTCATCTCAGGGGCTCAAAAGTAATTGGACAAATTAACATTCCCAGAAATAAAATGTTTTTTTTAAATACTTTGTAGAGAATCCTTTGCAGGCAATGACGGCCTGAAGTCTGGAACCCATGGACATCACCACACGCTGGGTTTCCTCCCTTGTGACGCTTTGCCCGGCCTTTACTGCAGCGTCTTCAGTTGTTGCTTGTTTGTGGGTCTTTCTGCCTTACATTTTGTATTAAGCAAGTGAAATGCAGCTCAATCGGGTTGAGATCTGGTGACTCGGCCATTGCAGAATATTCCACTTCTTTGCCTTATAAACTCCTGGGTTGCTTTTGCAGTATGTTTTGGCTCATTGTCCATCTGTATTGTGAAGCGACGTCCAATCCACCGGCTGCATTTGGTTGAATCTGAGCAGAAAGTAAATCCCTGAACACTTCAGAATTCATCCAGCTGCTTCTGTCTTCAGTCACATCATCAATAAACACTAGTGACCCGGTGCCAGGCAGCCATGCATGCCCATGCCATCACACTGCCTCCACCATGCCATCACACTGCCTCCACCATGCCATCACACTGCCTCCACCATGCCATCACACTGCCTCCACCATGCCATCACACTGCCGCCACCATGCCATCACACTGCCCCCACCATGCCATCACACTGCCTCCACCATGCCATCACACTGCCCCCACCATGCCATCACACTGCCCCCACCATGCCATCACACTGCCCCCACCATGCCATCACACTGCCTCCACCATGCCATCACACTGCCCCCACCATGCCATCACACTGCCTCCCCCATGCCATCCCCCTGCCTCCACCATGCCATCACACTGCCCCCACCATGCCATCACACTGCCCCCACCATGCCATCACACTGCCTCCACCATGCCATCACACTGTCCCCAACATGCCATCACACTGCCTCCCCCATGCCACACTGCCTCCACCATGCCATCACACTGCCTCCACCATGCCATCACACTGACTCCCCCATGCCATCACACTGCCTCCACCATGCCATCATACTGCCTCGACCATGCCATCACACTGCCCCCACCATGCCATCACACTGCCTCCACCATGCCATCACACTGTCCCCAACATGCCATCACACTGCCTCCACCATGCCATCATACTGCCTCCACCATGCCATCACACTGCCCCCACCATGCCATCACACTGCCCCCAACATGCCATCACACTACCCCCACCATGCCATCACACTACCCCCACCATGCCATCACACTGCCTCCACCATGCCATCACACTGCCCCCACCATGCCATCACACTGCCTCCACCATGTTTTACAGAGGATGTGGTGGCTTTGGATCATGAGCCGTTCCGATCCTTCTCCATACTTTCTTCCTCCCATCATTCTGGTATAGGTTGATCTTAGTTCCACTTCTTTACATTTTGTTTGGCAAAGTCTAATCTGACCTTTCTATTTTTGAGGCTGATTAATGGTTTGCACCTTGTGGTGAACCCTCTGTATTTGCTCTCATGAAGTCTTCTCTTTATGGTAGACTTAGATACTGATACACCTACTACCAGGAGAGTGCTCTTCACTTGGGTAGATGTTGTGAAGGGGTATTTCTTCACCATGGAAAGGATTCTGTGATCATCCACCACTGTTGTCTTCCTGGACGTCCAGGCCTTTTGGAGTTCACGAGATCACCAGTGCGCTCTTTTTTTTCCAAGATTGATGGATTAACGAGGGAATAGCCCATGCAGCCCATTAAATAGCTTTTGAGATAATTGTCCAATTACCTTTGGTCCCTTGAAAAAGAGGCAGCTACATATTAAAGAGCTGTAATGTCTAAACCCTTCCTCAAATTAGGATGTGAATACCCTCAAATTAAAGCTGAGAGTCTGCACTTTAACCCCTTCCCGACATTTGCCGTATGGGTACGCCATGGAAAGCCATGACTTCCCCCAAATTGCCGTATCCATACGCCAAATGTTTGGCACCGGCTCAGAAGCTGAGCCGGTGCCATCATCGCCGGATCTCAGCTGTATCTTACAGCTGACATCCGTCTGTAATGGCGGGGACCGAAATTAGCGTCGATCCCCGCCATTAACCCCTTAAGTGCAGCGCTCAAACGCGATCGCTGCACTTACGGTGTTTGCAGCTCATCGGAACCCCAGCAAAGAAATTGCCGGGGTTCCGGTGGCTGCAATGGCAACCGGAGGCCTAATACTGGCCTCCCGGTCTGCGTAGCATGGAAGCCGGTCAAGAAGCCTGATGGGCTTCCGTAGCCGCCGGCAAGATGGCGCCGGTTCAGGAGCTGATCCGGTGTCATCAGCAGTGGAAGTCAGCTGTATGTTACAGGTGACATCCACCTGTTACGGCAGGAACCGGAGCTAGCTCCGATCCCTGCCATTAACCCCTTCGATGCAGCAATCGAAAGCGATTGCTGCATCTTAGCGGTTGCTAGCAGATCGCCAGCCCTTACAGGCAATCAGGACTGGCGACTGCTGCTATGGCAACAGGAGACACAATGGTCTCCTGCTCTGCCATTACGGAAGACGATTAGGCCCTGCCGGGAGGCGAAGCCTAATCGTCTTGCTGTCAGTGAATAGCTGACAGATCTAATACATTGCACTACGTAGGTAAAAAACATCAGAGAGTTGGACCTTCAAGTCCCCTAGTGGGACTTGAAAAAAAGTGTAAAGAAAAAGTGAAAAAATAAAAGTTTGAAAACAATAAAAGTTTCAAGTAATAAAATAAAACACAATCCCCCTTTTACTCTTATCAAGTCCTTTATTATTGAAAAAAAATAATAAACCATACGTATTTGGTATCGCCGCGACCGTAACGACCTGAGGTATCAAAATATTATATTATTTATTACACGCGGTGAACAGCGTAAAAAAAAAACTTAAAAAACTATACTAGAGTTTCTGTATTCTGGTCACTTTGCCCTATAAATATAGAAATAAAAAGTGATCAATAAGTCGCACGTATTCCAAAAATGATACCTATAAAAACTATAGCTTGTCTCGCAAAAAACAAGCCCTCATACAGCTCCGTCGACAAAAAAGTTAAAAAGTTATGGTTCTCACAACTTGGCGACAGAAAAAATACATTCTATTTACAAAAGTAATATTATTGGGCAAAAAGTTGTAAAACATAAAATAGTCCTATAAATTAGGTATCGCCGGAATCGTACGGACCCACAGAATAAAGGTAACATGTAATTTATAACGCATGGTGAACGCTGTATAAAAAAAAACGAAACAAAACTATGCCAGAATTGCAGTTTTTTGGTCACCTTGCCTCCCAAAAAATAGTATAAAAGGTGATCAAAAAGTCGCATGTACCCCAAAATGGTACCAATAATAACTACAGCTCGTCCCGCAAAAAAACAGCCCTCATACCGCTACGTCTATGAAAAAATAAAATTAGTTATGGCTCAAATAAGTCAGGAAATAAAAAAATATGCAGTTGTGCCCGAGGGGAACATTTCTTCTGTTTCAAGAGGCGATTTATCAAGGACCTAAAATTAGGGAATCAAGAAGTGGAGGGCCCAAACATATCTGCTGGAAGCGACGGTGCCCTTATTATGCCAGGACAACAGTTTCCCAGCAAAATTCCCCAAACTGCAAAGGTGCGGAGTGTGGACCAAAAGGGGCATAAGAAAGGACGCCATTTATCAGTGCGACACCAGCCTCTGCAGAAACGATTGCTTCACAGCGTAACACACATCTATGGATTATTTTTATTCGTTTTTTACCCCATTATTATACCACCTGACTATGCCCCTGATATACTCTGTCCAGCTCACATATGCCCCACATTGTAAACGGAAACACCAGTAATACTCAAACAAATCTACTAACAAGCAAAATCCATGCTCCAAAAGCCAAATGGCGCTCCCTCCGCTCTGAACCCTACAATGTGCCCAAACAGCAGTTTCCTTCCACATATATGGCATCGTCATACCCGGGAGAACCCTTTTAACAATTTTTGGGGTGTGTCTCCAGTGGCATAAACTGGGCATGACATATTTGCCACTGAATTGGCATATCTAGGGAAAAATATAAATTTTTAATTTGCACCATCCGCAGCGCATTCATCTATGGAAAAGACCTGTGGGGTGAAAATGCCTTGAGGGGTGTACTTTCCAAATGGGGTCACTTCTCAGGGGTTTCTTTTATTATTTCACATCAGAGCCTCTGCAATTGTGAACCAATACTTTGTAAATCGCCAAATTAGGACTCAATTTTACATGGTACGCTTTCACTCCTGAGCCTGGTCGAATAATTCGTCCAGGCAAAAGATTAGGGCCACATGTAGGGTGTTTCTAAAACCGGGAAACACTGCATAATAATTAGAGAGCTGTCTTGTTATGCTGACAAGCTGGGCACCACATATTGGCATATCTATGGAAAAAAAATCCCATTTTCACTCTGCAACATCGAGCGCACACTAATTTCTACAAAACACCTGCAGGGTTAACATGCTTACTACACCCCTAGGTAAATGCATTGAGGGATGTAGTTTCCAAAATGAAGTCACTTCTGGGGGGTTTCCACTGTTTTGGTCCCACAGGCACCCAGAAACCAATCCAGCAAAATCTGCACTCCAAATGCCGCTCCTTCCCTTCTAAGCCTTGCCGTGTGCACAAACAGCAATTTATGACCACATATGGGGTATTGCCGTACTCGGGAGAAATTGCTTTACAAATGTTGGGTTCTTTTTTTCCTTTATTTGTTGAGAAAATGAAAAATTTTGCGCTAAAGCTACGTCTTATTGAAGAAAAAGGATTGCATTTATTTTCACTGCCCAATTCTAATAAATTCTATGAAACATCTATGGGGTCAAAATGCTTACTACACCCCTAGATAAATTCCTCAAGGGGTGTAGTTTCCTAAATGGAGTCACTATTTGGGCGTTTTCATTGTTTTGTCCCCTCAGGGTCTTTGCAAATGCAACATGGCCTCCACAAACCATTACTGCTAAATATGTTCTCCAAAAGCCAAATAGCGCTCTTTCCCTTCTAAGCCCTGCCGTGTGTCCTGATGAAAATGAGAAAAAATTAGCTAAACCTACATTTTCTTTGAAAAAATGTAGATTTTTATTTTCAGGGCCTACTTCCAATAATTTCTGAAAAAAACCTGTTCGGTCAAAACGCTCACTATACCCCTAGATCATTTCCTCAAGGGGTGTAGTTTCCAAAATGGTTTCACTTGTGGGGCATTTCCACTGTTTTGTCCCATCAGGGGCTTTGTAAATGTGACATGGCCTCCGCAAACCATTCCTGCTAAATGTGATCTCCAAAAGCCAAATGGTGCTCCATCCGTTCTAAGCTCCGCCGTGTGTCCAAACAGCCGTTTATTACTACATGTGGGGTATTGTTTTACTCGGGAGAAATTGCTTTTCACATTTTGTGGTGCTTTTTCTCCTTTAGTCCTTGTGGAAATGAGAAAAAAAATCACTAAACCTACATTTTCTTTGAAAAAATTTAGATTTTAAATTTCACGGCCTACTTCCAATCATTTTTGTAGAAAACCTGTGCGGTCAAAATGCTCACTATACCCCTAGACAATTTCCTTGAGGTGTGTAGTTTCCCAAATGGGGTCACTTTTGGGGGATTTCCCCTGTTTTGGCACCGCAAGAGCTCTTCAAACCTGACATGGTACCTAAAATATAAAACTTTCTGTGTTATAAAGAAAATTGGATTAAAAATTAATTTCTGCAAAAAAATATGAAATTTGTAAATTCCACCTCTACTTTGCTTTAATTCCTGTGAAAAGTCTAAAGGGTTAAGAAATTTTCTAAATGCTGTTTAGAATACTTTGAGGGGTGAAGTTTTTAAAATGGGGTGACTTTTTTCTGGGTTTCAAATATATAAGGCCCTCAAAGCCACTTCAGAACTGAACTGGCCCCTGTAAAAATAGCCTTTTGAAATTTTCTTGAAAATGTGAGAAATTGCTGCTAAAGTTCTAAGCCTTGTAACGTCCTAGAAAAATTAAAGGGATGTTCAAAAAACGATGCCAATCTAAAGTAGACATATGGGGGATGTTAATTAGGAACAATTTTGGGTGGTATAAATACCTGTCTTACAAGCAGATACATTTAAGTTGAGAAAAATGCTCATTTTTGCAATTTTTCGTAAAATTTTGGTGTTTTTCACAATTAAATACTGAACATATCGAGCAAATTTTGCCAGTAACATAAAGTCCAATGTGTCACGAGAAAACAATAACAATAATTCTGGACCTAACTGTATATTCTTGTATATAGGGGGCAATATTATAGTAGTTATATTCTTGTATATAAGGACAGTATTATAGTAGTTATAATCTTGTATATAGGGGACAGTATTATAGTAGTTATATTCTTGTAAATAAGGACAGTATTATAGTAGTTATATTCTTGTATATAGGGGACAGTATTATAGTAGTTATATTCTTGTATATAAGGACAGTATTATAGTAGTTATAATCTTGTATATAGGGGACAGTATTATAGTAGTTATAATCTTGTACATAGGGGGCAGTATTATAGTAGTTATATTCTTGTATATAGGGGCAGTATTATAGTAGTTCTATTCTTGTATATAGGGGCAGTATTATAGTAGTTCTATTCTTGTATATAGGAGCATTATTATAGTAGTTATATTCTTGTATATAGGAGCAGTATTATAGTAGTTATATTCTTGTATATAGGAGCAGTATTATAGTAGTTATATTCTTGTATATAGGAGCCAGTATTATAGTAGTTATATTCCTGTATATAGGGGGCAGTATTATAGTAGTTATATTCTTGTATATAGGGGCAGTATTATAGTAGTTATATTCTTGTATATAGGGGAAGTATTATAGTAGTTATATTCTTGTATATAGGAGCAGTATTATAGTAGTTATATTCTTGTATATAAAGGGCAGTATTATAGTAGTTATATTCTTGTATATAGGGGGCAGTATTATAGTAGTTATATTCTTGTACAAAGGAGGCAGTATTATAGTAGTTATATTCTTGTATATAGGGGCAGTATTATAGTAGTTATATTCTTGTATATAGGAGGCAATATTATAGTAGTTATATTCTTGTATATAGGGGGCTGTATTATAGTAGTTATATTCTTGTATATAGGGTGCAGTATTATAGCAGTTATATTCTTGTATATAGGGGCAGTATTATAGTAGTTATATTCTTGTATATAGGAGGCAATATTATAGTAGTTATATTCTTGTATATAGGGGGCAGTATTATAGTAGTTATATTCTTGTATATAGGGGCAGTATTATAGTAGTTATATTCTTGTATATAGGGGCAGTATTATAGTAGTTATATTCTTGTATATAGGACCAGTATTATAGTAGTTATATTCTTGTATATAGGGGTAGTATTATAGTAGTTATATTCTTGTATATAGGGGACAGTATTATAGTAGTTATATTCTTGTATATAGGACCAGTATTATAGTAGTTATATTCTTGTATATAGGAGCAGTATTATAGTAGTTATATTCTTGTATATAGGAGCAGTATTATAGTAGTTATATTCTTGTATATAGGAGGCAGTATTATTGTAGTTATATTCTTGTATATAGGGGGCAGTATTATAGTAGTTATATTCTTGTATATAGGGGCAGTATTATAGTAGTTATATTCTTGTATATAGGGGAAGTATTATAGTAGTTATATTCTTGTATATAGGAGCAGTATTATAGTAGTTATATTCTTGTATATAAAGGGCAGTATTATAGTAGTTATATTCTTGTATATAGGGGCAGTATTATAGTAGTTATATTCTTGTATATAGGAGGCAGTATTATAGTAGTTATATTCTTGTATATAGGGGCAGTATTATAGTAGTTATATTCTTGTATATTGGAGGCAATATTATAGTAGTTATATTCTTGTATATAGGGGGCAGTATTATAGTAGTTATATTCTTGTATATAGGGTGCAGTATTAGGGCATGACCACACATGGCGGAATTCCTCCGCAACTGTCCGCATCAATGCCGCACAGAATCTGCGTTGCAGATTCTGCAGCGGCTCTGCACAAAATGTGCAGAAAATTGATGCGGACTGGCCGCTGCGGACTGCAGGAAAAGTGCTTCTCTTCTCCCTATTCAGTGCAGGATAGAGAGAAGGGACAGCACTTTCCCTAGTGAAAGTCAAAGAAATTCATACTTACCGCCCGTTGTCTTGGTGACGCGTCCCTCTTTCGGCATCCGGCCAGACCTCCCTGGATGACGCTCCAGTCCATGTGACCGCTGCAGCCTGTGCTTGGCCTGTGATTGGCTGCAGCCGTCACTTACACTGAAACGTCATCCTGGGAGGCCGGACTGTAGACAGACGCAGGGAGTTCTCGGTAAGTATGAACTTATATTTTTTTTTACAGATACATGTATATTGAGATCGGTAGTCACTGTCCCGGGTGCAGAAACAGTTACTGCCGATCGCGTAACTCTTTCAGCACCCTGGACAGTGACTATTTACAGACGTCTCCTAGCAACGCTCCCGTCATTACGGGAGCCCCATTGACTTCCTCAGTCTGGCTGTAGACCTAGAAATACATAGGTCCAGCCAGAATGAAGAAATGTCATGGTAGTAAAAACAATACGCTCCGCAGCACACATAAGATCTGCGGACTTCATTGCGGAATTTTGACTCTCCATTGAAGTCAATGGAGAAATTCCGCCATGAGTCCGCAACCAGTCCGCCACTGCTCCGCAACAGACAGAGCATGCTGCGGACACCAAATTCCGCTCCGCAGCCTATGCTCCGCAGCGGAATTGTACGCATCGTGTAAACGAACACTGCTAAATTAAAGTGAAAGTCAATGGAGAAACGGCTCCGCTGCGGATTAACGCTGCGGAGTGTCCGCAGCGGAATTTAAGTGAAATTCCGCTATGTGTGAACCCGCCCTTATAGCAGTTATATTCTTGTATATAGGGCCAGTATTATAATAGTTATATTCTTGTATATAGGAGGTAGTATTATAGTAGATATATTCTTGTATATAGGAGGCAGTATTATAGTAGTTATATTCTTGTATATAAGAGGTAGTATTATAGTAGTTATATTCTTGTATATAGGGGGCAGTATTATAGTAGTTATATTCTTGTATATAGGGGGCAGTATTATTAGTTATATTCTTGTACATAGAGGGCAGTAATATAGTATTTATATTCTTGTATATAGGGGCAGTATTATAGTAGTTATATTCTTGTATATAGGGGCAGTATTATAGTAGTTATATTTTTGCATATAGAGGGCAGTATTATAGTAGTTATATTCTTGTATGTAGGGGGCAGTGTTATAGTAGTCATATTCTTGTATATAGGAGCAGTATTATAGTAGTTATATTCTTGTATATAGGGGCAGTATTATAGTAGTTATATTCTTGTATATAGGGGCAGTATTATAGTAGTTATATTCTTGTATATAGGAGGCAATATTATAGTAGTTATATTCTTGTATATAGGGGGCAGTATTATAGTAGTTATATTCTTGTATATAGAGGGCAGTATTATAGTAGATATATTCTTGTATATAGGGAGCAATATTATAGTAGTTATATTCTTGTATATAGGGGCAGTATTCTAATAGTTATATTCTTGTATATAGGAGCAGTATTATAGTAGTTATATTCTGTTATATTGGGGCAGTATTATAGTAGTTATATTCTTGTATATAGGGGCAGTATTATAGTAGTTATATTCTTGTATATAGGGGCAGTATTATAGTAGTTATATTCTTGTATATAGGACCAGTATTATAGTAGTTATATTCTTGTATATAGGGGTAGTATTATAGTAGTTATATTCTTGTATATAGGGGACAGTATTATAGTAGTTATATTCTTGTATATAGGACCAGTATTATAGTAGTTATATTCTTGTATATAGGAGCAGTATTAGGCCTCATTTACACGAGCGTGTGCGTTTTGCGCGCGCAAAAAACGCTGCGTTTTGCGCGCGCAAAAGGCACTTGGCAGCTCCGTGTGTCATCCGTGTATGATGCGCGGCTGCGTGATTTTCGCGCAGCCGCCATCATAGAGATGAGGCTAGTCGACGCCCGTCACTGTCCAAGGTGCTGAAAGAGCTAACTGATCGGCAGTAACTCTTTCAGCACCCTCGACAGTGAATGCCGATCACAATATATACCAACCTGTGAATAAAAAAAGATGTTCAAACTTACCATGAACTGCCTGCTTCCTCCAGTCCGGTCTCCCGGCCGTTGCCTTGGTGACGCGTCCCTCTCTCGTCATCCGGCCCCACCTCCCAGGATGACGCCGCAGTCCATGAGACCGCTGCAGCCTGTGATTGGCTGCAGCCTGTGCTTGGCCTGTGATTGGCTGCAGCTGTCACTTGGACTTAACTGTCATCCCGGGAGGTCGGACCGGAGTTATCGGTAAGTCAGAACGTCTTTTTTTTTCTACAGGTTCATGGATTTTCGGAGCGGAAGTCACTGTCCATGGTGCTGAACCAGTTTAACGCTTTCAGCACCGTGGACAGAGACTGTCTCCTGACGTCGCGTACCCGAACATTTTTTACCGGTTTCGGTGAAAACGAGTTTTGCCGAACCCGGTGAAGTTCGGTGCGCTCATCTCTAATTTGACACTCCGTTTGGATGTTTGTAACCAGAAAAGCACGTGGTGCTTTTCTGTTTACATTCAGGAGTTTGACAGCTCTTGCGTGATTTTCGCGCATGCAACGCAGGACCGTTAGTGTGGCATGCGTTGTTTTCACGCACCCATTGAAGTCAATGGGTGCGTGTTGCGTGAAAAACGCAAGAATATAGAACATGTCGTGAGTTTTACGCAACGCACTCACGCTGCGCAAAATTCACGCATCGTCTAAACAGCCCCATAGACTATTATAGGTGCGTACGACACGCGCGAAAAGCACGCGCGTCGCACGCGCGTATAATACGCTCGTGTAAATGAGGCCTAATAGTAGTTATATTCTTGTATATAGGAGCAATATTATAGTAGTTATATTCTTGTATATAGGAGGCAGTATTATAGTAGTTATATTTTTGTATATAGGAGCAGTAATATAGTAGTTATATTCTTGTATATAGAGAGCAGTATTATAGTAGTTATATTCTTGTATATAGAGAGCAGTATTATAGTAGTTATATTCTGTATATAGGGGGCAGTATTATAGTAGTTATATTCTTGTATATAGGGGCAGTATTATAGTAGTTATATTCTTGTATATAGGGGCAGTATTATAGTAGTTATATTCTTGTATATAGGAGCAGTATTATAGTAGTTATATTCTTAATAACAACTATTCCACCTCTCTATTAAGCTATGTTCACACGGAGTATTTTGGGGGAGGAATATCTGCCTCAAAATTCCGTTTGGAACTTTGAGGCAGATATTCCTCTCCCTGCACGCCGATTTTCGCGGCAATTATCGCGCCGTTTTTCGCCCGCGGCCATTGAGCGCCGCGGGCATAAAACAGCGAGAAATACGCTTTCTCCTGCCTCCCATTGAAGTCAATGGGAGGTCAGAGGCAGAAGCGCCCGAAGATAGGGCATGTCGCTTCTTTTTCCCGCGAGGCAGTTTTACTGCTCGCGGGAAAAAGACGCCGACGCCTCCCATTGAAATCAATGGGAGGCGTTCTCGGGCCGTATTTGCCGAGTTTTCGACGCGGTTTCCGCGTCAAAAAACTCGGCAAAATACCCCGTGTGAACATAGCCTTAGGGTGAATTCACACAGTTTTTTTCAGGAGGAAAATCTGCCTCAAAATTCCGTTTGGTTTTTCGTGGCGTTTTTAGCCCGTGGCCATTGAGCGCCGCGGAGATAAAACGCCACAAAATACGCTTTCTCTGCCACCCATTGATGTCTATGGGAGGTCAGAAGCGTTATTGCCCGAAGATAGGGCATGTCCCTTCTTTCTTTCGTGAGCCGGTTTTTCCGCTCGCGGGAAAAAAACGCCTCTGCCTCCCATTGAAATCAATGGGAGGCATTTTTGGCCGTTTTTTGGGCGCGTTTTGCGTCGCGGTTTCCGTGTAAAAAAAACTTGTCAGAAAACTCTGTGTGAACTCCCCCTTATAGCGATCACACCGAGTATAATGGATCCTATTCTCAATCAGCGCTTACAATGCAGTTATTGAGTAGGGAAATGTAGTGTTTACAGCTCACAATATATTGGCTTCTTTTTATTAATGGTCCCATAAGGCCGGGGTGCTTCTATTTCGGGTAATACAGGGACATAAAATGCAATGGAGTGAAAAGGTCTTTGAATGAAAAAAAAAAAGATCTTGGTGGGGGGTGGGTAAGAAAAAAATATCAAGCTGACATCTCTTCTGTATTACTGCCTACCCATCACTTGTATAGGGACAGAGTCTCCTATTAACAGATTTCCCAATAACACCCCAGAAGGGAAAGGGTCCTGGTCATTCCCTTCATGTCTATTGTTAAAAAGAAGCCCCCCCCTGCTTGCAATTTGAGTTGTTCTCATTATGTCAAATCCCATAGTAGCGACATATAGTGTCAAGATAATATTGCAATATATAGTCCACAAAGTACCACCATATTATGCCCAAATGAGTCACAGTATCTAAATAATACTCTGTTAGGCCCTGTTCACACTGAGTGTTTTTTGCAGGCAGAACATTTTGCCAGGAAAAATCAGGTCCGGGTTTTTTTAAGTGGTTTTGCAACATTTTTTTTACCTCTTTCTTCAACAGGCAAAGAAAAAAAAACGTCATTTCTTTTGTCTACCATTGATTCAATGGGGATTTTGAGATGGAAAACGCCTCAAGATAGGGCATGTCCCTTCTTTTTCCCACGAGCATTTTTTTTCCACTCACGGGAAAAAAACGTCTTCATCTCCCATTGATATCAATAGGAGGCAATTTCAGTAAAAAAAAAAATCTCTGTGTGAACAGGGCCTTAAAGAGCCCACATAATACTGCTGAATATTTCCCACATAATTGTACAATTCAATTGCCAAATCCTACCACCATACACCAGTAAATAACACTGTGTTCTTTTAGTTTGCCCATTTTCAGGGGCCCTCTGGGAAATAGTGGCCCTTTCCTTTTGTCACACCCTAAAACTAGTTCTGTTCCACCCCTTTGCCTTTCCCTACACAGTGAAGAGTGGACAGAGAAGCTTACATACATTTTCCGTTAAGACTGAGAGATTCTTGAGGCATCTGAGCTCCACCCAGAGTGCGATCTCCATGGTCCATATTTTCTCACATCAGGAAATGTGTGTCAGACTCCACCCCCTATGTCGTCTGCTATGGGGCATTGCTAGGGTCCTAAAAGGTCAGGGGCACAAGCCCCAAGACCTATGTTTGCCTCCCAGACAGAATATCTATAAGACTACGACCCATATAACCACACCACTGGAAAGAATTAGATACATTGTCTCAGCAGACAGTATCACAAATTATAGGCCTAGATACATCAGCTTAGCAGACAGTAACACACATGATAGGCTTACGGTATGTGCACACACACTAATTACGTCCGTAATTGACGGACGTATTTCGGCCGCAAGTCCCGGACCGAACACAGTGCAGGGAGCCGGGCTCCTAGCATCATAGTTATGTACGATGCTAGGAGTCCCTGCCTCTCTGCAGGACAACTGTCCCGTACTGTAATCATGTTTTCAGTACGGGACAGCAGTTCCACGGAGAGGCAGGGACTCCTAGCATCGTACATAAGTATGATGCTAGGAGCCCGGCTCCCTGCACTGTGTTCGGTCCGGTACTTGCGGCCGAAATACGTCCGTCAATTACGGACGTAATTAGTGTGTGTGCACATACCCTTAGATACAGGGTCCCAGCAGTCAGTATCATTGTACTTATCCTCAGTGGCAGATTTAGCATTTCTGGGCCCCCATCAAAGTTATGTCTGGTGGCCGTAAGTAGGGACATCTTTAGAGAGTGCCCCATGCAGTGCCCACTGTAGATAGTGTCACCACCCCCCCCCTGTATAGTGCCACACACAGTTCCCTTTGTAGATAGTGCCACACACAGTGCCCCCTGCAGGTAGTGACACAAACAGTTCCCCTGTAGATAGTGCCACACGGTGCTTCTGTAGATAGTGCCACACAGTGGCCCCTGCAGATAGTGACACACACAGTTCCCCTGTAGATACTGCCACACAGTGCCCTCTGTAGCTAGTGTCACACGGTGCCGCTGTAGATAGTGCCACACGGTGCTTCTGTACATAGTGCCACACGGAGCCCCTGTAAATAGCGCCACACTACTCCTATAGACACTGCCACAAAGTGCCCCCTGTAGATAGTGAAACACACCCCTATTATGTAGTGCCACACACCTTCCTTGTATGTAGTGCCACAATATCACTGTAGATAGTGCCACAACCACCTGTATATCATGCTAGTGCCCCTGTAGATAGTGCAACAATGCCCCCTGTAGACAGTGCCTCCCACCCCACTGTAGATCGTGCCAGTGCCTTGTGTAGATAGTGCCACCCCCTCCACTGTGGGCAGTGCCAGGGCTCCCTCTCCATAGTCCCACAGTTCCCCCTAAGCAAATAAAAAAACTTGTACTCACCTAGCCCCCTGCCCACGACAAATGGAACTACACAGCAGGTCTCCTCAGCCACGTTAGGCCTGCAGCCTATGAGACCCCGAGAATGCGCAAGGATCCTGTCCCAGCGTCTTATAGGATGCAGGCCTAACATGGCCTGTAGCCTAGTGAATGGTGGAGCAGGGAGCTATCAGTATTCAATTGTATCTACGTCCTGAGAACGCAGATACAATTAAATGTGGCAGTTGCCGGGGATCATTGCATTTGCCTTTCCTTATTAGGGTGTAAACCGCCGCCGCTAATTCCGCTGTGTACTAACTTCTCTGCGGCATCCTCTAGCTCCTGGCCGGCGCCACGTCCCTCCCTCACTGCGGTCTGGTAGTGGCCTCCATTGCCGCTGCTCTCCTCCTGCTCCTCGGGCACTCCCTAGTGCCAAATTATCTACCCAGCTTTCCAGGGTATAAAGGAACCTCCCTTCTGATTACACATTGCCTGGGCAATAAGGTTCCTCCTAGTTTGCTAGTAATGCCCAGCTTATATACTTTGTTTTGATTACCTGATATTCACCTCTGCCTATACCTTTGCCCTCTCCTGCCTGCTGCCTGTCCTGACCTCTTGCTTGTGATGAACCTTTTCCGCCTGCCCTGACCTTTGGCTCACACAACCGTGAGTGCCCGTCTACCACCTGTCCTAACTTTTGCTACACATGACCTTGCATTCTGTCTACTGATTTTCTACTATGCCGGTTTAGGGTATGTTGGCCATTGCTACGAGAGACTAATCTGAGGGTAGTGTCCAGCAGCGAAGTCCAGATCCCTATATAGGGGTTAAAAACAGAATGCCACGGGTCCTCTTAGACTCTGCTCCCTGGTTTAGCCCCATCTGAAATCCCTTGGTGACACAGTGGGTTCACACCACCCTCTTCAGACCACGTGACCGTTTCATTTCCCCGTGGGCCCAGCTAATATTTTTTATCGATTTGGTGGGGCCAAATGTGGTATTACTTCTGTCATGGACTTTTATGGTTCTCAAGTGGCATAACAATTATAGGTTGCCCCTAGCCACCAACCAGATTCTAGTGCAAGAAAAACAGGACTATTACCAAGTTTTACTTTATAATTAAATTGATTTAATGCCCTATAATTTTATTAATGCCGACCTCTACCTACAACCTGAATATTCAGGTGTCATTGCAGTTAATACCAGTAGCACTCTTCCACTATGTCGCTTGTTCTGCCCGGGAGCATCTGAGGACCCTAACAAACAGCTCTCCATATCTCAGCTTTCTACATCTCAATAATCGTGGCATGGGGGGAGTGGAACATTGCAGTCATGTGCTTCTATAAGGCTCTATTCACACTGTGTTTGAGCCTTCCGTCGGGGGTATACGTCGGGAGTATTTATCAACGTATACCTCCAATGGTCAGCTGCAACATATTCCACTGTAGAGGTATATAATGGCACACGTCACCCAGAAAGAGCATTTGTTTTTTTTAATCCATAGATTGTTTCCCCATTGTCAATTGTATCTTAGATGGCCTCCTACTTAAAAAATATATATATATATATTCCATGTGGTATACATTTTTGACTGTTTATTTAACATAGTCTACTATACTATTCAATACTGTTTGTTTTGTTTTTTAAATGAATGCCGATGCGTACCTTCTATATGTATGCCAAGAAAACCCTCTATTGGCACATGTTGGGTCAATTGGGCCCTGTGGAAACGTTCGGCGCATGCGCTGGGAGCTGCAAACGTATTCAGGCAGTCAACCAACATATCAATACGCAGCATACAATATCAAGAACATCTTCTGAAACATTCTTTATGAAATTATAAAATTGTGGAAATTTTTGTGAAATTTTATTTTATTTCTTAATCTTTTTTTTTTTTTTTCTTCTTCTTGCTGCGGGTGGAGGGAGGTACGGGCTGGAATAATGTATCATTGTGATGTATTTGTAATACAAAATTTTCTTTTCATGGATGATAAAATAAAAATTACAAATATAAAAGGACGTCTTCAGTCTGTGCTCATATACAGAAGCAGAGCAGATTGTCGGTGTAAATTTTTTATGTTAATGTCTTCCTAGGTGGACCAGCCCTGACTTAGACAAAGAATATAATGATGATGTAAGGACATGGCGTACCTGTAATGGTATATCTTCTATTTATACGATGGTCGCAGTCAAAACATATCAATATTTAATGAAAAGAAATGTAGAATCGCTCTAAAAACTGCTCTCACTTACTGACGGGGACGCTGAGTGCTGCTACATTTGTGTTTTAGCTGCGCGGTAATATTCCTATTACGTCACGAGCGAGCCATTCTACTTGACCAGAGTATTTAGGTATAGCGTTAGGGAACAAAATCTTTGCCACATGTGAAGAAAAAACTGAATACAAATCATGTCTATCATGTCAGATCTATGGAGCAGCAATAAATCGACCCGCTATTCTCCTGGCCACAGTGCCCAACTGCTCAAGTCCCCCTCTCCAGAACGCTCCTATGTGTATATCCTCCAGTAAGTAGCAATAGCACCTCAGTAAAGTTTTATTCAGACGAACGTTTGTGAAATCGGCCGTGAAAAATTTCAGTTTTTCACGGCCGATTCGCACCCGTGTGGGACCCGTTTTCATGGATCCCCCAAAGACTTGAGTCTATTAAGGGATCTGTGAAAATGGACAAAAATAGGATATGTCCTATTTTATCACTGGCCCTTCACAGGGTCCGTGAACCAACGGCCGTGTATATAGCCCCCTAGAAATACATGACGGCCGTTATAAAAAGTCTGTCACACGGACGATTTATACGTTAGTCTGAATAAAGCTTTAGTGCCCAGAAGCTCTATAGCCCCATTAAGCTTTTATTTTTTCGGACACTTTCTAATTACCCAACTGTTCAGTTCCCTCCTCTAGAAAGCCCCTGTGTGTATTTCCCTCCAGTAATGGACAATATAATGTTAGTAAAGCTCCATTGGCCTCTGCTTTCTAATTCGGAGGGGAAGGAGGTCTATAGCCCCATTAGGCTTTTGTTTTCTCAGACACTGTCTAATTACCCAACTGTTCAGCTCCCCCTCTCTAGAAAACCCCTGTGTCTATATGCCCCAGTAAGTAACAAAATCATCTCCGGAAGGGGTCCATGACTTGGCTATTGCTTTCAAAATTGTAGCTGGAAATAGGGTCTATGGTCCACACCATCAGCTGTTACCCTCTTAGACACTGTCCAATTGTTCAACTTCTCAATTCCCCCTTTAGAACGCCTCTACGTGTATTTCCTCCATAAAGGAGCAATATATTGTCAGTAAGGACTCCATTGTTCTGGGCTTTCTAATGTAGAGAGAAAGGGGGTCCATGGACACCTTAAGCTTTTATTTTCTCAGACACTGTCTATTTCCCCCTCTCTAGAACAGCGCTATGTATATTTCCTCCAGTAAGTAACAGTATGATTTCAGAAAGGGGGCCATGACTCTGTTCTCTAATTGAGGGTACGGGGTCTATGGCCCCTTCACCTGTTATTCTTTCTGACACTGACTACTCAATACCCCCTCCCTAGAACACCCCTATGGGTATTTCAACAAGTAAGTGCCAAGATCATCTCGGGAAGTGGCTTGACCTTTGTTTTCAAATTGGGAGACAGGAAGTCTATTGCATCCATCAGCAGATATTCTCGTCAATTCAGTCCAACTGCTCAATTCCCCCTTTCTAGGACACCCCTACGGGTATTTCCACAAGTGAGTGACAAGATCATCTCGGTAAGACCCATGACTTGGCCTTTGTTTTCCAATTGGGATGTCGGGAGTCTATTGCATCCATCAGCAGATATTCTCTCCGATACTGTCCAACTGCTCAATCCATCTTCTCTAGGACACCCCTATGGGTGTTTCCTCCAGGAAGTGACAAGATCATCTCGGGAAGACCCATGACTTGGCCTTTGTTTTCCAATTGGGAGACAGGGAGTCTATTGCATCCATTAGCAGCTATTCTCTCCGATACTGTCCAACTGCTCAATCCATCTTGTCTAGGACACCCCTATGGGTGTTTCCTCCGGAAAGTGACAATAGGATCTCAAGTTGGTAGCCGTGTAACCACCATGTTCCCAAAGCAATACCATGTTATTTCAATTACTAATGGCCATTGACTTTGTATAAAGTCAGCAATGAATCTATCACTACATCACTGCACAGAAACTATACCCAGTTAGCAGAGCTGTAATGTGTTTTACGTTCATCTGTATCTCAACGCTGATAAATGTATTACGCTAAAGGACTCCAATATGAAGTCGGAGTGAATATTTAAAGTAAAAATCCATAAGAGCATAAATCTTCATCAGCCCCGGGACTATTACATGTGACTGAAGGCGCAGTCCCCTTAATCATAATGGAGCGGCTTCTGTTTATTTGTTGGCTTCAACTTGACCTTTGTCTCTGATCTGCCGGTGAACCAGCGTCTACACCATCCAGTCAAATGCTGCTAATGACATTTCTCATATCCAGAAGCAGCGTGTGGTTAATTTTCATTAATGAATCAACAACATACAGACTTCCAGACAGAAACTTTAACTCATCCTGTGTCTGGATCAGGAACAAAGGGAATCCGGCCATTATATTGTGTGGTAGGACAGACTGGAAAGTGTTACTATGCAGATGTTCCGCGCCGCCACAATCTTGCATATTTATACGGAGATCATTATGGAGCCTTCAATCAACAGGAAGGAGAAATATTGCATTTAATTAACCAAGAAACATTCTAGGAAATAATATGGATCTCATCAAAAGTGGAAACGACTTAAAATAATAATAATAAAAGTAATAAATATAATATATTCGGTTATTAACTCCATTTTTCCCAAGTGCTGAACACTCCCCCCACGTGTCATAGCTCGCTCTTCCTTCACCCAGGGTAAATATTCTGTTTGCTGCCCTCGTTTTGTATATAAATACCCTATCTGGCTTGTTAGACCCCCATGGCACCCAAACTACCTATGCCCATGCCCATCACTTTAGCCATGTTTGTATATTCCACAGAAATTAAGGGATCAAACATTTTTGGTGGTTTGTTCATGATGAGGGGTAGGCAGAGTAGGAGGCTGTCTAGGGTGCAATTGGCAATGGGGGCACAATCTATGGATTAAAAAAAAACAAATGCTCTTTCTTGAAGAGGTATTCCCACCTTAGTAATTTAGGGCTTAAAGGGGTTTTCCAAGTTAAAACTTTTATGTGTCAGTGCTTTTAACCTGGGAATGTGATTACATTTGTAATGTACATACTGTATCAAAACTGGCCCCGTTTCCCGCTTCTGCAATCGGGCACATGACTGGTGACGTCACTTTCTTTGCCCGCTGTGTTTACCAGCCGTATACCTTTACGTGGTCAAACTGTTCAAAGTTTCTTCCTGGTATACGACAGGTCACTAGTGTTGTGCCATGTAGGGGCTGTTCTGTTATACAGCCAGGAACGCGCATGCGGACAAGAAAGGGAACAGCAGGGACCGCGCATGCTCGTTCCTGGCTAAATAACAGAACAACCCAGACACGGCACGTCACTAGTGGCGTGCCGTATACCAGGAAGAAACTTTGAACAGTTTGACCACATAATAGGTATATGGCTGGTAAACACAGTGGGCAAAGAGAGTGACGTCACCAGTCATGTGCCCCATGGCAGCATCGGGAAACGGGGCCAATATTCCTAGAAAGCTTATTCTGCCCCTTGCATGACTTTTCCTTCCGTTGAAATGAATGGCATTTTTAGAAGAATAGCATTGCAGTTCCCAGGGTGCATTTCTTGCTCTAGTTCCCTGGTCGCACTTCTTGTGTACTGATACAAGTAGACAAATAGGACACCGGAGTGTAACTATAGGAATAACATACACAAAATTCACAGATAGAGGAGAGGAGGTACAAATGTTTGTGTATACTTGGAGAAATGATTAATGACTAAATGACCGAAAACTGTTCTCTGTGGCCTTTAAAATGTCTGACAATGGTATCAATCAGGAAGAACAGCTCTGGAGCACAAACTGCTGCTCTAACCAGTGACATACTGTGCAGGCTAAGAGGACAAGAAGAATCGGTGAGCACATGGAAGTTATAAGAGGACGCTGGCCACTCCACATACCTGTGCAGCTGACTTCCCTTTTCTTGTCTCACTGTCGCCCCCATTAGGTTCTCCATTGTAGCGCGCATGTAAAATTTGCTACATCTTATGATGATCCACCTATGTCAGATGGTCAGTGCTCAGTCTATGGCTGATTGTATCTGATTATATAAGCCTGCGCAGAACTGCCACACCTCGCCTCAGCAACAAGGCTTTTTGGATCCTATTCATTTGTAAAGGTGTTTGAATCCAAATTTGCGAGACAGTTTTAAGCTTTGCTTCCGATCCACCTACAAATGCACACGTAACGTACCGAAAATGCTCACTGTTGAATATATTCGCATGAGCCCCACTCCTATAAGGTCCATTTGTGGGAGGAATTTTCAAAAAATTGTTCCCTGATTCTGGCTTTGGATCGCTGCCTGTTCTGACCTGTATCTGTCTTATTGTGTTGCATAACCTTTGCCAGTCCTGACCCTAAATTTATACGACCACACTTCTGTTTATCAACGAGCTGGGGAATCCTTGCACAAAGTCTATACCCTTGTAAAGGGGTTACAAGGTGAAGGTTGCAAAATCCCTTAGACTTCGCCCCCCAGTTTAGCCCTAACCAAATCCAATAGTGACATAGTGGGTCCACGCTCTGTCCTGAGGCCGGACCTTGATAGAAGTGAAATTATCCCAGCCGATAACATGTAACAACAACGAAAATCTGATTTTGGTATTTTAGTTAAGTACTCCGCTTAGCTGCACTTGGAGATTATCCAAATTTCCCGAGATCCATCGCGGCTTCATTTTACACCTTTCATCTTGATGTTATGATACAGACAAGCACCACAGAAATAGCAGCATGATATCATGGAAAGAAAGTAGCATACGTATAAGAAATTCTCATATAATTGACTGGATACAATTCTATAATCTTCAATGCTGGATTTCAGCTCAGAGATACATTATAAGTATAGGGGAATTTACCAAGCTTAGATTTCAATAAAACGTAAATCCCCGGAATCAGTAGAAAGTACAAGTACATACTGCAAAATGAAGTTCTGAGATGATCCTGTAACTCGTAATATTTATTGTGAAATATTCTACGATATTGGACAGAAAATATATTTATTAAAGGAGAAATTCACCTGCATTCATCTTCTGACATTTAGAAAGACCAATGTATGAGGCTACAAAGCTACGTAGAGTGCTTGGATCCCTTATTATTAAGAAATTCCCCTTTTCCATTACTCAGAGAGACTCCCTTTAATATTAATCTGTGCCCTAAAGTTTCTAGATAAGGTTAAAATGTAAAGGATTAGATTTTCATGAAAATACAACACAAGTTTCAAAATTTCCTGCGGTTGGTACAGATGGGAATTGAACCCTTGGACATTTGCTGCATTATACCTCCAGTGATGCACCATGCTGCATTATTTTTCTCAAGGTAATAATTGTACCATGAAGACTGATTGGTGGGTTTCTTGTTACCACCTAAATGGCTATTCCTTTAAATACTAGGCATATAATAACTCTATAGAGACAACGGGGCTGGATAAAAACTTGAAATCACCTTTATAATGTTAAAGAGCTTGCCTGCATTGGGCAATACCTTTTTTTTGTCAGAAGGGTCTACCAAAAATGAGCTGATCACAGGGTGTCCTACTACTGTGATCCCAGTGATCATCTGTAATCTGTATGAGAAACCTGGCAGCAAATGTTTCATTTCCCTACAGTGCCACCACAGGAAAAATGAAGCATTACATGGTGTCCAATGAAATCAGGAAAGGTCCTCCAGAGTCAGAAATGCTCTCTGTATCCACTCTCAGCTCTGGTTAATTGATGGAGGTCCTGTATAAGGGACTTTTATCTATTAACTGTCACAAAGCGGGTTAGTGGACCCACTAGGCTGTACCGCCGTAGTGGGGAGGCAGCTGGCCAAACAACAGGAAACCTCAGCAATGCAATGTCCCGCACAAGGGTACCTGGATAGTCCAGACGGTGGCCGCAGTTCTACCACTGATGGAGATGGGTGCAGCAGATGACGCCAAACGTGGCGGATGACACAGGTGCCGCAGGTTGCGCCAGATGTGACGGATTCGTCCGGACATGGGAGATGACACAGGACGTGGCAGATTCCGCCGGACGTGGCAGATGACACAGGACGTGGCAGATTCCTCTGGACGTGGCAGATTCCTCCGGACGTGGCAGATGACACAGGACGTGGCACAAATCGACACTATAGGCACAGCACGGGATACAGGAACAGGTAACAAGGCATGGGTAACAACTGGAACGGGAAACACTAAGGGACCATTTGCAAGACAGACTGGGAAAACTAACAATGCTCAGGCAATGATCAGAAGGCCTGGGGCCTTCTTATAGACCAGGAAATCATGGCAGTTGATGATGATGTTTAACTTTGTGCGCGCACGCACCCTACGGGACACGTCAGACCGGAGCGGAAGTGAGCGCTGGCGTCTCCTAGGAAGGAGATGGGGACCAGCGCTCACGGATCCATGGCTGCGCACGTCGGGAGGTGAGTAAACCCGACGGCCCGCGGCGATGGACATTACATTAACTTTCTAATGGGGTACTTGAAATTATATTTTCTAAACCAGACAACCCCTTTAAAGAAGATTTGTTACAATGGAACAACAGCCTTTACCTGGAGACGTGGAACTCTGGACATCTTATTATGGTTTTGTAAGACACTTTTTGCCTCAATAAGTCTGTTTGCAGATGCAATGAATCAAAGACCATCATCGTACAAGACTAATGCAAGCAGGCAAGACATTGGAGGTCCATATCTCCAGACCGGAGCCAATATCTATGCCAAGAGCAGAGGTATTACTTGACGCTCCTAGAAACTGATAATATACAACACCTCTATGGTACTTGGCTACGTATATAGACCATACAGCGTATTCAGGGCCGGCCTTAGGTTGGATGGCGCCCTGTGCGGGACTCTCTATTGCTTCCCTCCACAAACCAAAAATTAACCACATATATGGACAGGCTGGAGCATATATACTACACATAAATATTTAGACAAGCAGGCAAATATACATACATACACACATTCTGGAATATATACAGACATACATACATACAGGTAAATATATAGATATCAGTGGAGTATATAGGGTGCAGCAGAGTATATAGGGGCAGCAGGGTATATAGGAGGCAGCAGGGTATATAAGGGGCAGCAGGGTATATAAGGGGCAACAGGGTATATAAGGGGCAGCAGGGTATATAAGGGGCAGCAGGGTATATAAGGGGCAGCAGGGTATATAAGGGGCAGCAGGGTATATAAGGGGCAGCAGGGTATATAGCGGCAGCAGGGTATATAGGAGGCAGCAGGGTATATATCGGCTCCTCTTTAATATTGAACAGACACTTACATAGAGAAATAAACACACACACACCACACACCACACACCCCACACCCCACACACCACACACACCACACACACACACACACACACACACATAGAAACTCACCATCCCTCCTTGCTGACAGGATCACAGGCTTCGTGTAGGACGGGCTGTGGGCGGAGCTTCCTACTCGGCTCTTATTTACTCCGTGTGTGTAACTAAGAGCAGAGGCAGAACCCAGTGGCGCCCTCCACATGCTGGGAGGGTGTAGCGCCCTGTACACTCGCACAGCTCGCACACCCCTAATGCCGGCTCTGAGTGTATTTACATTCTACATGGGACAGAATATTATATAACCGCTATAAGGGTCAGTTCACACGCTGCGTATATACTGCGGTTTTTCCACAACTGAATTCATTGCGGACAACCCACAGCAAATACAGTAGCAGCAAAGTGGATGAGATAAAACAAATGTCATCCACACACTGCGTAAATACTGAGTGGAAAAAGCACTCAGAAATTGACCTGCGGTGCAGAATTTTATTTCGCAGCATGTCAATTGTATTTGCGTAAACGCTGTTTATTTATTGCGGGTTTTCCTCATTGAATTCAATGGGAGGTAAATCCCACATAGCAGTTGTTGCGTTTTTTGAGACGGGTTCGCAGCGGGTTCCTCCCTCCAGCGCGGGCTCCTGGGATGACGATTCATCCCATGTGACCGCCGCAGCCAATCACAGGCTGTAGCGGCGGTCACATGGGATAAAAGTCGTCCCAGGCCGGCCTGTATGACGTCAGAGGGCCAGTCTCCTGGGATGATGCTCCAACCCATGTGGCCGCCACTGCAGCCAATTACAGGCTGCGGTCTCCTGGGGTCATCCCAGGATTCCGGCCTACTAGCAGTGCTGCAGTTTTCCGAAGGCGGACATTCCGGCTGAAAAACTGCACCACAGTTTGCTGCACTTAATTCCCTGCGGCGCACAGGGCGGATATACGCTGCGTGCTTTTACACAGCCTATCCGCCCCATGGGAACACGACCTAACTGTATCCAAATAAAGATATATCCAAGCCATGTATATAACTAATGTATCACACCGTCCTGTGCTATTGACTTTCCATTTATAGGCCTACATGAAAAATTCAGCAGCAATGAGATGATTGAGTTCTAAGTAGCGCATGAAGACAAATGCTAATATGTTCCTGGTCAGGGTACGGCATCCTGGAAGCAGCTGGACATCTGCCGCCAGATGTTTCATTAATACCATTCACCAATGTGAATCTACATATACAGCAGTAATTAATTCACAAGGGACATGTTAACGAATGTGGGTTCCATTGTGCATACTGTATACCAAATATAAAATACTAAAGACATAAAATATACATTTACCTTTTACTTGCCAACTTTTGAGAAGGGGCGCCAGGGGGATTATCAGAAAAACCTCATGGCCATTGTCTGAGGTATCAGCTCGTTGCTGTACTCTTCCTGCTGATAAAGGGAACTTGTCATAGGTCCCTTTAAATTACGACATGTAAGTTCTGAACTATTGGGTGTGAATGGCCTCCAAAAATACAGATTGCATGTGGCAGACTTACCCACCACTCATTCGAAAGAATCAGTAGGGCTCTGTTCACATCTGCGTTGAGGTCCCGTTCTGACATTCCATCTGAGCTTTCCATCAGAACTGGACCCGGAACAGACACAGACGGAAACCAGAGGTTTCCGTTTCCATCACCATTGATTTCAATCACCATTTGAAATCAATAGTGATGGAAACGGAAACCTGTGGTTTCCGTTTATTTCAGTTTGTATCTGTTCAGGGTCCAGTTCTGACGGAAAGCTCCGATGGAACGTGAGAACGGGACCCCAACGCAGATGTGAACAGAGCCTAAGGGTGACATTTGGCATTGTGGTACCACTCAGATGGTTGAGGGGGAGCTTCCATATATACTCATTGACCATAGCACCCTGTAGTTCAAAGTTGATAGACCATCTAAAAAGGACCATTAAGCCAAATTTTCAATTTCTTTTGCGACTTTTCCCCGTAAATACGGTCCGTAGGCATACGTATTCCATCCGTATATACAAATCCGTAAAAAGAGGGAGGATGCAAATGATGTCATCAGCATGTTGCCTAGCAACGCTTCCGTAAATACGGACGTATACGGATGCACATCCGTAGCTGTGCGTATTTACGGAAGCGCCCATACACTTCTATGGGAGAGTCCGTGCCGTAATTACTGACAGGAATAGGACGGGTTCTATAATTTTCTCAGCACAGACACCCAACAGTAAAAATACTGAAAGGTGTCCGTGGCCATTAGAAATGAATGGATCCGTAATTACTGTTCGTATAATGTGGTCATGTGCATGGAGCCTAAAGGGCAATTGTGCAAATTTATGGCGCAAATCTACGTCCAGTCATAGTAGGTGTAGAAAGATTTTTTAACTTGTCTGAGAGCTCAAAATTCACAAAATAAATGAAAAGTCGTGCATCTTTTAATAAGATTGGTGCACATTTTGACAACTACGCTCACGATTTAAATGTGCGCAAATATGTCATCATATATTGTTTTAATTATTACAAAAATAATAAGGTGACACATTCCCTTTAAAATAAAATTTGGGGCAAATGTTCATAATTAGTATAATGGAGCTACTAGGATCACGTGACATACCAGAGCTGTCCAATCTTTCACTCGGGTCCCTCAAATGCATTACAAAGTCCATAACTAAATATTTGCATGTTACTGTTTGACGAAACGACAATGTCCTCTCTGACATCACTTCCTGCTCTGCAGCTATTGGCTGAAGCTGCACCTCACAGACTTCCTGCTCTGCCCGCTCCCTGTATACATTTTGCATATAACACTGGTAATACTGAGAGCTCTTCTCCATTTTAGATCCTTCCTCTTGCGTTTGGATGAGAAAATAGAAAGCGTTAAATAGGAGGGAGCAGAGAGTGCTCAGTATTACCAGTATTATGTGCAGAATGCATGCAGGGGGCAGGCAGAACAGGAAGTCTGTGAGGTGCAGCTTCAGTCAATAGCTGCAGAGCAGGAAGTAATGTCAGAGAAGGGGAAGTTGTTTTAGCATCTTCTGTACAGCCCAGTAACCTGCTGCCATATCTTGTGGTGAAAGGGAACTGTAGTTTATAAAGCACCCCATAAACTTGCATTTAAGGGACAAAACCCTAGTACGTCCATTTTACTAATTATTCTGAAATTATGTCATTTCACTTTGACATGAATTGGCCATGCTGGTATAACCTGGGTATCTTCTGTATATAAATATATATGTACAGCTGGTATAGGTTATATATCTTCTTGTATATAGTGATATGGAGCATGCTGGTATAACCTGGACATCTTCTGTATAGAATTATATATGTACAGCTGGTATAAGTTACACATCTTCTTGTATATGGTGATATGGAGCATGCTGGTATAACCTGGGTATCTTCTATATATAAATATATATGTACAGCTGGTATAGGTTATACATCTTCTTGTATATAGTGATATGGAGCGTGGTGGTATAACCTGGGTATCTTCTGTATATAATTATATATGTACAGCTGGTATAGGTTATATATCTTCTTGTATATAGTGATATGGAGAATGCTGGTCTAACCTAGGTATCTTCTGTATATGATTATATATGTACAGCTGGTATAAGTTATACATCTTCCTGTATATAGTGATATGGAGCATGCTGTATAACCTGGGTATCTTCTGTATATAATTATATATGTACATATGGTATAAGTTATACATCTTCTTGTATATAGTGATATGGAGCATGCTGGTCTAACCTAGGTATCTTCTGTATATAATTATATATGTACAGCTGGTAAAAGTTATACATCTCCCTGTATATAGTGATATGGAGCATGCTGGTATAACCTGGGTATCTTCTGTATATAATTATATATGTACAGCTGGTATAGTTATACAACTTCTTGTATACAGTGATATGGAGCATGCTGGTATAACCTGGGTATCTTCTGTATATAATTATATATGTACAGCTGGTATAAGTTATACATCTTCTTGTATATAGTGATATGGAGCATGCTGGTATAACTCGGGTATCTTCTGTATTTCATTATATATGTACAGCTGGTATAAGTTATACATCTTTTTGTATATAATTATATGGAGCATGCTGGTATAACCTGGGTATCTTCTGTATATAATTATATATATATGTACAGCTGGTATAAGTTACACATCTTCTTGTATATAGTGATATGGAGCATGCTGGTATAACCTGGGTATCTTCTGTATATAATTATATATGTACAGCTGGTATAAGTTACACATCTTCTTGTATATAGTGATATGGAGCTTGCTGGTATAACCTGGGTATCTTCTGTATATAATTATATATGTACAGCTGGTATAAGTTATACATCTTCTTGTGTATAGTAATATGGAGCATGCTGGTATAACCTGGGTATCTTCTGTATGTAATTATATATGTACAGCTGGTATAAGTTATACATCTTCTTGTATATAGTGATATGGAGCAGGCTGGTATAACCTGGGTATATTCTGTATGTAATTATATATGTACAGCTGGTATAAGTTACACATCTTCTTGTATATAGTGATATGGAGCATGCTGGTATAACCTGGGTATCGTCTGTATATAATTATATATGTACAGCTGCTATAAGTTATACATCTTCCTGTATATAGTGATATGGAGCATGCTGGTATAACCTGGGTATCTTCTGTATATAATTATATATGTACAGCTGGTATAAGTTATAAATCTTCTTGTATATAGTGATATGGAGTATGCTGGTATAACCTGGGTATCTTCTGTATATAATTATATATGTACAGCTGGTATAAGTTGTACATCTTCTTGTATATAGTGATATGGAGCATGCTGGTATAACCTGGGGATCTTCTGGTATATAATTATATATGTACAGCTGGTATTAGTTATACATCTTCTTGTATATAGTGATATGGAGTATGCTGGTATAACCTGGGTATCTTCTGTATATAATTATATATGTACAGCTGGTATAAGTTGTACATCTTCTTGTATATAGTGATATGGAGCATGCTGGTATAACCTGGGTATATCCTGTATATAATTATATATATACAGGTGGTATAAGTTATACATCTTCTTGTATATAAAGATATGGAGCATGCTGGTATAACCTGGGTATATCCTGTATATAATTATATATGTACAGCTGGTATAAGTTATACATCTTCCTGTATATAGTGATATGGAGCATGCTGGTCTAACCTAGGTATCTTCTGTATATAATTATATATGTACAGCTGGTAAAAGTTATACATCTCCCTGTATATAGTGATATGGAGCATGCTGGTATAACCTGGGTATCTTCTGTATATAATTATATATGTACAGCTGGTATAGTTATACAACTTCTTGTATACAGTGATATGGAGCATGCTGGTATAACCTGGGTATCTTCTGTATATAATTATATATGTACAGCTGGTATAAGTTATACATCTTCTTGTATATAGTGATATGGAGCATGCTGGTATAACTCGGGTATCTTCTGTATTTCATTATATATGTACAGCTGGTATAAGTTATACATCTTTTTGTATATAATTATATGGAGCATGCTGGTATAACCTGGGTATCTTCTGCATATAATTATACATGTACAGCTGGTATAAGTTATACATCTTCTTGTATATATAGTGATATGGAGCATGCTGGTATAACCTGGGTATCTTCTGTATATAATTATATATGTACAGCTGGTATAAGTTATACATCTTCTTGTATATAGTGATATGGAACATGCTGGTATAACCTGGGTATCTTCTGCATATAATTATACATGTACAGCTGGTATAAGTTATACATCTTCTTGTATATAGTGATATGGAGCATGCTGGTATAACCTGGGTATCTTCTGTATATAATTATATATATGTACAGCTGGTATAAGTTACACATCTTCTTGTATATAGTGATATGGAGCATGCTGGTATAACCTGGGTATCTTCTGTATATAATTATATATGTACAGCTGGTATAAGTTACACATCTTCTTGTATATAGTGATATGGAGCATGCTGGTATAACCTGGGTATCGTCTGTATATAATTATATATGTACAGCTGCTATAAGTTATACATCTTCCTGTATATAGTGATATGGAGCATGCTGGTATAACTTGGGTATCTTCTGTATATAATTATATATGTACAGCTGGTATAAGTTATAAATCTTCTTGTATATAGTGATATGGAGTATGCTGGTATAACCTGGGTATCTTCTGGTATATAATTATATATGTACAGCTGGTATAAGTTATACATCTTCTTGTATATAGTGATATGGAGCATGCTGGTATAACCTGGGTATCTTCTGTATATAATTATATATGTACAGCTGGTATTAGTTATACATCTTCTTGTATATAGTGATATGGAGTATGCTGGTATAACCTGGGTATCTTCTGTATATAATTATATATGTACAGCTGGTATAAGTTATAAATCTTCTTGTATATAGTGATATGGAGTATGCTGGTATAACCTGGGTATCTTCTGGTATATAATTATATATGTACAGCTGGTATAAGTTATACATCTTCTTGTATATAGTGATATGGAGCATGCTGGTATAACCTGGGTATCTTCTGTATATAATTATATATGTACAGCTGGTATTAGTTATACATCTTCTTGTATATAGTGATATGGAGTATGCTGGTATAACCTGGGTATCTTCTGTATATAATTATATATGTACAGCTGGTATAGTTATACAACTTCTTGTATACAGTGATATGGAGCATGCTGGTATAACCTGGGTATCTTCTGCATATAATTATACATGTACAGCTGGTATAAGTTATACATCTTCTTGTATATAGTGATATGGAACATGCTGGTATAACCTGGGTATCTTCTGCATATAATTATGCATGTACAGCTGGTATAAGTTATACATCTTCTTGTATATAGTGATATGGAGCATGCTGGTATAACCTGGGTATCTTCTGTATATAATTATATATATGTACAGCTGGTATAAGTTACACATCTTCTTGTATATAGTGATATGGAGCATGCTGGTATAACCTGGGTATCTTCTGTATATAATTATATATGTACAGCTGGTATAAGTTACACATCTTCTTGTATATAGTGATATCGAGCTTGCTGGTATAACCTGGGTATCTTCTGTATATAATTATATATGTACAGCTGGTATAAGTTATACATCTTCTTGTGTATAGTAATATGGAGCATGCTGGTATAACCTGGGTATCTTCTGTATGTAATTATATATGTACAGCTGGTATAAGTTATACATCTTCTTGTATATAGTGATATGGAGCAGGCTGGTATAACCTGGGTATCTTCTGTATGTAATTATATATGTACAGCTGGTATAAGTTACACATCTTCTTGTATATAGTGATATGGAGCATGCTGGTATAACCTGGGTATCGTCTGTATATAATTATATATGTACAGCTGCTATAAGTTATACATCTTCCTGTATATAGTGATATGGAGCATGCTGGTATAACCTGGGTATCTTCTGTATATTATTATATATGTACAGCTGGTATAAGTTATAAATCTTCTTGTATATAGTGATATGGAGTATGCTGGTATAACCTGGGTATCTTCTGTATATAATTATATATGTACAGCTGGTATAAGTTGTACATCTTCTTGTATATAGTGATATGGAGCATGCTGGTATAACCTGGGTATATCCTGTATATAATTATATATATACAGGTGGTATAAGTTATACATCTTCTTGTATATAAAGATATGGAGCATGCTGGTATAACCTGGGTATATCCTGTATATAATTATATATGTACAGCTGGTATAAGTTATACATCTTTTTGTATATAGTGATATGGAGCATGATGGTATAACCTGGGTATCTTCCGTATGTAATTATATATGTACAGCTGGTATAAGTTATACATCTTCTTGTATATAGTGATATGGAGCAGGCTGGTATAACCTGGGTATCTTCTGTATATAATTATATATGTACAGCTGGTATAGTTATACAACTTCTTGTATATAGTAATATGGAGCATGCTGGTATAACCTGGACATCTTCTGTATATAATTATATATATACAGCTGGTATAAGTTATACATCTTCTTGTATATAGTGATATGGAGCATGCTGGTATAACCCGGGTATCTTCTGTATTTCATTATATATGTACAGCTGGTATAAGTTATACATCTTTTTGTATATAATTATATGGAGCATGCTGGTATAACCTGGGTATCTTCTGCATATAATTATACATGTACAGCTGGTATAAGTTATACATCTTCTTGTATATATAGTGATATGGAGCATGCTGGTATAACCTGGGTATCTTCTGTATATAATTATATATGTACAGCTGGTATAAGTTATACATCTTCTTGTATATAGTGATATGGAACATGCTGGTATAACCTGGGTATCTTCTGCATATAATTATACATGTACAGCTGGTATAAGTTATACATCTTCTTGTATATAGTGATATGGAGCATGCTGGTATAACCTGGGTATCTTCTGTATATAATTATATATATGTACAGCTGGTATAAGTTACACATCTTCTTGTATATAGTGATATGGAGCATGCTGGTATAACCTGGGTATCTTCTGTATATAATTATATATGTACAGCTGGTATAAGTTACACATCTTCTTGTATATAGTGATATGGAGCATGCTGGTATAACCTGGGTATCGTCTGTATATAATTATATATGTACAGCTGCTATAAGTTATACATCTTCCTGTATATAGTGATATGGAGCATGCTGGTATAACCTGGGTATCTTCTGTATATAATTATATATGTACAGCTGGTATAAGTTATAAATCTTCTTGTATATAGTGATATGGAGTATGCTGGTATAACCTGGGTATCTTCTGGTATATAATTATATATGTACAGCTGGTATAAGTTATACATCTTCTTGTATATAGTGATATGGAGCATGCTGGTATAACCTGGGTATCTTCTGTATATAATTATATATGTACAGCTGGTATTAGTTATACATCTTCTTGTATATAGTGATATGGAGTATGCTGGTATAACCTGGGTATCTTCTGTATATAATTATATATGTACAGCTGGTATAAGTTGTACATCTTCTTGTATATAGTGATATGGAGCATGCTGGTATAACCTGGGTATCTTCTGTATATAATTATATATGTACAGCTGGTATTAGTTATACATCTTCTTGTATATAGTGATATGGAGCATGCTGGTATAACCTGGGTATATCCTGTATATAATTATATATATACAGGTGGTATAAGTTACACATCTTCTTGTATATAAAGATATGGAGCATGCTGGTATAACCTGGGTATATCCTGTATATAATTATATATGTACAGCTGGTATAAGTTATACATCTTCTTGTATATAGTGATATGGAGTATGCTGGTATAACCTGGGCATCTTCTGTATATAATTATATATGTACAGCTGGTATAAGTTATACATCTTCTTGTATATAGTGATATGGAGTATGCTGGTATAACCTGGGTATCTTCTGTATATAATTATATATGTACAGCTGGTATAAGTTATACATCTTCTTGTATATAAAGATATGGAGCATGCTGGTATAACCTGGGTATATCCTGTATATAATTATATATGTACAGCTGGTATAAGTTATACATCTTCTTGTATATAGTGATATGGAGTATGCTGGTATAACCTGGGCATCTTCTGTATATAATTATATATGTACAGCTGGTATAAGTTATACATCTTCTTGTATATAGTGATATGGAGCATGCTGATATAACCTGGGTATCTTCTGTATATAATTATATATGTACAGCTGGTATAAGTTATACATCTTCTTGTATATAGTGATATGGAGCATGCTGGTATAACCTGTGTATCTTCTGTATATAATTATATATGTACAGCTGGTATAAGTTATACATCTTCTTGTATATAGTGATATGGAGCATGCTGGTATAACCTGGGTATCCTCTGGTGTATCATTATATATGTACAGCTGGTATATTATACATGATCTTGTTTATATCATATAAGCTTTAATGTAATACCTTGGTATTATTTTTTATAATTATATTGATATGGTTTTTATTGTATGTCCTCATTTGATCCTGATCCAGCTCTGTGCAGGACACGACTCTCAGTACAACAGACAACCCAATGCTCTTTGGCCTCACCATTTCTTATAATTTGCTTGATACAAAACCAAGAAAAGCAATACCACAGTGTAAAGAAACACCCGGACCCGAGGCTATGGCCAATTTAAAATCTTAATGGCAGACACGGGCAAAGGTCACATGTGCTGTCTTATGTCACATTAAATTAAATAGGCAATAAGAGGCTGAGGTTAATCGGGGACCTTACACCCAGGTATTCGGTGTATAGAAGTGACGCAAGTAAAAAGGAAAAATTAAGGTGGGGGATGTTTCTGATTCAATAAAATTACATTCTACAAAATATCCTATTTTTAAATTATACCACTTAAAGGAAAAGTAGCCAACTATAATAAACATCTTACTAGGGAAAGAAATATAATGCTCTTCATATACATTGACGCCTCATGCACACGACCATGTGCACCAGCCGAGTCCTGTCAGTGATCCGAGGAAAGATAGAACATGTCCTATCTTTCTTCGGATCGGAGACTCGGATTATTTATCACGGACCCGATTCACCTAAGTGAATGGGTCCGTGAAGACTATCAGGTGCCACTCGGATGCCGTCAAAAACGGCACGAGTGGCACAATGGTCGTGAGCATGAGGCATAAGGAATTTAGCCTTCAGCATTATTTCTCACTTTGCTCCGATCCAGCGCCGCTTTCCTGCTGTCGGCTGTGAATCGCATCGGGTCTCCATGATGACCGGCCCACTCTGATGACATCACGCAACGGCATCTTTAAAAGAAGATCTACCTGGATACCCGTGCTTACGTATAAAGCGCATACCTTCAAGTTAGCTACTAGTATTTTGACCCTGACCCGAAATTCGTCTTATTCTTGCTCCTTTAATTTTTTTAGGCTGGTGCTTGCAATACGACCTTTTAGTTTTGACCCCTGGCCCATATTCTGATTATATATTGTATATATTATATATTCTGATCTTCGTCTGCTCCTTTGGCATGTTGCATCATGAACTCTCTCATGGTGACGACCCTTCACTCCAACTTTGATCCCGCATCACTCCCAAGATTCCTACAGTGCAACTACTGCCAAATGGTGACTATTCTGGGGATCGCGATCTGGGAATCTGACTGGGAAAGACCCTACCACTTACATGGGTTCTAGGGTGAAGAACGGAGAGATTCCTTAGTCTTCACACTTCAGTTTAGCCAGCGTCAAACCAATATCAGTTTCAGGATCTACTTCCCGGTGAGAATCATCACATGCATTTATTACACAACAGCACAAGACCCATGTGGAATAGAAAGTGATCTGTTCTAATACTATTAGGCTATTTGTTTGGCCTATTTCCACTCTCTATATCCATGTTTCTACAAGATGTGCCATTGTGTGTAATACCGAAGCACTACACAGTGCCAATTTACTACAGCGATACATGCCACCATAATAGAAGTGCCACTACAAATATAGAAAAGCTATAATAATATAAACAATATGTTACACACAGATAATAAAGTAGTAAAACACAGTGCCAATATTGTCCTACATTGCCAATATTATAGTGCCAGTATAAAAGTGTCAGTATAAAAATGCCATACAATATTACAGACAGGTTCTGTAAAGGATCTGCCAGACATAGCTTCTGTGTCGACGCCCGTGGTTAATCAGTCTGCATCTGCTCCTAGGTCTGTCTGTTAGAGTGACTTGATCTGCTACCACTCAGGCTGGTAGGCTCAGGAGTGGGAGAACCTATCACAGCCTGGCAAGACGGTTCTAGCTCCCTCCCTCGGTCTATGTATACCTTCATTTGCTTCTTGTCTTTGCCTGTGATTCTGTCTTCTTTCCTGGCTCTGCTGCTCCTGCTATGATTATTGACCTTGCTTCATTTTGACCCTGGCTTTACTGACTACGCTCCTGCTCTGCATTTAGTACCTCGTACAATCTTGGTTTGACTCGGCTCGTTCACTACTCTTGTTGCTCACGGTGTTGCCGTGGGCAACTGCCCCATTTCCCTTAGCTTCTGTGTACCCTTGTCTGTTTGTCTCTCGTGCACGTATTGAGCGTAGGGACCGTCGCCCAGTTGTACGCCGTCGCCTAGGACAGGCCGTGCAAGTAGGCAGGGACTGAGTGGCGGGTAGATTAGGGCTCACCTGTCTGTCTCCTTACCCCGTCATTACAGGTTCACTGCCACTTATTACCAACATTACTTAGAAGAGATTGGGGACATGCTTCTGGATGTTGGTACTAAAATGACAAATAACACATTTAAAGTTTAAAGAGTTAAAAGCCCAAATATTCACAGTGGTATAGATGGAATTTAAAGTGGATCCTCAACTATTACGATAAACCTCCATGTTCCTCAGGATGTTAGATTAAAACTCTATGGTTTTATTATTATTTTTTTTAAACAAATCATATAATTCATTTTTTTAGCATTTTGCCCACCTCCCATGATCTGGCACTACATTAAATGGGAGGAGTCATAGACAGAGGAAGAGTTGGGAGGGAGGAGAGAACAGAATCTCAGCATATCTATGAAGCCTGGGTGACTCTGTGACTAAATGATAGCCTCACATCTGCTAAACATGGCTACTATAGCTTCATACTTTACACAACTAGAAGTGGAGAATTACCGAGTAACACAGAACCTTTAGTCCTAGGAAAGAACCAACAGCAATACAGCTCTACTGCTAGTGGTGCCTTTAGTCATAAGATTGTTCTCCTCGGACCCTTAGCATGTGATTCCTTGTGGATAATACAAACAACAGGTTGTAGTAATCCTGTCTGATCCTATACTTTCTCCCAAGATAAGGAGTGCGAAAAGTGTCTAGAAGCCACTTATCCTACTAACCCTATAGAAATAACTTGAATGGGAGAAAGTTGTAATACTGTGAACCGCCGCTGTGTCGGCAATTCACAGTATGAGCAGGTTGAAATGAAGGGGAAGCAGCGCTCGCATGAGCAAGATAGATGATGGGCAGGCGTGCCGAGAGTTAGACCGCCACCGGTCAGGTATTAATGGCCTATCCTGAGGATAGGCCATCAATTTCTTAGGACTGGAAAACCCCTTTAAGAGGCTAGTGCAGGGTCTGAATGGGTGGTGCCTGACACAGGAATTCAACGAAAGAATCGCTGTGTCATGCTCCGCCCCCTCAGGTGCTGTATTAGGCATAACACAGTGTATCAGTTTTGTCCGGAGTGTTCCTTTAATTTTAATATACAAGAACATTTATAAGATCTTTTTTTTCGGTCTATTAAATAGATTCCATTTACATTTTTTCCAGATCTATTTATTCCAGGAATGGTAAAAAATTCCTCCATGATTTATTCATGTTTTGGACTAGAACTCACACGCCGGCTACAGCTGTAATAATGATGAATTGGTTTCCATATTCTCTTGTTTATTTGTCATAAACCTACAGCTATGCTCCAATGATATGGCTTATTACCAAGGAAAATGCTATGACACACTCAGATTTCCCATGGCAGTCCATGCTAATAGGTATTTGTTTCCAATTTGCGATTCCATTGTCCGTGTTAGCAATGAGATATGCGCCGTGCATTCGTGTATCTAAGCTGTGTAATGAGACAAAACCCGGCCTCAGCATCGTCAGTCCCTGTGGACGTAACATATTCCCCTTCATTTCGCCGACTTGTAGGTAATTTTGCTGAGATTCCGTCTTTTACAAAGTCTTGTATTGTCTACACAGGATCCGTCAATAATACCATCAAAATACATGTTTCCTTATTAGAGTCGCGTGAGCTTCAATTATATTACTAATCCGCAAAAACAATGGTCCAAAAACACAGCAACGAATAGAAAAAGACAAGCAAACATATTCTGCCTATTGATAATGGTGCCATGTGCAACATTTCAATAGAAAATATTCTGTGCATTAAATATTCTTACAGAAAATGTTATAAAATATCTCTTTAAATGTCTTCTGTTATTTCATATTCATTTCTGCGGAAGAAGTAGCCATTGTTAGTAGTTTTATGTTTAGAGATTTATTTGACTTTTTATTTTATTTGTATTTATTGGGTAAGTAGGTTTATTTTTTATTTCTTAAGCATTTTTATTATATTACTGTTGCTATTTTTTTTCACTCATTATTAAAATTTTATTAACAGGAATTTCGAAACTGACATTTCCAAAAATAAATATTTTTGCCAAAGTTTTTTTTATTTGGATAGACCAGCACAAAAACATGGAACCATAATATTTTCCGTCTTTTATAAACAATATTTTTTGCGCGTAATTTATTGTTTAAAACCTATTTTACAGCGCTTAAGAGCTCATGCACACGACCGGCTTCATGCAACCTCCAAACTGAACGAAACAGTAAGGGCAAAGCCCCACGTGGTGGAATTGCTCTTGAATTCCGCTGCAGACACTCCGAAGCGTTAATCCGCAGCGGACCCGTTTCTCCATTGACTTCCACAGCTTTGTGGTTGGGTTCGTTTACACGTTGCGGACAATTCCGCTGCGGAGCATAGGATGCGGTGCGGAATTTGGTGTCCGCAGCATACAATGGATGTTGCGGACCAGTGGCGGACTGGTTGCGGACTCATTGCGGAAGTTCTCCATTGACTTCAATGGAGATTCTAATTTCCGCAATGAAGTCCGCAGCTGTCATGTACATGTTATGTGTGCTGCGGAGCGTATTGGTTTTTTAACATGACATTTCTTCATTCTGGCTGGACCTATGTATTTCTAGGTCTACAGCCAGACTGAGGAAGTCAATGGGGCTCCCGGAATTACGGGTGACTATGTGTGTGCACCCATAATTACGGGAGCGTTGCTAGGCGACGTCAGTAAATAGTCACTGTCCAGGGTGCTGAAAGAGTTAAGCGAACGGCAGTAACTGTTTCAGTACCCTGGACAGTGACTACCGATCCCAATATACAGCAACCTGTAAAAAAAATAGAAGTTCATACTTACCGAGAACTCCCTGCTTCTTCCTCCAGTCCGGCTTCCCAGGATGACGTTTCAGTCTAAGTGACGGCTGCAGCCAATCACAGGCCAATCACAGGCTGCAGCCAATCACAGGCTGCAGCGGTCACATGGACTGCCGCGTCATCCAGGGAGGTCGGGCTGGATGCCGAAAGAGGGACGCGTCAACAAGACAACGGCCGGTAAGTATGAAATTTGTTTACTTTCACTAGGGAAAGTGCTGTCCCTTCTCTCTATCCTGCACTGATAGAGAGAAGGGAAGTACTTTTACCGCAGTCCGCAGCAGCTAGTCCGCATCAATTTACTGCACATTTTGGGCAGTTCCGCCGCAGAATCTGCAACGCAGATTCTGTGCGGCATTGATGCGGACAGTTGCGGAGGAAAACCGCCACGTGGGGGCATGCCCTAAGGGTATGTTCACATGGGCTATTTTCAGCCGTTTTTCGGGCCTTAAACGTTCTGAAAAATGGCTGAAAAATAGGAAGCAGAACGACCATCAAACATCTGCCCATTGATTTCAATGGGAAATATGGCGTTCTGTTCCGACGGGCCGTTTTTTTACGATGCCGTTGTAAAAAAATGGCCGCGTAAAAAACGCCCGCAATAAAGAAGTGCATGTCAATTCTTCAGCCATATTTGGAGCTGTTTTTCATTGACTCCTGTAAAAAATGGCGCGAAAATCATGAGTTAGCTTAAAAAACGGCTGAAAATCAGGAGCTGTTTTCACTTGAAAACAGCTCCGTATTTTCAGATGGTTTTTTTAAGCGTGTGAACATACCCAAAGACAATGCCATGGACTTCTATAGTGACTTATCGTACCTTCACACATTTCATATGAACCTGATAGAAAAAAATATGGTGACATGCTCCATCACGTGACGTATTATTGCGGTATTCTCCACTAGAATAACACATCCGTAATACCAGGCACCATATGGCGGTACATGGCGGGCCTACATCTCCATAGCATGTTCCCTTATTACAGGCTCCATGTACACAGCTGATCTTCGGGCTGTGCTGTATCCTTTCCAAAAAAAATAAAAAATAATAATATAAATAATTTAAGAAAAATAATAATGAGTGTAAATATGCAAATAAAGGGCAAACAATATTAAAAATATTCTCAATTTGCAATGTTCCTTTTCTTTCAATAGTTTTTTTTCCAGCTAATCAAAAAAAATTCCGACATGAGGCCTTGTTCACACAAACGTGTTTAACGTCCGTGCTACACGCGTGAAAATCACACGCGTCGCACGGACCTGTTAGTGAATGGGGCCGTTCAGACAGTCTGTGATTTTCACGCAGCGTTCGTCCGCTGCGTAATAGTCACGACATGTCCAAAAATATATATAATATACTTGGCCGTTTTTCACGCATCACGCACCCATTGAAGTCAACGGGTGCGTGAAAATCGCGCACGGCACACTGACGCACTTCCTTGTGGCGCGCGTGATTCGCGCAACAGTAAATAAAGAAATGAAAGAAAAAATAAAAGCACTTCCTTCATTTCTTTTTCTAAACTTCAAAACCGCGTGTCCTAAGCATGGCATATGCGTGAAAATCACGCAGCCACGCAGCACATACTGATGACACAACGCAGCGGTTTTTTGCGCGCGCAAAATGCACACGTTCATGTGAATAAGGCCTAAGTGTGATTAACAATCTGAACAGTTTGTAAATAATTAAAAATGCAAAAAAAAAAAATCGGACATTTACATGATTGATGTGGATCAGTTTAAATCAATTAGAATCAGGGAAATTCTCGTGTCTTTAATTAACAACGCTGCGGTTCCAACTCCCAGATCTCAAAAGGGTTTCCAGGGCACGGAATATATATATTATTTTAAACAGAAAATCAATAGAAGGGTTACAAAAAAAAAAATGTCGATCAGAAAGAAGGAGGTGATATTTTTGAATCTCAGTCAGAATACAGGTACAACACGGAGGCACACAGAGGTTTACTTTCTCACAGATTTCTAAAGAATCCACAAGAAAAAAAATGGTGTCCCGCTCCAATACATGGCATGGTACAGAGGTCCCCTGGAAACACTGCTCCCATCAATGAATAAAGGAGTAGCATTGATGTGAACATCACATGACTGCAGTAGCCAATCTTGGCACGGGCCTGTAGGCCCAGTATTATGATGACATGCCGTGATTGGCTGCCCTGGTCACATGACATGATTGACAATTGATCCTAAATAGAAGACCAGCGGTGGTCGAACCAAAGTTCCATATTGGTTTTTCTAGACTCTTATTATATTTGAAAGATATTTTGATTATCCTACAGCGGTGATGGGATTTCCCAAAGTTAACTTTCATCTCAGGACAGTCCTTTAAGCTTTAAACGTGTTGTCTCAGAGACGGTTTAAAGGGATCCTGTCATCAACATCTTACCTGTTAAACTAGCCTGACCCCTCAATGGCCGCAGCTGTCCAGAGTTCATTCCTGTTCTCTTCTTTCCTGAAGTCCTCATCTGTCTGTAAATATAGTCGTTTAAACTTTTCCCGCCTTTTATGGTAATTATTTTTCCCTCTGGGACGCAGCTTCTTAACCACGCCCACTGCCACCACCTGTCCGGCCCTGACTGGCTAAGGAGCTGTCAATCAAAAATAAGGAGGTGGAGTCCACTCTGAGATGTTGGAGGAATGAAAACCTGACTCTTTTCAGATGAAGATTTGACTCTTTTATGCTCATTTGCATACGGCGTGGGACCACTGAAAAACGGAATACTAAAGCTACAGAGCTTACTTAGAACATATTTATAGCTTAGATGACAATGATTTTTCACCCACTTTCACCAGGTATTGCTGGCTTTATAGCTAAAATGCTGGTGACAGGTTCCCTTTAAGGTTTTGTTCACATCTGCTTCAGGGCTCCGTTCCGACGATCCGTCTGAGCTTTCCGTCGGAACGGAGCCCAAACTGACACAAACGGAAACCATTGGCAACGGTTCCATCACCATTGAAATCAATGGTGATGGAAACGGAAACCTATGATTTCCGTTTGTGTCAGTCATGGCTCTGTTCCGTCGGAAAGCTCAGACGGATCGTCGGAACGGAGCCCTGACGCAGATGTGAACGAAGCCTAAGGGGTAGCAAACTGGGCAATTGATCATGGCCTCAGTTCCCCAGAGATCCACGAGGACAGGACCACCAGTAACAGACCAAAACCACTCAGTATTATTTAGCGGCGTATGGTGGTATTATTTGGAATGTGAATTGCGGTATTATTTGTGACCTTTATGGCAGTATTATGAGGGCTCTTTAGGGGGTGTAATTTAGATGCTGCATATTATTTGGGCAATATATGGTGGTATTTTGTAAGCACTGTATATGGCAGTATTGTCTTGGCAATATATGGTGGTAATATGTGGGCTTAAATTACCCAAAAAATTGTCTATAAAGAGAAAGCATGCCCACCCTACTTTGCTGGTTGCGAAAGCCCCCATTTTTTATAATACCATACCCAAGTTGGACAACCCTCTTCCTTTGGCTCTGGTCACATCTGAGCTAAGTTATTCGTCAAAGTGGAAGTGCCATAGTCATTGCATTACGGACACTAACGGCGCCCAACGGATCCCATTGACTTTAATGAGTTCCATCGGAGAGATCAGTAGCTGACATCACTATGGGAATATTTGGGCACCACACATTTACCGAGCAGTGACCTCAGCACGGGAAGTGTAGCATTACGAATGAATGGGCAACCATGTAATACATGGGCCACGTCCTCCAGAGCGGACTACTACTCTTTGTAGGGACTCTCAGCTGTCAGAGCATATGACGTCCATATGCAATAATAGGGGATATGGAAAGGGTAGGCCCCAACTAGCCCCTTTGACTACAGAACATGCTGTGGTTTAAAACAAAATGAAGAAAAAAAAGTGTTATATCACAGCAATTATTTTTGAAATATATATGATATCCCAGATCCCTTCACTTTTCTGGTATGGAGCATGAAAAGCAAAAGTGATTTACATAAGGACAAAGACGAATTAAAACGCCCAGCGTCCCTGTCAGGAAAACAGTTCTGCTCAAATTAACACAAAACAACTGAAGGTCTTTTTGTAGATGTTCCTTTTGTTTGACGCTGACAATGGGAATGGAAATTTCTAATAAGGAGGGAGCTGTCGAATTTCTGAAAGCTGCGATTTCTAAAGAAAGTATTCCATAAACGGAGAGAGGGTGATCGGGAAAGATGACTGTTGATGGAAAGGATTCGTCTTATTGATACAATTCATACAAAAAAGTCGCCCACGAAAGGAGGAGGTCAACTAAAAAAGTCTGGAAGATTTACTGCTGTGTCTGGGTCTAGAATGCATCGAAAAATGCGCCAACTTTTATCTTATTGTGGCGCATTTTGGTGCAACTTTGATGTTTGATCCTCACTAGACACTTTAAAAAGTTTATTGAAAAGGGGGAGTGGCTTGGTGGGAAAGGGACGTGGTTAAGACTGCGCCAAAGTGCAGCAAAAATGCACCAAAAAACGGGCAAAAAAATATTGCGCCTAATAAGCCAAATCAAAGGTGGTGTAAGTAAAAGAAAAGTGACTAACAGGTCATGCAAGATGCGCCAAGCCTATCATACAACATTCACCCCTGTGATTAATTTGGTGCATTTTGTGACTGCCGGGTCTAAGTTTACGCTATTTTACTATAAGACGGCTTTAGCAAATGTGGGCCGCTAGGTTTATTAACATTGGAGGAAAGGGGGGATTAGGGATTTTCTGGTAGTCAGAGAACACTATTAATTCTCCAGCTATGAAAAGGATTCTTTACTGTTACAGCAGTGAAGCTATGAGATATTCAATACAGACAAATTAATGTTAATATTTATTCAGAAACATATAATAGGCTTAGTGGGATTAATAAAAAACGTACAATGTTGATTTAGGATTGCCAGTTGTGGATTTCCACTCTTGAAGCAAACAATGTTTTCATTTACATTAATATCAAAGTGAAACGACACAAATACATGGCTTTACGTGTCTTGTACTGATACTGAGCTATTAATTATAGCCAATCCAATTCACAGGTCTTAGTTCTACAGGCTTCTAGGCTAGTATCTCCAGGAATCCCCTGCTTGCTCAATCTCTGCACAGAATGGGCTATTTGCATTCTAGGAATAATAGCTTTCACAAAAAGCATTGTAAAAAGATCTGATGCTGATGCAAAAAAGCTCTCCCAGAATGCAGTACACCTGGGTGAAAACGGCTTAAAACTCCCCTCCTGACCCTTGTTAGAGGAAATGGCAATATGACAGTCTGTCCAAATCGTCCATGTTGTTTGTTAACTTATTCCCTATATGTAAACTAGGATGTGATCTATCTATCTATCTATCTATCTATCTATCTATCTATCTATCTATCTATCTATCTATCTATCTATCTATCTATCTATCTATCTATCTATCTATCTATCTATCTATCTATCTGGGGCGTAACTAGGAAAGACTGGGCCCCATGGCAAACTTTTGACTGGGGCCCTCCTCCGCTGGGTATCACACAACCCCCCCTTGTAGATAGTGCCTCCCTATAGATTCTACCACACAGCGCCCCCCTGTAGTTAGCACCATACACAGCCCCCTGTAGATAACGCCTTACAGCCCCTCTGTAGATAACGCCATACAGCCCCAAATCCCCCCTGTAGCTAACGCCATACAGCCCCCTGTAGATAACGCCATATAGCCCCCCTGCAGATAACGTCTTACAGCCCCAAATCCCCCTTGCAGATAACGCCATACAGCCCCCCTGTAGATAACGCCATACAGCCCCCCCTGTAGATAACTCCATACAGACCCCCCTTGTAGATAACGCCATACAGACCCCCCCTGTAGATAACGCCATACAGAGTCCCCCCTGTAGATAACCCCATACAGACCCCCCTGTAGATAATGCCATACAGACCCCCCCTGTAGATAACACCATACAGACCCCCCTGTAGATAACACCATACAGAACCCCCCTGTAGATAACGCCATACAGACCCCCCTATAGATAACGCCATACAGCCCCCCGTAGATAACGCCATACAGCCCCCCCTGTAGATAACACCATACAGAACCCCCCTGTAGATAACGCCATACAGACCCCCCCGTAGATAACACCATACAGAACCCCCCCTGTAGATAACGCCATACAGACCCCCCTGTAGATAACGCCATACAGACCCCACCCCTGTAGATAACGCCATACAGACCCCCCCGTAGATAACACCATACAGAACCCCCCCTGTAGATAACGCCATACAGACCCCCCTGTAGATAACGCCATACAGACCCCCCTGTAGATAATGCCATACAGACCCCCTCTGTAGGTAACGCCATATAGCCCACCCCCCAAAAAAAACGGCCTATATTTTGTCCTACATAAGACATGCATCCCCTATCCACAGGATGTGATCTATCTATCTATCTATCTATCTATCTATCTATCTATCTATCTATCTATCTATCTGGGGCGTAACTAGGAAAGACTGGGCCCCATGGCAAACTTTTGACTGGGGCCCTCCTCCGCTGGGTATCACACAACCCCCCCTTGTAGATAGTGCCTCCCTATAGATTCTACCACACAGCGCCCCCCTGTAGTTAGCACCATACACAGCCCCCTGTAGATAACGCCTTACAGCCCCTCTGTAGATAACGCCATACAGCCCCAAATCCCCCCTGTAGCTAACGCCATACAGCCCCCTGTAGATAACGCCATATAGCCCCCCTGCAGATAACGTCTTACAGCCCCAAATCCCCCTTGCAGATAACGCCATACAGCCCCCCTGTAGATAACGCCATACAGCCCCCCCTGTAGATAACTCCATACAGACCCCCCTTGTAGATAACGCCATACAGACCCCCCCTGTAGATAACGCCATACAGAGTCCCCCCTGTAGATAACCCCATACAGACCCCCCTGTAGATAATGCCATACAGACCCCCCCTGTAGATAACACCATACAGACCCCCCTGTAGATAACACCATACAGAACCCCCCTGTAGATAACGCCATACAGACCCCCCTATAGATAACGCCATACAGCCCCCCGTAGATAACGCCATACAGCCCCCCCTGTAGATAACACCATACAGAACCCCCCTGTAGATAACGCCATACAGACCCCCCCGTAGATAACACCATACAGAACCCCCCCTGTAGATAACGCCATACAGACCCCCCTGTAGATAACGCCATACAGACCCCACCCCTGTAGATAACGCCATACAGACCCCCCCGTAGATAACACCATACAGAACCCCCCCTGTAGATAACGCCATACAGACCCCCCTGTAGATAACGCCATACAGACCCCCCTGTAGATAATGCCATACAGACCCCCTCTGTAGGTAACGCCATATAGCCCACCCCCCAAAAAAAACGGCCTATATTTTGTCCTACATAAGACATGCATCCCCTATCCACAGGATAGGGGATACATGTGTGATCGCTGGCAGCGATAAGGAGAACGGGGGACCGAAAGTCCCACGAAATTCTCCATGACAAACCTCCTACTTCCGGCGTCTGCGCAGTTCAATAAAAATGAAAGGAGTGCTGGTCACGCATGCGCACAAGCGCGACTGGTGCGCATGTCATTCCTATGGAGCTGCAGACAGACCCCGGAAGTCCGAGGTTTGTCATGGAGAACTTCGGGGGACTTTCGGTCCCAGCGATCACACATGTATCCCCTATCCTGTGGATAGAGGATGCATGTCTTTTGTAGGAACATCCCCTTCAGTGGCGTCGCACTGTAGCAGCCATAGCAGCTGCTAGCGGAGCCTCCGGCCATGGGAAGGGGGCCCGTGCCGGCGGGCATCTCGGGCCCCCTCATGCTGCGGGCCCCGTAGCAGCCACTGCTATCTATCTTTCTATCTATCTCATATCTATGGCAGCTGGCCAACAGGGCGCAAGTTAAAGTCTATAGTTTGATTAGGGTACCTGTGGCAGCTCGGACAGTAGCAAGGCAGGCTCGGCTGGGACTAGGCAGCAGGTAGACGTCAGGTGCGGAGTAGCAGGACAGGCATAGATACAGCACAGCACGACTACAGCACAGCACGGCACTTGACCAGGATAGCATGGGATACAGGTCTCAGGATACAGGAACAGGGAACACTGGAACTGGAAAACACTAGGAGACCATTTGCATAGACAAACTAGGATACGACAAACAACACTCAGGCATCGAAGCAAGGGGCTGGGCGCCTCTTATAGTCCAGGGCACTCATGGGCTGATACTCATTAAAGTCCATTGCGCGCACCCTATGGGATCCGGCCGAGATGAGTGGAAGTGTGCGCTGGTGTCTCCTGAGGAGGAGACTGGGGCCAGCGCTCGCCGACCCATGGCTGCGGCCGTCAGGGGGAGAGGGAACCTGACGGCCCACAGCCAGACATGACAGTAACCCCTCTCTTACGCCCCCTCTTCTTGGGGCCAGAGCGAGAGAGAAACTTCTTTAGAATGGTAGGAGCATTGAGATTCTCCTCTGGCTCCCAGGACCTCTCTTCAGGACCAAACCCCCTCCAATCCACCAAATAAAAAGTCTTTCCTCTCACTCTCTTGGTGTCCAAGATCTCCTTAACCTAAGGTGTCTGAAGGGCCGCTGGAGGCAACTGGAGGGCTAGGAATCTTGGTAAAGCTGTTCAGAACCACTGGTTTCAGGAGAGAGACATGGAAGGAGTTGGGGATCTTGAGGGTAGGAGGCAGCCGAAGCTTGTAGGCAACAGGGTTGATCTACTGCAGAAACCTGGGAGCAAATTTGTACGACGGCACCCTCAGTCGAATATAAATGGAGGACAACCAGACCTTCGTGCCAGGAAGAAACTGAGGAGGTTCTCTTCTCCTTGTGTCCGCCTTCCGCTTCATGCGGTTGACCGCCAGCAGGATGGAGGATCGAGTCTGCTGCCAGATCTGCAGAAAGCCCCCAAATGCCGTGTCAGCGGCTTGTACCTCGGACATATCAGGGACCGGGAGAGGAATTTGTGGGTGTTGGCTACAGAATATAAAGAACGGTGTCTTCTGTATGGACTCGCTGGTGTGATTATTGTAAGAGAACAGCCCACGGGAGCAACTGTACCAAGTCATCATGCTGCTTGGAGAAGAAGTGGCGCAAGTAGTTCTCCAAGATCTGATTGATCCTCTCGACCTGACCATTGGACTGAGGATGGTAGGCCGAGGAAAAGTCAACGGCCATCAACGGTCTCTCCAGAGGGGTAGTGGGTAATTGAAGAAGATCCACCAGGTCTCTACAAATGAAATTAGCAGCGGATCCAGAGTCCAGATACGCAGAGACCTGATGCGTTTTTATCGACGGACACTATGGTCACGGGTATGAACAATTTAGACGGGAGTCCTTCTTTGCCCAAGGTTGTCTCTCCTACCAACCCTAGGCTTTGGGGCTTTTGGGGACACAGATGCACAGGATGGTCTTCGAGGCCACAATATAGACAGAGTCCCGAAGTGCGTCTGCGTTGTCTCTCCTGGGTAGATAGCTTTCATAGGTCCTTCCACACAGACCCTTTAGGAGAATCGTCATCTGAGGACAGCAGAGGTTGCTGCAAGGGTGGGGCCGGACTAGGAATACCTTCCTCCCGATGAGCTTCTTGGAGCCGTTCTCAGAGCCTTCTATCAATCTGGGCAGCCAGAAGGATGAGGTTATCCAGGGTAGACGGCAGATCTCGAGCGGCAAGTTTGTCCTTAATTTTAGGAGACAGTCCATGCCAGAATTTAGCCGCCAGGGCCTCATTGTTCCGCAACAGTTCTCCCACCAGGGTGCAGAGGTGGATGGCGTACTCGCCCACAGAGATGTCTCCTTGGCATAGGTTCAACAAGGAAGCCGCGGCAGAGGAGACTCGTCCAGACTCCACAAACAGCGTGCGAAATGTCCGAAGGAACCCCTGGAAGTCACGGGTCTCTGGTCCTTGTCTCTCCCAGATAGGGTTCGCCCAAGCAAGGGCCTTGCCAGTAAGAAGAGAGATGATGAAAGCGACCCCTCCGCCATCGGACGAAATTGCCCTAGAATACAGGCTGAAGTGGATCTGGCACTGGTTCAAAAATCCACGACAGGTACCTGCGTCTCCATCATAGCGGTCAGGAAGTGGCAAAGAAAAACGAGGATCAACACTGCAAGGAGGTGTAAACTGAGGATCAGTACAGCCAGGAGGTGTAGCAGGAGGAACTGCAGCTTGTGCCTCCTGCCGACATGCGAGAATGATCAAGGCCTGGAGGAGTTGGTCCTGTCGAGACCAAAGGTCTAGCATATCCGCCCCCGCATCTCTTGTGACGTCATCATGGTCTTGGATCGACCAGCGGGGTCCATGGCCTGAGCGTACTGTCACGTAGGGTTCGTGGACCCACTGGGCCGTACCGCCTTGGTGGTATGGCAGCTGGCCAACAGGGCGCAGGTTAAATATTCTATAGTTCGTATAGGGTACATGTGGCAGCTCGGACAGTAGCAAGGCAGGCTCGGCTGGAACTAGGCAGCAGGTAGACGTCAGGCGTGGAGTAGCAGGACAGGCGTAGATACAGCACAGCACGGCACTTGATCAGGATAGCACAGGATACAGGTGCGGGGAACACTGGGAACTGGAAAACACTAGGAGACCATTTGCATAGACAAACTAGGATACGACAAACAACGCTCAAGCATCGAAGCAAGGGGCTGTGCCCGTCTTATAGTCCAGGGCACTCATTGGCTGTTACCTATTAAAGTCCAGTGCGCGTGCTGCGCCTTTAAGAGAGGGCACGAGCGTGCGCGGGCACCCTACGGGATCCGGCCGAGGTGAGTGGAAGTGAGCGCTGGCGTCTCCTGAGGAGGAGACTGGGGGCAGCGCTCGACGACCCATGGCTGCAGCCGTCCGGGGAGAGTAAACCTGACGGCCTGCAGCCACGGACACTATCTATCTATCTATCTCATATCTATCTATCTATCTATCTATCTATCTATCTATCTATCTATCTATCTATCTATCTATCTATCTATCTATCTATCTATCTATCTATTTCATATCTATCTATCTATCTATCTATCTATCTATCTATCTATCTATCTATCTATCTATCTATCTATCTATCTATCTAGTATCCAAAAAAGAGGCAGCACTCCGCAGAAAATATAATAAAGGGTGTATTTATTGCCCCCTGTGCGTGCAACGTTTCAGCTCTATCCTCTAGAGCCTTTCTCAAGCAAATAACAAGTGATACATTCCAAGTATATAACATAGTGACAATTAGATCAGTGAATCAATAGTAATCAAAGAAAAAATATACATCAACATAACATACATATAATAATAAATATATAGTGGGAAATAACACAGTAATATCAAACAAGTAGTGTAAAAATAAGATGAATAATCAACGGTATATATGTCCAAAACCTATAATACAGTCAAAGTATCCAATTAAAGATGGTGTCCGCACCTGTGCGAATCATGTGTGTGTATTAAAAATAAATTAAAACAGGAAATCACCTCTTGGGATATAGCATCACGGCGCCGCCATGGCGATATGTAAGAAAGCGCTATTGCGCATGCGTAGAAGTTTTGCCATGTATTAATTCTTATGGATATCCGGTATGTGAATCGCGCATGCGCAGGAGAGCGCAGACGCGACGCAGCCATTTTTAAATAGGGAAAGAATACCTCGTAATAGGGAATATATCTAAAGAGGTATGTACAAAATGCCAGAACATACCCATATAGGAACAATATCGCTCCCAATCTAGTTTAGATTAGAACTATATCTATAGAGAGTGCGTATATATCAAAACGGATATCTAAGTAGGATATCCAAAATAAAACTAATAGGGAGGTAAGAACGCAGTGGTATAACCCCATTCACATTCAGAATACAGTATTTTAATGAGCATTGGAGTATATAGGTTGGTCAATGGCCATTTTATAAATGCCCATCTCCACCCCAATAGGGGAGGAACATAGACAATGAGGACATGTCATATGCCTCAATATCATAATGTTCCCCCATAACCCCTATATATGTTATTTAGAACTTCAAAGTGAATATCGTATACCTCATATACGTCCAAAAACCTCTCAATATCAAAAATGTTCAAAGTCTATATATTTTTTACACACCCTCTAAAGATAACGTGGCAGGATATATGTAATAACATAATATTTTATATAATTTCATAATTCGATATCCGTAAAAAGAAACAATGTAAAAACTTTTTTCATAAAAAATTTTTTTTTTTATTTTATTGTCATTTTTTAATAGTGTTGATATATAGAAAAAATCGTGATGTACTTCGTCCGTAGAGGTGATCTTCCAACAAGTTCAAAAGAACGCTCTAGAGTAAGAAGAAGAAGATAAAAAAATTAGTATCTCAAAAGGTAATAACCCTATGAATCAACATGTTAGTATTTAAATCTATTGATAAAAATATCAAGTGCATCCACAATGGGGTATGATGAAATAAAGGAGAACTCACACCACTCCACTCAACACATAATCAACATTAAGTCCATTTGGTTTCAGGGTATTGAGCCTCTTAATCCATTGTAACTCCCTAGTTTTTAATAGTGTAATCCTATTCCCACCTCGTCTCAGGGGAGGAATATGATCCAAGATCCAAAATTTTAGTTGATGTTCCGTATGGCCCATCTCCGAAAAATGTTTCGAAACAGGTAAGTCCAAACGTTTTTTCCTAATCGTGTATCTATGCTGATTTAGTCTGATTTTCAACTCTAGTGTGGTTTCACCCACATATAATAGATGACAGGGACATCGTAGAACATAAATGACAAAATCAGTGTTACATGTTAGATAGTGTCTAATCTGAAAATTTCTTTGTGTAGTAGGATGTACAAAAGTTGGACCTTTTAGCATGTGACTACAATTTATACAGTTCAAACATGGGAAACACCCAACCTTGGGTTTAATCAAATATGTTTGTCCAATAGGTTTAAGGGACCCAACATCAGTTTTCACCAATCTGTCCCTGAGGTTTTGAGATCTGCGATATGATAGCAGTGGGTATCTCGAAAATTCCGGGATATGTGTCAAACAATTTTTTAGCATAGGCCAATGACGTCTGATGATTTCCGTAATGGCCTTACTCTGGTCCGTATATGTAGATATAAATGGGATACGATCAGTTTGTATTTTAGTTGTTTTAGGTCTAAGAAGAATATCCCTATCTGTTTGTGACACCTTAGACTTATGTTCATTCAAGATTTTCATGGGGTATCCCCGAGTACGAAAACGGTTTACCATTTTTTCAAGGGTTACAGTGGCAGTATTTGTGTCGCTAACTATTCTTTTAACCCTCATCAGTTGACTACTTGGTAAGTTTTTTACCATACTGCGTGGATGATTACTGCTGTATAGAAGGAGATTGTTACAATCTGTTGGTTTAGTATAGAGCTCAGTACTAAAAATGTTGTTATTGACCTTAACCAAAACATCCAAAAATTGAATTTCAGTATCCGACTGTACCAGTGTAAATTTAATCTTGTCATCATATTCATTAATACATGAGAAGAAATCCAATAGCATATCATTATCCCCTGACCATATCATGAAAATATCGTCTATGTAACGCCACCACTTAATAACATGTTTGAAGTGGTTTGATCCATAGACGAACGCCTCTTCAAATTTGCGCATGAATATATTGGCGTAAGTGGGGGCAATGTTTGACCCCATTGCCGTTCCTTGCAGTTGAAGATAAAAATTATCTCCAAATAGAAAATAATTCATACCTAAAACGATCTCTAATAGTTGTAAAAGAAAGGTGCGGCAGTCAGATGTGTAATCAGACGTGTCAAGAAAACTATTGACAGCTTGTATACCCTTTTTGTGATCTATAACAGTGTATAAATTGACCACATCGAACGATACCAATGTAATTTTTAAATCTACAGGCAGGATTACTTCATTAAGTTTATTTATAAAGTCGGATGTATCTCTAATATATGAAGCTGCCCCAATAGCATATAACCTCAAAATCTTGTCAAGAAAGATAGCAATGTGGCAAAAAATAGAATCAATCCCTGACACAATGGGTCTGCCAGGAGGATCAACCAGAGATTTATGTATTTTTGGAAGCATGTATAAAACAGGTGTTCTAGGTTGCATAATATGTAGGTACTCTGCCAATTTATCATCTATGATTCCACCCAACAATGCTTCATCCAATAACTTTTTGATCTTTCTGCTAGTTTCAAATTTGGGGTCATATGAAATCTGTTTATAAACTGTGTTGTCATTGAGCTGTCTCATAATTTCCTTAAGATATCCACTAGTATCCATTACCACTACCGCCCCACCTTTGTCTGCCGGTTTTATTGTAATATCAGAATCCCCAGCTAGTTCATCTAGTGCTTTGGACTCCTCTGTAGTCAGATTAGGATGTGCAAATTTAAATACATCTGTACATTTTACTTTAAGATTCTCAATTTCATCTTTCACCGCTGTAACAAACGCATCAACAACCGGTAAATTGGTAGATGGCATAAAATTACTTTCTTTAAACAAACCAAAATTCCTAAGATTCAGTTCAGAATTGGTAACGACATTTCGATCTAATAAAGGTTTATCTGAAAACCAACATTTTAGTTTAATAGCTCTAAAAAATTTAAATAGATCAGCTTCAATTTGGAACCAGTCTGTCAGAGATGAGGGGCAAAAAGAAAGCCCCTTCTCTAAGAGACTAAGTTGTGGTTCAGACAATACCTTAGTGGATATATTTACAACTAGCGTTTCCGTAGTGCCATCGAGCCCCTTTTCAACATCTGTCTCGGTCTGTTGCCTCTGTAAGTCACGTCGCCAGTGGTGCCTTGATCCCCCACGTCTGGTACGCTTCCTGCTGGCGTTGAAGTTGCCGGGGTTTCCCCCAAAAAAGACGGGGAATCAGTAGTAGTAAGTCCACCTTGTAAAGTAGATTTTTTCTTCCTTCTGTTGTCCCGGTAGTTGAATTTGTCTCCATTCTCCATATTTTGCCAATTGTAGACACGTCCCTTAGAGTAATCCTCTGCATCCCTATTCCATTTTCTTCTTTTAACCTCTTCTTGTTCCATCCTTAATCTTTGAATTTGTAATCTGAGATTATCAGAGAACTTGACGTACTCCTGGTCATCAATCGTTGATTTTAATGTGGTATCAATCTCTTCCATATTTCTATGCACCGTCTGAATCTCTTGTTGCAGAAATTCCAGATTGAGTAAAATGACGTCAAAAGCATACTTGTTGGACATCTGTTTCAACCTGTTACAATAAAATTCATTCTGAGAAAATAAATTTGGGCTCACGTTAGAGCGTAATCCTCTTGGTATTCGTTGATGTTTATAATATTCCCCCAGGGTCATCAAATGGAGTTGTAATGTAGTAGCTCTTTTTGTTTCATTTTCCATCCTTCTTTTAAGATCAGTGGAAGAGGGAGTGATGAGAAAATCCACCTCACCATCAAGGCCCATAAGAATCCGCTTGATATCCTCATCAGTATAGACAAATGTTTCAGGAGGCAAAGCATCTGTGGCTTCAGTAGTAATGGTAGTCATTTTTGTATCTATCTATCTATCTATCTATCTATCTATCTATCTATCTATCTATCATGCCACCAGAACATATAGAGGTTGCTAGAAGGTTGATAAAATTGCTATTTGTATTTTACCTGGCACCTACTGTATCAGTTTATATAGCACTGTGAAATACGATACATCTTTACATCTTTACATAGAGCCTGGGCATTTCCTGGTACCACCATCACAGTGCTGCTGTAACATATAGTACTGCCAGTGGAGAAACCTGGAGTCTTGTCAATAACCCAGCAGATGTCAACTACCAACCTGGCACCTGCTATAACTATTTCTGGATGTAAAGCACAGAGATAACTGCACAGTCAGTATCACGGTAGCCTCTTATGTTTGTCTCTTATTTCTTCCATTTAAGGGGGTACCAGTGTCTCCCTAGACGTCATCACCTATATCGTCAGGTTCGTGAAGCCCCATTTCATACATAGGGTTTTCATAGTTACAATCATGCAACTCGAAACAGACCATCAAGGATTTTAATAGACTTTACTATTTCCTAGTGAATTACTTAATCTTTGTGTAAAATACAACTTCATGGCCCTCAAGACGCCCCTTGCTGGGTAATTGCCTGTTATCAAGTTATCGAAAAAGCATAAATGAGAAGAACTTAAGTCTGACATACCTAACTTTCCGTAAGAAGTGGAATGTGCTCTCGGAACAGCGTGAATTCATTTATGGCAACAACAAAAAATCCCGCTGTTATTTATTTCCAGCTGGGATACTGATTGAACTTGGTGGGGGGTGTGGGTGAGTCGGAGTCTCGGGAAAATCACCAATCCTTAGAAACGCAATGAGAATTTCAGTTACTTTCCATCTTAGAGTCCTGGCCGCCGCTTGGCTTCACCGGAAGCTTCTTGTTAGAGGTGGATTTATTTATGGTAAATGTTTTATTCCCATAGAAATGAATGGGATCCATCAATGGATATGTTCATCTTTTGGACCAAAAAAAAAAGTATATACTAAAAATATACTATGAACCTAGACTTGGACTTGGAAAAAATGGACGCTTCATGGATAAAAGATGGTGGAATCAATTTTTTTAGGCATAAAAGAATAGAATTTGTAAAGATTCGCTCAACTCTAGTCATTTGTTGCTTTATCATTGAGGACAATGGCTGACAGATTGGACAACCAATTCACCAAGTGAGATCTGACTGCATTACTTATGATCAGATATGAAGATTTTGTTTTGTTTTATTATTTTTAACTGCTACCAGTTTGACATGGTATTTGTATCAGTTTGCTTCACTTTTTTGAGTTCTTCAATCAGATGTAATGTGATGGGTAGATAGATAGATAGGTAGGTAATGTGATGGGTAGATAGATAGATAGATAGATAGGTAGATAGATAGATAGATGGATAGATAGATAGATAGATAGATAGATAGATAGATAGATAGATAGATATGAGATAGATAGATATGAGATAGATAGATAGATAGATAGATAGATAGATAGATAGATAGATAGATAGATAGATAGATAGATAGATAGATAGATAGATAGATAGATAGATAGATAGATAGATAGGTAGATAGGTAGATAGATAGATAGATAGATAGATAGATAGATAGATAGATAGATAGATAGATAGATAGATAGATAGATAGATAGATAGATAGATAGATAGACAAATGCCTGTGTCAAAGAAATGTGAATTCCTGGTTACACCTCTGCTTGCTGACAGTAGACAATGGGAACTCTATAAGGTAACCAAATATTTCTCTCCGCTCCTGTCACTATAGCAACCGCCCCGCTGTCTATCAGCACCATTATTGATATATGTAGTAATTGTCTATAATTGGTTGACAGGTCGGTAGTTCTTGGCCCTGACTTGAGCAGGTTGAATCATGCTTCATTATTATTAGTATGAAATATGGGGCAGGCAGTAACGCAACCAGGGGCATAACTAATATGCAATTGTTTTTTAACACTTTACTTCTCCATATATTTGTTACTTAGCCGAGACAGTATTTAATGCACTATTCTATGAAGAGAAAGAAAATTAGATTTGATGTGTATATTATTTTACATTATTACATAATTCTCTATGTATTTAAATGATTAGTGCAAGTCACAAACATGAGGTACACCAGTGATAGATAGATAGATAGATAGATAGATAGATAGATAGATAGATAGATAGATAGATAGATAGATAGATAGATAGATATGAGGATAGATTAGATAGATAGATAGATAGATAGATAGATAGATAGATAGATAGATAGATAGATAGATAGATAGATAGATAGATAGATAGATAGATAGATAGATAGATAGATAGATAGATAGATATGGGATAGATAGATAGATAGATAGATAGATAGATAGATAGATAGATAGATAGATAGATAGATAAATAGATAGATAGCTTTTTTTATGTATACAGTAATCAGAGGTGTATTATAAGTTATGAAAAATTATTTTTTTAGTCTTTTTCAGCCAGAACAACTTAATATATTCATATAATTAACTATTTAAGATTCTATCCATATACTATTAGAGAATGCAGATAATGATGGTTATTGGTGGAGCCAAAGTAAGTGAACCCTTAAATATGAATGTATGACAAGTCTTCCTCCAGGGATCAGCACTGTGGAGCCACATGGATAAATGTGATTTCTGTAACTGCAGCCATTGTGCGGATATTACATGGACGCCCGGCCCTTTATCATAAACTCTACACATGGCTGAGAGGCACAGGAATAATTCAGCAGCTTATAAATAGCCGTGACATTTTTATTCTGGAAAATAAAACGTTTACCAGAGAACAGAACAATGGCCAAGAGAACGATGGAAAGAAAATCATTATTTCTTCAGTCAATAAGAAACTTCTGGAATTGAAATCAAAATGACTGAAATGACTGTTATTATTGAATTGGGGTCATTTAAAAATTAAGGTAAAATACAGAAAGAAAGTCTCTCGGTGAAAAAACAGACTTCATTTGTTCCAGAACAGAACATTGGTGTGACCATAGAAGAAATATATGTGAGATTTACAGATATGGAATGTGGAGAGGGGGAGAAGCGAGGTGGAGCAAGGAAGGGTCTGTGATTTGTGTACGGATCTGGTGACCAGGTGACCAAATTAGCTAAATAGGATTTCAACATTCTAATGTCTGAATTGAAAATAAACTGTAAACTCTATTGTATGCAAGTTGGGTGACCAGAATGGAGGTGAAAGCGGGGTAGGGTCTGTGACAGGTGCAGGTTGGGTGACCAGAAGACCAAAATTCACCGCAGAGTTTTCATTCCTGGCCTCCAGGGCAATATGGTCTGTCATGTGGACATTCGTATCTCAGTGTAGGAGTGTTTTCAACTTTGTGTACTAATTCCAACAGGGCACCGAAAGTACAATGACGTATTATGGAAGAAATATACAAAAGATAGACAGATTTGGGAAGTTAAGACGGGGAGGAGGAGGATGAGAGCAGGAGAGGGTACGGTGATATTGTGCAAATTAAGTGACCACAGTTCTCCATAGGGTCAAAAATGATTAAATATAGTTGCAACCTCCTCCTGTCTATATTAAAATAAAACTATAAAAACCCAAAAAAATTGAATCCCACCTAGAACAATGTGGTCCGTCATGTAGAAAATGCTATCTCAAAGTGAGAATGACTTCAGGTATCCTTCATCTATCTATAATTATCACAATGTGTGAATGACCTATAGCTTTAGTATTATAGTAGTTATATTCTTGTATATAGGGGGCAGTATTATAGTAGTTATATTCTTGTATATAGGGGCAGTATTATAGTAGTTATATTCTTGTATATAGGAGCAGTATTATAGTAGTAATATTCTTGTATATAGGGAGCAGTATTATAGTAGTTATATTCTTGTATATAGGGGGCAGTATTATAGTAGTTATAGTCTTGTATATAGGAGCAGTATTATAGTAGTTAGTTTCTTGTATATAGGGGGCAGTATTATAGTAGTTATATTCTTGTACATAGGAGCAGTATTATAGTAGTTATATTCTTGTATACAGGAGGCAGTATTATAGTAGTTATATTCTTGTATATATGACCAGTATTATAGTAGTTATATTCTTGTATATAGGGGGCAGTATTATAGTAGTTATAGTCTTGTATATAGGAGCAGTATTATAGTAGTTATATTCTTGTATATAGGGGGCAGTATTATAGTAGTTATATTCTTGTATATAGGAGCAGTATTATAGTAGTTATATTCTTGTATACAGGAGGCAGTATTATAGTAGTTATATTCTTGTATATATGACCAGTATTATAGTAGTTATATTCTTGTATATAGGGGGCAGTATTATAGTAGTTATAGTCTTGTATATAGGAGCAGTATTATAGTAGTTATATTCTTGTACATAGGGAGCAGTATTATAGTAGTTATATTCTTGTATATAGGAGCAGTATTATAGTAGTTATATTCTTGTATACAGGAGGCAGTATTATAGTAGTTATATTCTTGTATATATGACCAGTATTATAGTAGTTATATTCTTGTATATAGGGGGCAGTATTATAGTAGTTATAGTCTTGTATATAGGAGCAGTATTATAGTAGTTATATTCTTGTATATAGGGGGCAGTATTACAGTAGTTATATTCTTGTACATAGGGAGCAGTATTATAGTAGTTATATTCTTGTATATAGGAGCAGTATTATAGTAGTTATATTCTTGTATACAGGAGGCAGTATTATAGTAGTTATATTCTTGTATATAGGTGCAGTATTATAGTAGTTATATTCTTGTATACAGGAGGCAGTATTATAGTAGTTATATTCTTGTATATAGGAGCAGTATTATAGTAGTTATATTCTTGTATACAGGAGGCAGTATTATAGTAGTTATATTCTTGTATATATGACCAGTATTATAGTAGTTATATACTTGTATATAGGGGGCAGTATTATAGTAGTTATATTCTTGTATATACGAGCAGTATTATAGTAGTTATATGCTTGTATATAGGGGGCAGTATTATAGTAGTTATATTCTTGTATATAGGAGCAGTATTATAGTAGTCATATTCTTGTATACAGGAGGCAGTTTTATAGTAGTTATATTCTTGAAAATAGGAGCAGTATTATAGTAGTTATAGTCTTGTATATATGACCAGTATTATAGTAGTTATATTCTTGTATATAGGGGGCAGTATTATAGTAGTTATAGTCTTGTATATAGGAGCAGTATTATAGTAGTTATATTCTTGTATACAGGAGGCAGTATTATAGTAGTTATATTCTTGTATATAGGAGCAGTATTATAGTAGTTATATTCTTGTATATATGACCAGTATTATAGTAGTTATATACTTGTATATAGGGGGCAGTATTATAGTAGTTATATTCTTGTATATAGGAGCAGTATTATAGTAGTTATATTCTTGTATATAGGGGGCAGTATTATAGTAGTTATACTTGTATATAGGAGCAGTATTATAGTAGTTATATTCTTGTATACAGGAGGCAGTATTATAGTAGTTATATTCTTGAATATAGGAGCAGTATTATAGTAGTTATAGTCTTGTATATAGGAGCAGTATTATAGTAGTTATATTCTTGTATATAGGAGCAGTATTATAGTAGTTATATTCATGTATATAGGAGGCAGTGTTATAGTAGTTATATTCTTGTATATAGGGGCAGTATTATAGTAGTTATATTCTTGTATATAGGAGCAGTATTATAGTAGTTATATTCTTGTATATAGGAGCAGTATTATAGTAGTTATATTCTTGTATATAGGGGCAGTATTATAGTAGTTATATTCTTGTATATAGGAGCAGTATTATAGTAGTTATATTCTTGTATATAGGAGCAGTATTATAGTAGTTATATTCTTGTATATAGGGGCAGTATTATAGTAGTTATATTCTTATATAGGGGCAGTATTATAGTAGTTATATTCTTGTATATAGGAGCAGTATTATAGTAGTTAAATTATTGTATATAGGAGCAGTATTATAGTAGTTATATTCTTGTATATAGGGGCAGTATTATAGTAGTTATATTCTTGTATATAGGGGCAGTATTATAGTAGTTATATTCTTGTATATAGGAGCAGTATTATAGTAGTTATATTCTTGTATATAGGAGCAGTATTATAGTAGTTATATTCTTGTATATAGGAGCAGTATTATAGTAGTTCTATTCTTGTCCATAGGAGAGGATAGACGTGTGCTTGTGAGCTCCCTGTTAGGACTATGCATGGCTTCTGACCCAGGTGGAGGGGTGGGGTCCTGAGCTGATGATCCTGGAAAAGCCCAGAGTCTGGAGTTTGACCTGCAGCATGGAGATGGTGGAGGTGAAGATCTGGAAATGGTGGCTGGTGAGTCAACTGAATCTCATGATGTTGGTGAATTGTGCACAAAAATGACAAAGAAAAATATCTTTAAAATGGAAATGCAAGTTCGCAAGTTGAGAACTGAAATTAACCAAGAGACTGATCCAAAGGCAAAGCTGATGAAATGTGAGTGTCTGAATGTTTGCACACGTGAGCTGGTGATATTGAAGGAGAGATTGCAGAAAGAATCATGCACAGTACCCAAAATAAAGAACCGGGCAATTGAGAACAAAAGGGAGACCAGAGCCCAAACTGTGAAGAGAAAAAATATCATTGCAAAAAAAGACACTGACTATAAGACTGTGTATAATATTGTGGAGCAGGGAAACCCAGGAAGATATGAGTGTGCAGTGGCTGCATCTCTCATCATGTGTGGGGTCTGTGCAATCAGCCAACACAAATGCTGCTAAAGCTGCAGAGAAATGTGTGCCAGATGACGAGGGGTTAACTGCAGTAGACTCTATGTGCAGTACAGATGAAGTGAATGCGAGTGGCACTCCTGGGAGTGAGCAAGAAAGTGGCGCATATACTGACATTGTAAGTGAGACTTCGCTCAGCGCGGTGATTGACAGTCTGATATCTGATGGACCAGCGGCACAGGCTGAGGCAGACATTGCAGACCCTGTTCTGGAGGTTCAACCGTCCGCTGTGTAACCTGCACTCCATTCACTGACACTGCGATCAGGAGCAGACGCAGGAGGATCTGCAGTACAATCAGCTGAGGAGAGGTCCAGTCCTGACCCACCTGCTGACAGGCCTCAGTACAGGAGACTGTTCTCCAGCGTCACAAGACCGACTAACCCCACACCTCAAAGGAGGAACGCGGTCAGAATCAGGTACTCAGGACCAGAGGAAAACCTCCCCTCCAGACTCCACATTGGGAAAGTTTTGTTGAAGGAGTTTATGAAGTTTAAAGCTTCTGAGGTGTTCGCTCTGATCCACGTTCCCTCCAGCAGGAATTATGACATCAGTTTCAAGCTGCAATATAGTCTAGACTTGTTCTGGAGTATTTATAATGATACAAAGGAGCACGCGATGTGAGAGCATCTACATGTCATCCAGCTGACTAAACCCCAGGTAGTCACTGCCACCGTCCTGTTCCAGTCTGAGGTGGTGGCTCTGGCAGATTTGCAGCACTGGTTGAGCAGATATTGTGAGGTGAAGAGACTGCCAATAAAGATCTATGATGAGGAGGAGATCTGGAATGGAGGATATTCTGTCAAGATCCAGCTGGTTCAGGAGAATGGAGTGACCAGACATCTGCCACACTCCTTCTACCTGGGCTCGGAGAGAGGCGTATGTTACTACCCTGGTCAACCGCGACTGTGCCATAGATGTGGGGGCAGGCACCTGGCATTCAACTGTTCCCGTATTAAGTGCTCACTATGTGGTCAGTTTGGGCATGTGAAAGATGATTGTACAGGACCTGTCATCTGTAACCTGTGCTTAGGACCTGGACATACATTCCGGGAGTGTCCACATGCAGAACATAATAAAGAGGAGACCTTTAAAGGAGCCATGGAGGAAGAGCAGGAGGATGTCTCCATATGTGTAGATACAACCCCAGAACCTGGAAGCCCCAGCGAGGATGTGAGCCAAAGTACCACAGACCCTGCTCCAGAGACGAATGTCCCATCTGTGGATGCTGCACAAGTGTCACCAGCCACTGAAAATAGAGGTCATGCTAAAAGTAAAATATCCAGTCACTCTGTCACCAATACATCTAAACATCTGCCCAATACCAGTAAGGAAACAGCTGATCCAGCCGCAGCGACCAGTAAAAAACCAGCTGGGCCAGCCGCAGCGACCAGTAAGGAACCAGCTGATCCAGCCGCAGCGACCAGTAAAAAAACAGCTGATCCAGCCGCAGCGACCAGTAAGGAACCAGCTGATCCAGCCGCAGCGACCAGTATGGATGAGGAGGGATTTCAGACGGTTAAAAGGAGAAGTAAAACAGATGATTCTTCTAGGAAAAAAATCACTGCTGCAAAGAAATCACCGGAGTATCCAGTGCTGGCGATAACTGGGGGACGTTACTGTGCGCTGGGGGAAGATGACTAGGAAGAAGTAGCAGAGATGGAGCAAGTCTCCTCACGCAACCCAGACGACGAACCTCAGGATGAAGACTCTGACCCCCCAATATCCACCAAAAGATGGGGTGTAACGGGACATAGCAGTGTAAGAAGTAAAAAAAGTAGGAAAGACATGTATCCAGGATGAGGCTGAAAATCACCTCCATCAATGTGAACAGTGTGAAGAATAGGAGCAGGCGGCAGGCGATATTCCAGCGTCTGTCTGACGACAAATCTGACATCATCTTTATACAAGAGACTTATTTGAAGAGCAATGCTCAGGTGTACGCAGCCAAGAGAGACTGGAGACACGGACCATCATTCTGGTCCTTTGGACTGGAACGAAATGATGGCGTAGGAATTCTATTTAATAATATGGATGTACAAGTGGAGAAAGTCCTGGAGATCTGCTCCGGCCGCTGCCTGATGCTGGACTTTACCCTGGACACTGTACATTATAGAGTCATTAATATCTATGCCCAGCAAACCAGAAAAGAGAGGAGGGAATTATTCCAAAATATTAAGCCCTATTGTTTTACTTCTAAGGTCTTTATTTTGAGTGGTGACTTCAATAGCGTCTCCAGTAATGTGGATCGTTCCAGTAGTCACAAAAGATTGAGATATGATGAAAATTTCCTCAATAATCTAGTCCAGCAGGCTCATTTAGTGGACCCCTATGGTCTACATTGTAGTCGTAAAGCTTAAACTTATCATAAGGGAGGTCATGCAAGCAGAATAGACCGTGTGTACATTAAGAAAGAATTGAAGTGTTCTCAGTATAGGATAAGTCCTATAGAGTTCTCTGACCATTGTATGGTGAGTATAACGCTGGATCTGGACGATGCTGTGGTCTATGGTAAGGGTTATTGGAAGGTAAATAGCTCTGCGCTCCAGGATCCAGAGTTTAAAGAGTCCTTTATCACATTTTATAATGACCGGAGAACTACCCAGTGTATGTGCGATGACACAGCGGAGTGGTGGGAGGACATGAAAAGAGACCTCAAGCAGTTTATTATAAGAGCTGCAAAGAGACGGAGTAATATGGAGTATATGAGGTATTCTGCCCTGAGACTGCTACTGAGCCGTCTATATAGTAAGATGAATAGTGGAGAGCGGGTAGATGGAGAGAGCGTCCGCCAGATAAAGCAGAAGATGAGACAGCTGCAGTATGATCGCCTCAAGTCCCTGAAGGCAGAAGGCCAGTTTGATAGTTGGGGGGTTCATACCCCAGATCCCTTCATTGCCTGTAAGAACCGGGTTAGTAAGAAACTTCTGGTGAGTCTATTAGATGAGAACGGGATGGAGCAATCAGAACAGAAAAAACTTCATAAAATCATTGGAAATTATTATGGAAAACTGTTTGAAGGGAGTCAGATTAGAGATGACGACATAAAAGCCTATCTCAAGAGTGTGACACTGCCAAAATTAGATCCAGCGCAGGCAGATAGCATGGCTGACCCTATATCTGAGGAGGAGGTAAAGAAGAGCATTGACTCCTTAAAAACCAAGAAGAGTCCTGGTCTGGACGGCCTGACCAGCGAGTTTTATAAGGAGTTCAGGGATTTATTGGCCCCTGACCTGGTGCAGGTATATAATGATTGTCTCTCTGCTGGGAAACTTTTACAATCGCAGTATAAATCTGTTCTAGTTCTCCTAGCTAAGAAGGGAAATCTGAAAGATTTAAAAAATTGGCGTCCATTGTCCCTGCTGAACACGGATTATAAAATCCTGGCCAAGATCTTGTATTACAGGCTGAGTGAGGTGGCGGATGATCTCATCATCCCTAATCAGACGTGTGGTGTGAAAGGCCGGACTATAGAGGACTCTTTGCTGCTGATGAGAGAATCCATGACTTATATTAAGCAGCATGAGGTGGGGACATATATAGTAGGCTTAGACCAGAGTAAGGCCTTTGATAGAGTCCATCATGATTTCCTGTATCAGGTGTTGTTGGAGTACGGCCTTCCTGCGCAGTTTGTACAATGGCTGCAGGTTCTGTATAAGGAGGCAGTTAGCCGGCCTCTGATTAATGGTCACTTGGCAGACGGCTTCAGTATAAAGTCGGGTGTGCGGCAAGGCTGCCCTCTCAGCCCATTATTATATGTGTTTAGGCTGGATCCATTTTTAAGGAAATTGCAGGATAATAAAAAGTTTATGGGGTTGAAATGTCATTTGCAGAATAAAGTAGAGGAGATAAAGTTCTGCGCCTATGCGGATGATGTGACGGTCATGTTGTCTTCTGCTGGTGACTGTGCAGCTCTACAGCAAGAGATAGCCAGGTTTTCCCAGGTGTCTAATTCTGCTGTGAATATGGAGAAGAGCGAGGCCTTGTGGTTGGGAAGTGACAGCGATGTCTTCTCAGTGCCCTTCAGAACAGTTGAGGAGAAGATAAAGATTTTGGGGGTTGTGTTTGGAGCTGTGGATGAAGGGAAGGTGAACTGGAAGGAGAAGTTAGCGCTGTGTGAGCAGAAGGTGCTGAGCTGTAAGCACTGGCGGCTGACGTATCAGGAGAAGGTCCGCCTGTTGAAGAGCTTCCTCCTCCCGCTCTTCCTATATATCAGTGTGGTGTTTCCAGTACCGGATACTTTACTTCCCAGACTGACAAACGTTTTCTTCCGCTTCTTGTGGGGTAACAGGGTAAATGTAGTCCGGAGGAACATTGTCTATCTCCCTCATAAGGAAGGTGGTCTCTCCATGCTCTGCCCGGAGCTCTTCTTTAGTCTGATGTTTCTGATGAAGAATTTTTTATTTTGTAAGAATGCTGAGGTCAAGCCATGGGGCTGTTTGTTTAAAAGTCAGATCCAGCAGTTTGTGTCTGTGTGGTCAATAGGTGACCCCATAAAGAGGATCTCAGGGCGCATTAAGAATAATGTGTCTTGGTATGGAGTCAATATAATCAGGAAGATCATTAAATGGAAGATCTTGTATGACGATGTCAAGTTACTCCATAGGAAGGATTTGTACAAGAAGCTCCTTAGATGTCAGTTCACTGTTCATATACAATTGAGGGAAGCCCCGAGCCTTGATATAAGGCAGGCTGCAAAAATCCTGGATGACTCTAGAGTTCCTCCGCACATGAGGGACGTGGCATGGTTGGGATTCCATGGCAAAATGTATGTTAGAGCCAACCTTAAGTGTAGGTACGTTTTGGACAGATTTTGTCCTAGAGAAGAGTGTCCCCAGATACTAGAGACCATGGAACATCTACTGTTAGAGTGTCCTTTCAGTATACAATTATGGGAAGCTGTGTCCCTGTCCCTGCAGTTACCACATCTAGTGGGACAGCCATACTCTCAGCTGCTGTATGGAGACTTCCAGCCTGAACTTAGTGTATATGATAGAAGTTCATTATATGTCATAAATGTGGTGACCCTGTATCATCTGTGGTGTGCGCGATGCAGCCCGGTCATCAATAAAGAAGAACTCTCCTGTAATACTGTCAGGCAGAATATCTTGGAAAGTCTTAAGACTGTGTATAGGAAAGATATGAAAAATAATTAGAATTTATACTGGAGGAATATTAATATATCATGCTTTGTTTAATATTTGGGATGTTATTAAGAGACAAGGTTTGTTCTATATTTGTCATGAGTGTCTTGTAAATACATTGTAATATTTTGTTGCAAGTTTTCAAATAAAAAAGATAATTATAGTAGTTATATTCTTGTACATAGGAGCAGTATTATAGTAGTTATATTCTTGTATATAGGAGCAGTATTATAGTAGTTATATTCTTGTAAATAGGGGGCAGTATTATGGTAGTTATATTCTTGTATATAGGGGCAGTATTATAGTAGTTATATTCTTGTATATAGGAGGCAGTATTATAGTAGTTATATTCTTGTATAGAGGGGCAGTAATATAGTAGTTATATTCTTGTATATAGGGGCAGTATTATAGTAGTTATATTCTTGTATATAGGAGCAGTATTATAGTAGTTATATTCTTGTATATAAGGGCAGTATTATAGTAGTTATATTCTTGTATGTAGGGAGCAGCATTATAGTAGTTATATTCTTGTATATAGGAGCAGTATTATAGTAGTTATATTCTTGTATATAGGAGCAGCATTATAATAGTTATATTCTTGTATATAGGGGCAGTATTATAGTAGTTATATTCTTGTACATAGGGGCAGTATTATAGTAGTTATATTCTTGTATATAGGAGCAGCATTATAATAGTTATATTCTTGTATATAGGGGCAGTATTATAGTAGTTATATTCTTGTACATAGGGGCAGTATTATAGTAGTTATATTCTTGTACATAGGAGCAGTATTATAGTAGTTATATTCTTGTATATAGGGGCAGTATTATAGTAGTTATATTCTTGTACATAGGGGCAGTATTATAGTAGTTATATTCTTGTATATAGGGGGCCGTATTACAGTAGTTATATTCTTGTACATAGGGGGCAGTATTATAGTAGTTATATTCCTCTCCAGAGGTGGCAGTATTATAGTAGTTATATTCCTCTCCAGAGGTGGCAGTATTCTAATACTTAGAGCTGTTAAATTGGCAAATGAACATGAAACATCACAATTACTTTTGTAAGGTCGCAGTGGAGTTGCTCTGGCTCTCTGATAATGGGCACAGGATATTCAGATAGAATCCAACACCGCTATGCTTTCTTGTGACGTTGCGATATCCTCCTGAGTACTCGGCCAAGGCCATGGAAACATGGAACAGATGACATTATCACACAATACGCCGCTGCATTCCGGCAGCGATTCATACTCAAGTTGATGCCCTATAATACTCTTCCAGGTGGACTTTTCTAACCAATGGAAAGCAATCATGCTGACCATGTATCAGAGCAGATAAACTTCCCTCATGATATATTCATTTGGTAGAAATCAGTGCTCAGCATTTCCCGTCTTACACAACCATTCAGAAAGTAAAACATGTCATACCTGGTCATTTAAGGAGAGAGCCTTGTCATATATAATCATTCAAGTAGGTTTTCTCTTATGTAACTTCACTTAAAGTGAGTCACAAGACACGGCTATGTTATAATAAACATACACTATATGGCCAAAAGTATGTGGACGCCTGCGCATTACACATATGTGAGCTTCATGGACATCCCATTCCAAAACTATGAGAATTAATATGGAAGTGGGCCCCATTTTGCAGCTATAACAGCCCCCACTTTTCTGGAAAGGTTTACCGAAAGATTTTGGAGTGTCTGTGGAAATTTTGATCTATCAGCCAAAAGAGCTGTGAGGTGAGGCACTGATGTTGGGGGATAAGGTCTGACTAACAATCGGTATACCAAATCATTCCTAAAGTGTTGGATGGAGTTAAGGTTAGGACTCTGTGCAGTCACTCGAGATTCCCCACACCAAACTCCTCACCCCAAGTCTTTATAAATCTTGCTGTGTGCACAGGGGCACCGTCATGCTGGTAAAGGAAAGGGCCAAACCCAAAACTGTTACCACAAAGTTTGTGTGGTTTGCCACTTTGCGACTGAGCTAATGCCACTCCTAGACACTTCCGCTTCCAGGTAATAGTACTTACAGGTAACCGGAACAGTTTTAGCAGATAAGAATAGCATTTAAAGGGGCTGGGCAGATCTAGCAGATAATAATAACACTTACAGATCACTGGGGAAGATCTAGCAGATAATAATAAAACTTACAGGTGACTGAGGAAGATCTAGCTGATAATAATAAAACTTACAGGCGGCCAGAGCAGATCTAGCAGCCAATAATAACACTTAGAGGTGATCGGTTCAGATTAAGCAGATAATAACACTTACAGGTAACTGGGGCAGATCTAGCGGATGATAATAATAACAACACTTACAGATGACCGGGGCAGATCTTGCAGATAATGACACTTACATGTGATCAGGGCAGATCTAGCAGATAATAACACTTACATGTGATCAGGGCAGATCTAGCAGATAATAATAGCAATTACATTTGACTGGGGCAGATCTAGCAGATAATAACACTTACCGATGTCAGGGGCAGATCTAGCAGATAATAACACTAACAGGTGGCCGGGGCAGATCTAGCAGATAATAATAACACTTACAGGTGACCGGGGCAGATCTAGCAGATAATAATAACACTTACAGGTGACCAAATCAGATCTAGCAGATAATAATAACACTTACAGGTGGCCCGGGCAGATATAGCAGATAAAAACACTTACAGGTGACCGGGGCAGATCTAGCAGATAATAATAACACTTACAGGTGACCGAATCAGATCTAGCAGATAATAATAACACTTACAGGTGACCAGGGCAGATCTAGCAGCTAATAACACTTACAGGTGACTGGGACAGATATAGCAGATAATAATAACACTTAGAGGTGACCGGGGCAGATCTAGCAGATAATAATAACACTTACAGATGATCAGATAAATCTAGCAGATAATAATAGCACTTACTGGTGACTAGGGGCAGATCTAGCAGATCAGAAATTTCACTAACTCACCTGTGGTAAAGGTAGCATCCTATGCCAGTGCCACATGTAAAGTCACTGACCTCTTCAATACGACCTATACTACCCATTACATGACTGTGTGCTAGATTTTATGCGCCTTTTTACAATTGGCGTGCAAAAAGGTGCATACAACTTACTAATTAGGAGGGGTGTAGACATACTTTTGGCCATATATTTATAAAATTAAAGGGGGAAGTACCACAAATTAATTGCTCAACCACCTAATATAATTTTGTCTACACATGTAATACATTTATTTTGATATCAGTATTCGGTTGTTCAAATGTATCCATGGTCAGTAATAAAAACTAATTATTTTTATGGGCCATCCTTTCCTCCTGCAGAAGTATTATAAATTGGGATACGAGAGAATCAATTGACTTAAATTCTCAATGTTGAGTGTCAATGGTAGGGCCAGACATACTATATGTACATCTTGTACACAGGGCACAGGTACTACCATTGGCACCACCCTTCTACTGGCTATTAGACTGGTTCTCATGATTTAGAAGTACTGGTTGAGTGGTACATGATTGATGGATCTGCTAGTCCTTATAGTCCCACAATGCCTTCTGGCTCAGAACTGCAAGATAACACGGACTCTTACATAGGAGACTGAGCAAAGAGAATGTATTCTGAGGTTCTTTGATGGTAACATTTTATTGTTTCTGGAGGTTCTCTTTCCTTAAAATAAGTTTTAAGTATTATCCTATGCAGAAGTGTAATTTGTAGGAAGTTGTATAAGATCTAAACATGATCTCAAGTCATTATTGGTATAGTAAAGTAGCTCTGTATAGCATGCCTATATCATGAGAAGTCATTGTGCCATCACAACACCAACATATCGTGCTGTTCGTCTTAAGCAGAAATTAGGGGCTATGCGGCTCCCAGGATTAAGGAATTGGCTGTCGTTGCTTCTTCTGCATCCCCTATAGACGGGGGCTGGACAGATCACTGCATTCATGAACCTCAATAATGGACACATAAAACCAGCGTCATAGCATTTTTACTCTGATGTAAGTCCCATATCTCATTACTCCGGCCTCTCCTCTAAAACCACCCTTAATCTACATGGTACCTGCAAAGTGGTGCCACCTGCGGATATTCTACATTGTAGTGCCCATACATAGTGGAAGTTAAATAGTAGTGACTACATCCACACAGAAATGTCCATAACTTTAAGCCCACCACACACAAAAAAAAACATAAAATTGTGCCAGTCACATAGCAATCTTCATAAAAATATACAGTATATATACCGATGCCCACAGAGTATCTACTGCTACAGCAGTGCCCAAATAACTTCACTAGACACAGAGCCCCTAACATAGAACAAGTCCTGTACTGCTCTTTATTCCTTTAACAGGAAACGACATTTGAACAGCCAATCAGCAGCCACGTTCATGTAGTTATCATTTCCTGTGCCGATCACTAGTCACAAATCAGCACTACAGAAGTCTGTAGGGAATAAGGGATCTATGATTGAGTTTGTCTATCGGGGCAAATGTGTGAGATTTCTTGGATAGCAATGAGACTCTAAGACTGTCCCACTGAATCCTGGACACTTGTTTGTCATCGGGTTTGGGGCCAGTATTGCCCCAAAAGCCACACGCGTCCCCCAATTCCCTTACGTTGTAGCCTCTAATTCAGAATATCTAGTAATCTGGCTCGGTTAAGGGGGTTGTCTGACCACAACAACCCCTGTCTATATGCCTTTAGGGAATATGGACATCATAGAGGGGGAACCCCCCGCTCAGGACCCCCCTCCGTGTGCCGCTCTTTCGCAGCTAGCACAGCCATGCATTACATGGACAGCTATTTATTTGAATGGCCGGTATGTAATGCTACATTTTCCACAATGTCTGCCCCGCCAATTACAGCTGATCATTGGGGGGGGGGGGTAGACAGCTGATCCCCGTGCCGGCTTTTTTTTTTTTTTTTAAGAAGAGGTTGACTTTTTGAGTTAACCACTTTAGTGCCAAATAAAAATAACCAGAAAATAAAAAAAAAAAATAGAATCCAAAAATAATCCAAAAATAAGTGCTAAATAACAAAGAATTTCCATACAACTATTGTCAGCGCTGCGTTATATACGTTTCTGCCGATACTCTTTAATAAATCATTCATGAATGCAGCTCCGCAGCTTCTAACTTCCATCATTTGCAACATGAAATAGGTGTTAGCCCCCCCCCCCCCTCGTGTCTTCTGCTCACCCTGGGGTACCAAGAGCGTCTTGCTAGTAAACATGAATTCTTAAACATATGGGCTGAGCTACAAAGAGCGAATATTACACAACGTTACACTATTCTGGGTTTATCCGAGTGTTTAGAGGGAAATCTACCGAGTCATGGCCGGGCTGGAGCTGATCGGGAATGACGAGATAAATCTAGGCCATTGTTGTGACTGTTCACAAAAATCACGGAACAGAACACGACGCAGATAAAGAGCTTTTCATGTTCCGCCTCTTCACTAAAGCAGCTTTAGGAAACATTTCTGTAAACCGCAGCCCAGGATCTGAGATGTGACCCGGGAGCGGTTCTGTAGCCGTGTTTGGCTCTGGGTTATGTGGCTCTGAATTCCTTATTCTGCAGTTCAGGTACAAAGGAATATTATAGAGCGACGCCGCAAGACAATGATGTATAAAGGAGGCATCACAATTCATCGGCTGCAGAGACGTCTTAAAGCCAAGCTTCATTGTGGAGATACATTAACCCCTTAAAGGGAACCTGTCACCGGCATTTCACCGATTAAACCAGCAATACCTGGTGGTAGTGGGTGAAAAATCATTTCTATATAACCTATAATTGTCTTCTTAGTCGGCTCTGTACCTTTAGTATTCAGCTTTATAGTGTTCTTGTGCCGTATGCTAATGAGCATAAGAGTCATATCTTCATTCCTCAAGCCTTTCCGGGTTAACCCCACCTCCTTACTTTTAATTGACAGCTCCTCCTCTCCCCCCCCCCCCAGCACACATGAAATTGCGTGCTTGCGCATCGATGTCCTGTTCTGGTGCGTGCTCACAACGGGACACCATAGCGGTGCATGTGCAGTGACTAGGTTTGAGGCCAGGACAAGGAAGGGGATAAGACCATACATGACGGGCGCATGCGCGCTATCTCAGACAACATTTTTGCATTCAGGGCGGCCAGTTTTTGACGGTGGGCGAGTATATAAAGAGGAAGGAACGAGACTGCCGGATAATGTTTGCAGACCATTATTTACAGTCGGAGGAGGAGTTTAGGAGAGGGGAAAACGGCAATAAACTTTTGACAGCAGCGGCCAGCGAGGGGTGAGGAAAGGCCAATAGGTGAAATGCTGGTTACAGGTTCCCTTTAACACTCTACGCCGTAAATATTACGGGTGTGGGGTTGCAGAGAAAAACTCACACAAGATCTCTATTTTGGGGGCTACTTCAAAGGGTGGTATAAGAGACCCCTACTCCCGTTATATTTAGTGTAGGAGATTTGATTGGTCCAGGCTACACTGGTACAGTATGGGTGCAGCGCAGGTGCTGTGCAGGTATTATATCGGTGATGGATGTGTGTTGCGTAGCTCTTATATTCATAATGTTTGGGTTGTATGAATTTATACAGTATGTGTTTTGCATGGGTGTTTTGTGGGTGCTCTATGGTTGCTATTTAGGTGCTGTGCAGGTGCTTTACCATACAAGCAGGGGGGGGGGGGGTACACACCATTAACATACAGTGCCCCCCAGGTAATGCTTCTGCCACAGATTGCTTCCACTGGGACTTCTCCTGTGCTGACTGTCCAATGGAGTGGGAGTGTGGCGGAGTAAAGTACTGTTATGGTGATCACTAAGGCTGAGAATGTTATGGGGGCAATGTAGCTCGCAATTTTATGGGGACACTGTGCCTGGTAATGTTACAGTGGCAATACAGATGGTAATGTTATAAGGACACTGTGGCAGGCAATATTATTTGGAACATCCAGGCAAGCAAAGTATAGCAATGTTATGGAGGTACTGTGGCTGGTAATGCTATGGGAACATTGTGGCTGGCGATGTTATGGGGAAACTAAGGCTGGTACTGTTATAGAGGCTCTGTAGCATTTGAAAAAAATTGCCTCTTAATGATTAGGCTAAGAAGAAGTGATTAGACACCCCACTCCCCCTTTATCACATGACTCAAGGTGATGGTATTAGTTACTAATAGGAGGAGCAGTGTAATATGACATTAGATGAGCAATTTTGTACACAATCATGGCTGGTCATAGTTTTCAGGTGCTTGGTTAAGTTTATTTTTTACTCGGGGGCACTTTTCTAAGAAACTACGAGGATCACTGATCTGATGTACTGTGACAGTCCATGAGGAGATATGGAGGTCTTACATGACTCCAGTGCCAGAGGGAGAGAAAATGTCTGTCATCCTCCTGAGCTGGAGTGACAATTAAAAGGGTGGTCCACTATGAACAATATAATTTCTTAAATCGGTGTCTCAACAATAATTTGATCACAGGGTGACACTCTCAGCAAAAAATGTTAATCAGTGGGAGGGATCCAGCCAACAAGTGTTCAATATCCCTGTAGCGCCTCCACAGGAGAATTGAAGTATTGCATGTCTCAGGAGGAAACCAGGATTAACCCAAAATGCAAAGATTTTTTTCCAACAGACCTTCAGTCGACCAATATGGCATCACAGTTTCCCTAGGGGTTGTCACCCAGCATGGCACCTGGATGGCGAACCCGTCTAGTAACACAGTGATGTAAGTAATGGTGGCCACATTGGTTGTCAGTGGCAATTTGTCATCCAGCATTTTGAAAAACAAATATGGAAAAGACACAACTAAAAATAATATAATAATAAGCAGTTTATGAGTGAAGCAGTGTCCTGAATGACAATATGAGTGGGAATTCCCTGCTGCAGAATTATGTGCCCCCCGACTTTTCAGACAATAGGTATTTATTTTGCGTATTATAGATCAGTTATTACAATGCTCTTTGCTCCATTTCCCTTAGTTATTCTAATGTCTGTGTTTGCGACAATGGGGACTGCAGCTTTAAACAATTAGGATGATTCATTACACGGAGTCTGCGCCGCCGCCGCCTCTAAACGAGGCTTTTAGTGTCGTGCTCATCTCTTACAAATCCTTATGATGTGACAAGATTAATCCAAATCTTGTTTCTTTTCTCTTCTTCTGCTGCTATTCTAAGAGCTTTTTAAATCCTTTGGCCTCTCTGCGAACTCTGGAAAAATGTAAGAACAAGTGAGCGGAAAAAGGTTAGAAAATACTACAAGAGGCTGCTAATTGTTTTATAAGTGTGCTTCAGATGTTTGTCAATTATATATTAGGGGCTATTATAGCCGTAGTATGCATTCCTCACAACATTTGAATCCCCATTCGCAGGACTTTTAAGCCCCACCCCTGATCTACCCAGAAGCGGGCATAAAACCTCCCAGAATTGCAGATCTGGTGGCTCATTTGCATAAACCCATCCCTTTTGAGTTCTGTTTTGCTGGCGATTGTTCTTATAGACAGGGGGAGCCCAGTTTAGGTTGACCCCGTTACCTTTCAATGAGCATAGTATGAACATGTACGGAGCTTGCAAGATCTGGGGAATTAGCCTAAGTCCGTGTTCCCACAATAGATAAGGGAAAAGCACTGAGCCCTCTTGTTAGCGGAGATATTTTGGTAGTCTGAACCAGTACCAGGAGAGTGACCCATGGTCAATTATATAGTACATCCAGTGAACATTCAAGTGGTTGAGAGTACATTCAGCTTTTAGTCATTGGTGGTCACAACAAACGTATGGTCCCAGGTGGTCATTGGTACATCAACACTTCTTTCCCTGATTCCTTTGCTGTTTTTCTTTTTTTTCCTGGACCTTTCGTTCCAGAGATATGGCCTATTGTTGCATTGGCTACCCATATGCTAATTTTCTGTAGTTAGCCAACAGGGTGGAGCTAGCTTCCCTGTCTCTGATGCTGACCAATTAGCGCGAGGCAGCTTGAGGGTAGTTCACGCCCTGTTGGTTAACTACAGCAGATTAGTATATGGGGAGCCAACACAACAGTGGGCCATATCTCTGGAACGGAAGTTCCAGGGGAAAAAAGAACAACACCACTGGAATCAGGGAGACAGCGCTAGTTAAGTCAATATGCTAGTTTAACTTATATGACCTAGTGACAGGTACTCTTTAAGGCTCTTCCTTACTAGATCTAATTTTCCTCAGTATGTGTGGGTCAATGACCTGGTGGTTGTAGTCTGTATTTTATATTCTGCACTAACCATGATATAAATCATCTCTACATGTACAGACTCCCTGGTGAGCTTGAACGAAAACACAGCAGCCAATCTGAAGAAACAGATCTGTAGTGGGAGGGACAGAGCAGCAGTCTGAACCAATGATGAGACAGGAGGTGGGTTTTTACACCACCTTAGGCTCCGTGAAGGCACTGTTGCTTAGCTGTAGTCACAAATCACAGCTATGCCCTAATGGAGCAAGGAAGGAAAATAAATAGTGGGTAAGCATCAGCTATAGGGATTGACGCAGATATTTCTTTTAAACCCACAGCTGGACCTATTGATCATAGTGACTAAGTTGGTAAAATTCGTACCACAATTCATTATGGTCATTAAAAATGTAGTACCTGGCCAAGGCATTCAGGTACATGCAGCCTCCAGTAAATAGTGCTTATGGTCAGAAATACATTCAGTAGCCCAGTCTTTAATGGTAGAATATAGAGGGAAATAATATTCCTGGTCCCCTACCAAGTGGAAACTAATTTTTTGTGTCCCTCACCCTTTTATAACCTATTGAATTCTACCGATCATAATGTCAGAAAGGAAGTACCTACAGGTAAGCTGACAGCCTGGTCCTGTGATTCAGATAACAGGTCTTTTGCTGGACCTCATGGGCTCTGTTGAGAATTGTCCCCACTGTCGGTAAGATATAATAAAAGACGTGACTGGCCGTTAGGACCCTGATTGTCACGATACACATTTTGGGACCAGAGCCCACCAGAAGATCCGCTACGGTTCCATGAAAGACGACTAAATCCAGCCAAAATGATCTTCTAATATGTCAGATTCATATGAAAAGATAACTTTGGTAAAGACTGATCTTCAACCACCACTGCTTTTCAGAAAAGACTCGATCGAGGGCTCACACTGAGAGATTTATTACTGGAAATATGATTCAACATTTAAAGTATTTCGGCTTAGTACAACCAATCGTAAAAACTAAATTGTACCATCTGGTGCCACTGCTCCCTATATGATCATCTAAATGGCCAATACAACGTTAGTGGAAACCATTAGATCAGGGATAGACAGCCTGGATGAGGAAAAGATCTACTATAATAATATAGAAGGCTCTTAAGATATACCATGACAAAAAAAAATGTATATATTTTTTCATACTGAAGAGAAGTGACCCTGTTGAAGCAGTAAACTGTAACTACAGTATATAAGGTTTTTATCGTCTCTAAATATTTCTAACCCTTTATTTAAAGCTTTGTCACAAAAGTAATATATTTTAATCAGACAATGCAAGTCTGCAAAAATTTTCTCAAAAAATTGATGAAAAACAAAGCCTATTTGGAGAATATTTACCTCTTATTGCAGAAGAACTAATCCATTGGCGTAGAGAAATGAAGGATGTGTGAGTCAGTTTGATTACAGAAGCAAAAACAACGGTCGCCCCAGTGGACTGTGGTAACAACAATTACTGCTGCTTTAATCCAACATATATGGACTGGAAACTGAAACAATGTCAGAGTTCAAACCCAGAGACTCCTGTGTCCCAGCTCTTTTCGTTGAGCCACTGGTGCTGTGGGCAGCTCCAGTGCCGGAATTAAAGTTTTCTCTTGACTCCTGCCTCTCTGGATGCCTTAACGTGATTGGTCTCACCCTATATAAGCCTGGAACTCGCAATACCTCCTGTTAGATTTGTGAGTGTCCAGCTTGTGCTATAGTTTCCTATCTGCCACATGTTACTACCAATTGTTGTTTACCTGTGAAACGAACTTGGGCTCTTTCCTGACCACGTCTCTGCCTCACGTAACTACCTATTGCCGTTTATCTGTGTACCAAACCTGGAATGTTCCCTCACCTCGTCTCTGCCTCGCATAACTACCTATTGATGTTTATCTGTGTACAGAACCTGGAATGTTCCCTAACCACATCTCTGCCTCGTGTAACTACCTATTGATGTTTATCTGTGTATCGAACCTGGAAGGTTCCCTGGCCACATCCCTGCCTCGTCTAACTACCTATTGATGTTTATCTGTGTACCACGTCTAGAATGCTCCCTGACCACATCTCTGCCTCGCATAACTACCTATTGATGTTTATCTGTTTACAGAACCTGGAATGTTCCCTGACCACAACTCTGCCTCGCGTAACTACCTATTGATGTTTATCTGTGTACCATATCTGCAATGTTCCCATACCACATCCATGCCTCGCGTAACTACCTATTCATGTTTATCTATGTACCACATCTGGAATGTTCCCTGACCACATCTCTGCCTCGTGTAACTACCTATTGATGTTTATCTGTGTATCAAACCTGGCACGTTCCCTGACCACATCTCTGCCTCGTGTAACTACCTATTGATGTTTATCTGTGTACCACATCTGGAATGTTCCCTGACCACACCTCTGCCTTGTGTAACTACCTATTGATGTTTATCTGTGTACCACATCTGGAATGTTCCCTGACCACACCTCTGCCTTGTGTAACTACCTATTGATGTTTATCTGTGTACAACATCTGGAATGTTCCCTGACCACATCTCTGCCTCGCGTAACTACCTATTGATGTTTATCTGTGTACCACATCTGGAATGTTCCCTGACCCCATCTCTGCCTCGTGTAACTACCTATTGATGTTTATTTGTGTACCACATCTGGAATTTTCCCTGACCCCATCTCTGCCTCGTGTAACTACCTATTGATGTTTATTTGTGTACCGAACCTAGAATGTTCCCTGACCACATCTCTGCCTCGCGTAACTACCTATTGATGTTTATCTGTGTACAGAACCTGGAATGTTCCCTGACCACATCTCTGCCTCGCATAACTACCTATTGATGTTTATCTGTGTATCAAACCTGCAATGTTCCCTGACCACTTCTCTGCCTCGTGTAACTACCTATTTATGTTTATCTGTGTACCGAACCTGGAATGTTCCCTGACCACATCTCTGCCTCGTCTAACTACCTATTGATGTTTATCTGTGTATGGAACCTGGAATGTTCCCTGACTACATCTCTGCCTCGCGTAACTACCTATTGATGTTTATCTGTGTACCACATCTGGAATGTTCCCTGACCACATCTCTGCCTCGTGTAACTACCTATTAATATTTATCTGTGTACAGAACCTGGGATGTTCCCTGACCCCATCTCTGCCTCGCGTAACTACCTATTGATGTTTATCTGTGTATCGAACCTGGGATGTTCCCCCCTGACTACATCTCTGCCTCGCGTAACTACCTATTGACATCTGTGTACCGAACCTGGGATATTCCCTGACCACATCTCTGCCTCGTGTAACTACCTATTGATGTTTATCTGTGTACCACATCTGGAGTGTTCCCTGACCACACCTCTGCCTTGTGTAACTACCTATTGATGTTTATCTGTGTACCACATCTGGAATGTTCCCTGACCCCATCTCTGCCTCGTGTAACTACCTATTGATGTTTATCTGTGTACTGAACCTAGAATGTTCCCTGACCACATCTCTGCCTCGCGTAACTACCTATTGATGTTTATCTGTGTACCACATCAGGAATGTTCCCTGACCACATCTCTGCCTCGCGTAACTACCTATTGATGTTTATCTGTGTACCATATCTGGAATGTTGCCTGACCACACCTTTGCCTCGTGTAACTACCTATTGATGTTTATCTGTGTACCACATCTGGAATGTTCCCTGACCCCATCTCTGCCTCGTGTAACTACCTATTGATGTTTATTTGTGTACCGAACCTAGAATGTTCCCTAACCACATCTCTGCGTCGCGTAACTACCTATTGATGTTTATCTGTGTACAGAACCTGGAATGTTCCCTGACCACATCTCTGCCTCGCATAACTACCTATTGATGTTTATCTGTGTATCAAACCTGCAATGTTCCCTGACCACTTCTCTGCCTCATGTAACTACCTATTGATGTTTATTTGTGTACCGAACCTGGAATGTTCCCTGACTACATCTCTGCCTCGCGTAACTACCTATTGATGTTTATCTGTGTACCACATCTGGAATGTTCCCTGACCACATCTCTGCCTCGTGTAACTACCTATTGATATTTATCTGTGTACAGAACCTGGGATGCTCCCTGACCACATCTCTGCCTCGAGTAACTGCTTTTTAATGTTTATCTGTGTACCGAACCTGGAATGTTCCCTGACCACATCTCTGCCTTGCGTAACTGCCTATTGATGTTTATCTGTGTACAGAACCTGGGATGTTCCCTGACCCCATCTCTGCCTCGCGTAACTACCTATTGATGTTTATCTGTGTATCGAACCTGGGATGTTCCCTGACCACATCTCTGCCTCGCGTAACTATCTATTGATGTTAATCTGAGTACCACATCTGGAATGTTACTTGATTACACTTACTATTTGCAACTTTGACTCCGAATCTGCCACTGTCCTTGACAAGCATCCTAAATCTTAAACCAAGGCACCAGTGATCTTAGAACCTATCAGAAAAGATCCACCAGTAGATCCCAAACTTCTGGTTACCTACTGTACCTAGGCATTAGAGAATCGACAAGCCATAGGTCAAATTCCAATGCGATTTTGCAAAGTATCAACAATAACTCTACATATAGCTAAGACATTGGTATATTTCCCTGCACAGTTGTTAGATTTTTTTTTAGGATTTCTGGAACTGCCAAGATGTTGATTGGCCGATCTTAAAAAGAAAAAAAGCTGATCTAAACCTGTGTTATTTAGTAGAGCCCCAGCAGGTGCAGTCATCGCCCACGGATCTCGACATGGCTGATATCACTGGTATCCTTGTTACTACGCAACTGTCATAAGCCACAATGCAGAAAACTACATAAGTGCCTATACTGTGCTGAAAGTCAGCATGCCTGGCATAAAGGGGGTAATGATGCCTGTAGTCCCCTCTGTTCTTTTCTATGCTAACCCTAGCCACAATGTCTTACAGGGGTCTAATAGTTGTTGATATTTCCTAATACCCTAAAATACCCTTAGATATCTATGTCCATTTTCATATAACCCCTTCTTTCATCTACGGTCCTGGTCAGCTCTTGCATTTTGGGGTGGGTAACATCTCGAGCATAGTGACTTTTTTTATAACATATTCAGCAGAAAGATTAATTTCTTAAAATCTTGGACAACTTCTTTAATCTATTAATTCTGGATAATGATTAAGTAAATCTTAATAATAGTATAAAGAAAAATATGGCTAGTTGAAAAAAAAATTGCGTTGCAATTCCTCACAATTTTCAAGATATCTGCTTGCTGTGAATAAATGGAAACATTCTTACCTCCAAAAGCTAAAAACATGTCCTGCTGATGTGCTGCCCACACGGGTACAGGGCTTGTTACAGTGTAAAGTTCATCCTTGTAACAGACCCTGCACCTACATCACATGGGCATGCTCAGGATGGGTTTTCAGCTTCTGTATGTAAACAATAAATGTTTCTATTCTCTAACAGCAAGCAGAGATCTTGAAAAGGGTGAGACATTTTCATTATCCAGTGGATAAACTTTATCTGCATAAAACTAGAAACCCCTCTATAATGAAATAATCGTCATCCTCCTCCGTAAGTGTCTCGAGAAATGAGAGCTTATAAGTTGAGCCTGTACCATACACGACCTCCTTCTTAAGAGAATCCCATCAGTGGAACCATTCTGAGGACTCCGGGGACCCATACTTTGGATTGTCAGTGTAGTCGCTCGGTCACAAAATATCTGGTGAGGGTAGGTGTCAGTCCCCAGGGCACTGGTTGTCAATCTCTCGCTCACGCTCAGGTTGACTTTGTTGACTCTGAGCTGAGGCAGCGAACCTGCACTGTTTTCCCTACAAATGAGGGAAAGAGAAATCATACAAGTCAACTCTACATAGGAGGTCATCAGCCTTATATCATTCAGTTATACCGTCCATACAAAACTAGTACTACCATATTACTGCCATATTGGGCGCGTTATACCATGACACTGTAAATCCTCCCGTCTGTATGGCTGTATAAGACTGGGGCTCAACCGAGACGTTTGGAATTTGGTCACCCAAAATGCACACTAAAATTGCGCCATTACCACGACTCGCACAGAACCAGAGGTTATGCAACAAGTGCAAGAATCTCGACATGTTTGCAATTCCTTGAGTCGCTGCAAATGGCAGTTTTCACCCAGGGTCGAATGCTAGTTGTGGTAAATTCCTGATGTCTCACGGGCGACCAAATGTCACCATGGACCCCTAGCCTAACTAGAAAAAGCCTGGGGGCCAACACGCTGGGCACTGGCAGGAGCCTGTGTGAGGCGGCGGTGCCCGAAAGTAAAGAGAAGTCAGGAAATATGAGAGGTAAGTACATAGAAAAGTCTGGTCTGGGGTCTTTTTTTATTTTTTTTGGTCTGATTTGGGGTCTGATTCCTTTAGGAATCTAGTCTGCGGTCTGAATTGATTTAGAGGTCTGGCCTAGGGTTTGAATTTATTTATGTAGGGGTTTATTGTTTGTCTGAATATATTTTGGGGGCTGGGGTTTGATGCCTGTCATTCCCCCATCCTGTGCCTGATCGTGTTTGAGGTACCATTGTCTCAGCATGCTCTAAACATTTGTCAGGTCACTACTGAACATTATATACCAGGGGGAAAGCTTCTCCTGACATGTCTGTTTTAGTAACATACCGGTATTTCCCATAAAATAACGATTCTGGGACTCTTTTCTTTTGACTATGTTGTGCCGTTCCTCTGTTATTCCTCCTACAAATTTATGAATGATTTGACGGCTGGGTGTTACCAGTTGGGGGTGTGTCCCTACACGGTCTTACACTGTCCAATCAGTGCTCAGTTTCTCAGACTGTGTAGGGACAGGCCCCTTTTGACAAGGTAACACTTGTCAATGAATTAATACATTTCTAGGAAGAAGAATAATAGAGGAACAGCCGAATGTAGACTTCTAAGAAAAGATGCTCCAGAGTTGTTATTTTATGGGGAATACAAGTATTCACAATAACAGACACGCCAGGAGAGGTAACAGGTCCTACACCTGTCCACGGGTTGTGTCTGGTATTGCAGCTAGGCCCTATTGAAGTATATTGGGCTGTGTTGCAATACCACACACAACCTGTGGACAGTTGTGGCACTGTTTTTGGATGAATGCAGTGGGTTTTTTTTTACCCCGTAAAATCCCTTAAAGCTAGCTATGGTCAGATAGACTACCAAGAACTGAGCCATAAAGTGCTGCCAACAATTCGAGGAGGTTATTATCCGACAAGGAAGTGTTGAGACATTGTAGAAAATCAACCATTGGTAATTCTTTTGCTATGGGTTGCTGAGCCCATGTACTGTTATTTACTTACTTCAAGTGCTCAATCTCAAGGTTAACAACCAGTATGGCCCTTGCCAACATCATGTATGTTTAGGATTTGAGTTATAAATGATGTCTATCTAATATTTTGACATTGACCCTCAATGGTCAATAGTAGTCTTTTCATGACCAAATTCATCTGTATACTCCAATTATATGGCGTGTTCTAAGACTAAGTACAATGTATTAAAGGGCCGACTATCTCGATAGAAAAAGAAATTCACCAGGTAGAAGAAATGTCCAAGACTGGAATAAGCATGTTTGAAGACCATGACCTGACCTTCATCTCTTCGTTCAATTTCCTACATGTCAGATTTATGCTATAAGCGGGAAAAAAAAACTACTACTGCGGTATGAAAGGAGCCATGTAGACGCCAAAATTCCCTCAAGAACGTTATAAATCCAATTTAGCACATTACTATTATATTCCAATTATTTGAGCCACAGTAGCTTGAGTTCTGTAGGGGACTATTGAAGAGGGTTAAAAGCCGAGTCCTAGAGCAGAGACGTCAATCTCGAGGAATAAGAACCTGGAATAAATTATACTTTAAGAAAAGAAAATACTCGATGTGAAACATTAAGATCGAGGAAATTCGCAAAGGGCACTAGATTTCAGCTCAAGCCTGTCATTTCTTAAATTGTATATAATGAAAGCCAGAGATCCAGAACGGACTTAGTGTTTAAGCTGACTTGCAAGCATTAGCCGTGGATATGTCAAACCTCTGATGTGCGGTAACTGGGACTGTTTCCTTGAAACAGCAGGGACAAGGCTACAAAGATCTGGGGCGAAGACATTTCAGGGCCACTGGCGGGTGGTTGAAATAATTGGTAGTTTTGATTAAATGTCTTTTCACATCGTGACGCTTGTTTAAATATAGGTGAGCCAAATGCCACCGGAATGAATGAGGAACTCTGTACATTATCAGAAAATACTATGGTCATTGGTAATATTACATACGTGTAATACAAAAAATATCTCTAAGGGCGGAAAAGTCACACCTGCAAATTCCTTGTTAAAAAACTTGGTTTATGGGCAGCTCCAACGAAAATTCCCGTCCTTTTCCTCTAATCACATTTATCGTGACCGCCCCCAACAAACTCCCAGTTCAGGGGAAGCCCGGCTGTAGCCCACCTTTTGTAAAAACGACAAAGATATACAGTACGTATACGGAAGTTGTGCCCTCCCTATCTCTCTAACAAAAATGGCGGTCTTTCTTCTTTTCTTATCTCCTCTATAAAAAGTATCTCCAGAAGTCAGACAATATCGAAATTCACACTGCACGATCTGCACCTAAAGTTAAAGCCAACTCTCGTCAGCCTCTGCACCCTATGTAACCATTACGGGGAATCCAAATGACCTGTGGTCCCAAGGGGCTTCCATTTACAAACTGACTCCTTGCAAAAATGGAACCCAAGCTGTGACTCATAGGGCCAAAAAATTTGGGCAAGATTTATTTTTTTTACCATAATTGTGTCCATGTACTAAGCCCTTCCCATCAAGGCAGTTTCCGTGAATTGACGTAATGGTACCTGATGGAGACGGCACGGGCACAGGAGCTGTGCCCACACCATCACTTGCAGGTGCCGGCTGTATTATACAGAGGACTCCTCGCTCTCGAAGCAGAGATCGGAAAACACTTCAAACCCGGCAGTTTAACCAATCAGATGTCGTGGACAATAGCAACTATGGCATTTAAGTGGTTTCCGATGGTGTGGACTCCCTCTGTCAGCCCATTAGATATGATAATTCTATGGTACATTAAAAACGACAACTCGTCTGGCTAAACATAAGCCCTCATATATCTGTGTCGATGGGAAAATACAAACGTTATAGCTCTTGGAATGCGACGATTGAAAAACTAAAAAATTGTCACGTCCTTAAAGGGAACCTGTCAGCAGGTAGGGAGCCACTAAACCACCAGCATGCTGTTATGCAGTTGGGGTTTATTGTTCCAAACCTGCCCACGTCTAAAACATCAGTTTCGGGAATAGTTATTAAAGTAACTTACAATTTGCAAGGATGAGCCCGGGGAGCGGCATTGGCGTACTCCTAAGCTGTAAGTTACTTTACTATCTGTCCCCAAAAACTTCCATCTTCGACGTTGGCAGATTTGGACGGCTACACCATTTATTAACCAAGGGCGTACATACCATAGAGGTTGACCATGGGGCTGCTATGGGGCCCCTGGAGAGAATTTTAATGGGTGGTGAGAACTTGTGGGATACCCTCGACACAAACCCCACATATAAAAGCATGTAGGGACTTAACCCAAGCATGATGGAAAGGAAATAAGGCCAACAAGCACCAATTCCTCCTTCCTTATGTGGTTAGGGGGTACACCAAAAGAGGTCCACAATTTCATCTTTTTACGGGCCCCCTCCTCATTATGTACACCCCTGATATTGAGGATAAAGTATAATTAGTTCTCTACATCCCCTATTATTTATAGAGCACACGGCTGCTTGTTTTATGGCCGTGTTATTCCCGAGGTTGTATGCTTGTCAGTAAGGAGAATAGAGATTGTGCATTGTAGCTCCCAAAAATAAGGCCAGATTGAAGCTCCGTCAACACATTTAGTATCTGAGAAATCCATGAACATGCATCACTTTGACAGGAGAGAAGCACATTTATTACAGTGATGAAAACTGGAGGAGAAAGGACTGTGGGAAGAAGCTCAGTCTTTTTCTTTACTCCACATACATATAGATCATGTAGAGTATCTCATTTCTTAAAGGGGAGGTCCAGTTTTGGTCTGGAAAATTATATAAGTCACTACCTCTGTGTCTGCTGCTTTTTAGCTTTGCACCATTAGGGCCCATCTATGATCAATGACTTCATCTTAGTTTATATTTTCTATATAAACCCTGCCCACAAAAACAGGGCATGCCCCCTATTAACAGCCAATGAACCTTCATTAACGGCACCAGCGGAGTGCCCCCTATAAAAAGTGCCATTACACTGTTCCCTATAAACACTGCCATCGTAAACAGGTCCAGCAGGGAGCCTCAATATAAAGTGCCAGCAGACTACCCATATAAAAAATAGTGCCAGTAGAGTGCTCCCTCACAAACAGTGCCCGAACAGTGCCAAAGAGCATACATTAACGGCACCATCATAGTGTCCCCTTTAAACTTTGCCATCATGATATCCCATATAAACAGCGCCAGCAGAGCGCATCCTGATAAAGTGACAGTGACAGACCAGTGACCCCAATAAACAATACCGCCTGCACAGTGCTAAAGAACCGACATTAACAGTGCCATTACAGTGACCCCGTAAACAGTGCCATATAGTGCACTCTATAAACAGTGCCATTATAATGCTCCAATTGAACAGAGCCATCAGGGTGCACGATGATAAACAGTGCCAGAGGAATGCCCCCAATAAACCATAGTACTAGCAAAGTGCCCCCTCGTAAACAGTGTCAGTCAGTGCCAAAGAAGATCCATTAGGTGCCATCAGACTGCCCCTATAAACAGTGCCATTATAATGCCCCATATACACCGTACCAGAAGAGTGACCCCAATAAACAATACTGCCAGCAGAGTGCCCCCTCATCAACAATGCCAACTCTATGCTATTAACTAATTATATATTTACTGAATTATATATTTACTGAAAAAAGGTCGAAACTCTGTATTATTACATTTTAGAATATAACTTTATATCTTTATAAGGGATGGAGCTCCAGCTTTTGTAATGTAGAGCTCCTGCGTCTCACAATCTCCCGTAGAATTACATAGTAAATTCCTGTCTGCCTGCCGCCACCACTAGGGGGAGCTTCCTGCATACATATTCATACAGCTCCTATGGAGCAATATCAATAGAGCTCCTATAGAGTAATATCAATGAAATAGTATGCAGGAAGCCTTCCCATAGTCTAAGCCACCAGAATCTATTGTGGAAGACTTGCCCGCACTGTCGAAATACTAGGAGATCCTCCCTATCCAGGACAATCTGGGAGAGTAGGCATGTAGCTGTTCTAACTAGTGTGAGTCTGAAATCCTCCTCCTGTCACATCCGAGGCTGCTGCTTTGTGTCCCCATGCTTTATACTTCAGCCTTGCTCATTCAAATTGACTGCTTTGTGTCTAGGCGCAAGGCTCCATCAATTCATGGAAAGTTGATTTCCATTACAGCAAGGACAGAATAATTATAAACCAAATGAAGATTATCAGGTAACTGCCGCACATAGATTGAGGGGGAGGAGCCTTTAATAAGTGGGAGGGACCTAAATAATGGCTTTAAAGATTTACAACATGTTGATAATCCCTGATGATGTCGCCATTCGTGTTTTATGTTTCATTTTCAGCCTCCTTTTATTTTTTTGAACACCGCATAGTGCGCTGACCCCCTGTGTCCATTCTATAGTAGGAAACATTTGTCAATTCACTATAAGAGAAAGTCAATATTACTAATGAAAGGCGACATTGTGGAGTGATCACTCGCATTAAGCCACATTTGCACTATTTTCTCTTGCAATAGATCATGTAAGGATTCCTTTACTGTTAAGTTGTTAAGATGCAACGTGTCATCCACTACAGCAGTCACCCAGCTTCCCCCAACTCCTGAATGATCAACCAGTCTTATTATACTGCACTTAATCCCACTCCTCTGTATAACTGGGCAGAGTCTGGGTAATCCTCCATTGGGGCAGTAGACGTGGCTGCAGAGGTTGTCACCCAGATTTCCTGGAAATATAACCAACTAGTAAACAGTTTCTAATTCAGGTCTTTATTTATCTCCATAGGGGCAGTATTATTTTTTTTGAATGGGTAAATTGATGTGACAAGGGAGAGTCACTCAGCACAACCATGTACTTTTTCCATCATTTTTTGCTACCATGTTTCCCCCTAGGTGCTGCTGCTAATCTGTGCTGCTGTGCAGAATTAGTCTCCTACCCCCTCTGGCACCTGACAATATAGTTGCTTATTACCTCTTCTGAAGGAGTCTAAAATATTCTGTCATGCTACTGCAGATGCTATGCTCCTTTCCTGACAAGCAGGACAGAAAGATATTTCTAATGACGAGACTGCAGTGAATAGATGATCACTATGTAGAGACCTGGCTGTGGAGAGATTAACTGGGCATGAGGTGTTACCAGCAATTGGCTTATTAGGTGGACCTTCACATTGATATGCACTTTGAACACAAGGTGGCGCCAAACTATGTAAGTAAATATAACTTTACCGGATATTTTTTTAGCAGCATATTCATTTTTATTATCTATACAATGAATATGATATTTAATAATTAAACAACATTTCTAACCTTAAGGAACACAGAGGCAAATGCTATATTTATAAAGGGAGGTTTCAGAGTGCATTGGTGTCCACGTTAGAGGCGGTAAAATGTCCCCCATTCCCTATTATACTGACTGTCCAAGAATTTGCAGACAATTGGTAACCCGATTTAGCACCTAAAATTCCTGCTAGTTTTGGGTTGTGTCGGGGATAATGGAGGTGCTTTAGGGCAGGAAAGTGTATCTTGAATTATCTATGAATTTAATTGTTTTAACCTAAATAGATGCTGAATTTATTTATAGACGTCGGATCTCCTATTTTTCTGATACAGAGCACCAGATCCTCTGCTTCCTTCTACACAGAGTTACACTACCGTTCAAAAGTTTAGGGTCACTAAGAAATTTCCTTATTTTTGAAAGAAAAGCACAGTTTTTTTCAATGAAGATAACATTAAATTAATCAGAAATACACTCTATACATTGTTAATGTGCTTATTGACTATTCTAGCTGCAAACGTCTGGTTTTTAATGCAATATCTACATAGGTGTATAGAGGCCCATTTCCAGCAACCATCACTCCAGTGTTCTAATGGTACATTGTGTTTGCTAACTGTGTTAGAAGGCTAATGGATGATTAGAAAACACTTGAAAACCCTTGTGCAATTATGTTAGCACCGCTGTAAACAGTTTTGCTGTTTAGAGGAGCTATAAAACTGACCTTCCTTTGAGCTAGTTGAGAATCTGGAGCATTGCATTTGTGGGTTCGATTAAACTCTCAAAATGGCTATAAAAAGAGAGCTTTCATGTGAAACTCGACAGTCTATTCTTGTTCTTAGAAATGAAGGCTATTCCATACGAGAAATTTCCAAGAAACTGAAGATTTCCTACAACGGTGTGTACTACTCCCTTCAGAGGACAGCACAAACAGGCTCTAACCAGAGTAGAAAGAGAAGTGGGAGGCCCCGCTGCACAACTGAGCAACAAGACAAGTACATTAGAGTCTCTAGTTTGAGAAATAGATGCCTCACAGGTCCTCAACTGGCAGCTTCATTAAATAGTACCCACAAAACGCCAGTGTCAACGTCTACAGTGAAGAGGCGACTCCGGGATACTGGCCTTCAGGGCAGAGTGGCAAAGAAAAAGCCATATCTGAGACTGGCTAATAAAAGGAAAAGATTAATATGGGCAAAAGCACACAGACATTGGACAGAGGAAGATTGGAAAAAGTGTTATGGACAGACGAATGGAAGTTTGAGGTGTTTGGATCACACAGAAGAACATTTGTGAGACGCAGAACAACTGAAAAGATGCTGGAAGAGTGCCTGACGCCATCTGTCAAGCATGGTGGAGGTAATGTGATGGTCTGGGGTTGCTTTGGTGCTGGTAAAGTGGGAGATTTGTACAAGGTAAAAGGGATTTTGAATAAGGAAGGCTATCACTCCATTTTGTAACGCCATGCCATACCCTGTGGACAGCGCTTGATTGGAGCCAATTTCATCCTACAACAGGACAATGACCCAAAGCACCTCCAAATTATGCAAGAACTATTTAGGGAAGAAGCCGGCAGCTGGTATTCTATCTGTAATGGGGTGGCCAGCGCAGTCACCAGATCTCAACCCCATAGAGCTGTTGTGGGAGTGGCTTGACCGTATGGTACGCAAGAAGTGCCCATCAAGCCAATCCAACTTGTGGGAGGGCCTTCTGGAAGCATGGGGGGAAATTTCTCCCGATTACCTCAGCAAATTAACAGCTAGAATGCCAAAGGTCTGCAATGCTGGAATTGCTGCAAATGGAGCATTCCAAGACGAAAGCAAAGTCTGAAGGAGAAAATTATTATTTCAAATAAAATCATTATTTCTAACCTTGTCGATGTCTTGACTATATTTTCGAGTCATTTTGCAAGTCATTTGATAAATATAAGTGTGAGTTTTCATGGAAAACACAAAATTGTCTGGGTGACCCCAAACTTTTGAACGGTAGTGTATATTATGCTTGCCGTCAGCTGACTGACAGCCGCATTTTCGGGCCGTGCTCCCATACAAAGTATGGGAGCACGGCCCGCAAAATGCGAAAGAACGGACATGTTCCATAATTCCCGGAACATTTCCACGGCACTGACACCTTTCCGTAGTGCTACAGAAAGGTGTCAGTGTTCAATGAAAGTGAATGGCTCCGTTTTTGCGGACCGCAGTTGCGGTCCGCAAAAACGGAGGTTTTTTGCTGTCGTGTGCATGGGGCCTTAGTGTGACCCTAGAAATTTATAATAACATCAATAGTGTTTGGTGTTGCTAAGTCCCATTGGGCATTGCATTCTGCAGTGATGTGTTCTGTGGTGGAGCGCAATCCTTCCTATCTCCACCAAAAAATGATAAATTCCTATTGATTCCATCCAAGCAAGAAATAATGGCAAATAGCAAAATGAGGCCTATAATTCTTTACGACAGGGCCATAAATCACAATGGGCATTTCAGTATGGCCAACGGAGAGGAAGACATTGTTTATGGAGCGACCAATTAATATACGAGTTCCTACTTAATGGGCTCTTCAGTCACATAAAATGGCTAATTTACCAAACTGATCGTAGTACCGGGGGAATTATTATCATTTGCAGAAAAAAAATTCTGGACGAACAACATCATTCTATGAATTTCAGACTACTGGTAAAACTGGAAAGTCAAGGGTTGCACATTTTTAGCTAATTATAGTTGCCTCGTCCATTGACTTGATGTGCATTTTCATCTTGTTGCCCAGTGAGGCCTCAGAGGTTTATTGAGGTTTAAAATAGATAATGGGCAAAAAAGTGACCTGGCACCGGTACCATCATGCCAGTTCAATCACACATGATAATCCTCATCACACCATCTGAGCTCCCAAATACCCCAGAAAAACGGTGCTTGTATATCCTACAGCTTAGTATACCAGAGTCATGATGGGTCTATGTCCACCTGAAATTTTGGTGGAAATTTAGGATGTTTTCCTAGAAGGTTGGACAGATTCATGGTTCTTCAGGGGCATGACAATCTGAGGTCACCATCTTAAGAAACCCAATTACCACCATTATCAAAATGATAGTGTCAAGGTCACGGCATAGCTATAGCTGGTGCAGAGGAAGGAGTCACACCCGGGCCCTAATTCTAATACTGGATAACCCCTTTAAGATGCATCATAAGAATTTCCTGTTATTCAAGTTGCATAATTGTCTTCTTCCCATCGAAGTCAATAGAAATGCTGTACACCTTCACGTTCATGTATCATTTTTGTTGAGTTCTATGGAATTTGATTGTCAGGTGACAGCATTGAATCACCAGAAGCTAAACGCCATAAGCACCAGATATGCATTAGGTCTGACTGATGATTGGTTGATTGATGATTGATGCATTAGGTCTGACTGATGATTGATGCATTAGGTCTGATTGATTGATTGATTGATTGATTGATTGATTGATGCATTAGGTCTAACTGATTATTGATTGATTGATTGATTGATTGATTGATTGATTGATTGATTGATTGATTGATGCATTAGGTCTAACTGATGATTGATTGATTGATTGATTGATTTATTGATTGATTGATGCATTAGGTCTGACTGATGATTAAATGATGATTGATGCATTAGGTATGACTCAATGCTAGTCTGAGGCTGGGTTCACACGACCTATTTTCAGACGTAAACGAGGCGTATTATGCCTCGTTTTACGTCTGAAAATAGGGCTACAATACGTCGGCAAACATCTGCCCATTCATTTGAATGGGTTTGCCGACGTACTGTGCAGACGACCTGTCATTTACGCGTCGTCGTTTGACAGCTGTCAAACGACGACGCGTAAATGGACTGCCTCGGCAAAGAAGTGCAGGACACTTCTTTGCCACGCAATTTGAGCTGTTCTTCATTGAACTCAATGAAGCACAGCTCAAGATTTACGAGCGTCTCAGAGCGTCTCAGACGCCTCGTAAATTACGAGGAGGAGCATTTACGTGTGAAACGAGGCAGCTGCAAACAGTCTGTCTTTTCACACGTAAATGCCTCTCATCGTGTGAACATACCCTAAGGGTCGCAATATCACACAACAGCTTCTGTCCACCAACGTGAGGGAAAGTGTTGAGTCTCTACCCCTGTGTATTCAAAGTGATTTCTATGCTAATATATATACAGGACATGTGATGTCATATGTGTGATGTCATCAAGGACTACTATTATAGTACTATATTCTGTCTATTGTATTGCTTTTATAAGATGATCACATTGGTAATACATTGCTGTCCAAACACCATCAAGTATTTGCTCTAAACACACAAACCAGACTTTATCTCATGCAAACTGCTCTTCCTTCATCACCCTTAGGCCTCATTTACACGAGCGTGTGCGTTTTGCGCGTGCAAAAAACGCAGCGTTTTGCGTGCGCAAAAGGCACTTGACAGCTCCGTGTGTCATCCGTGTATGATGCGCGGCTGCGTGATTTTCGCGCAGCCGCCATCATAGAGATGAGGCTAGTCGACGTCAGTCACTGTCCATGGTGCTGAAAGAGTTAACTGATCGGCAGTAACTCTTTCAGCACCCTCGACAGTGCATTCCAATCACCATATCGAGTAACCTGTTTAAAAAAAAAGAGGTTCGTACTTACCGAGAACTTCCCGGCCGTTGCCTTGGTGACGCGTCCTTGGTGACGCGCCTCTCTTGACATCTGGCCCCACCTCCCTGGATGACGCGGCAGTCCATGTGACCGCTGCAGCCTGTGCTTGGCTTGTGATTGGCTGGAGCTGTCACTTGGACTGAATTGTCATCCCGGGAGGTCAGACTGGAGGAAGAAGCCGGGAGTTATCGGTAAGTCAGAACTTTTTTTTTTTTTACACGTTCACGTATATTGGAATCGGAAGTCACTGTCCAGGGTGCTGAACCAGTTTAACTCTTTCAGCACCCTGCACAGTGACTGTCTCCTGCCGGGTTCGGTCAAAACGAGTTCGGCCGAACCCAGTAAAGTTCAGTTCGCTCATGTCTAAGACACTCCGTTCGGATGTTTGTAAACAGAAAAGCACGTGGTGTTTTTCCGTTTACATTCAGTTTGACAGCTCTTGCGCGAATCACGCAGTTCGCACGGAAGTGCTTCCGTGCGACCTTCGTGGTTTTCACGCACCCATTGACTTCAATGGGTGCGTGATGCGCGAAAAACACACGATTATAGAACATGTCGTGAGTTTTACGCAACGCACTCGCGCTGCGCAAAATTCATGCATTGTCTGCACTGCCCCATAGAGCAATATAGGTGCGTACGACACGCGTGAAAAGCACGCGCGTCGCACGCGCGTATATTATGCTCGTGTAAATGAGGCCTTAGGGCGGATTCACACGAGCGTGTGTGTTTTGCGAGCGCAAAAAACACGGCGTTTTGTGTGCGAAAAAGGCACTTAACAGCTCCGTGTGTCAGCCCCGTATGATGCCCGGCTGCGTGTTTTTCGCGCAGCCGCCATCATTATGACACTCCGTTTGGATGTTTGTAGCACGTGGTGCTTTTCTGTTTTCATTCATACTTTTTACTGCTGTTGGCGCGAATCACGCACGTCCCACGGAAGTGCTTCCGTGTGGTGCGCGTAACTTTCACGCTCCCATTGACTTCAATGGGTGCGTGATGCGCGAAATACGCACAAAGAACGGACATGTCGTGAGTTTTACGCAGCGGACTCACTCTGCGCAAAAATCACGGACTGTCTGCACGGCCCCATAGACTTATATAGGTCCGTGCAAGATGCGTGAAAATCACGCGCGTTGTACGGACGTATATAACGTTCGTCTGAATAAGCCCTTAATCATATATTGTAATCTTAGTCATCATCTATTGAATTATTGATGTCAACATTTCCCATTGCTCAAGGATAAATATAAAACATTCAATAAATAATTAAGATCCTTTAAAAAAACCTACAAGGTAAAGCAGATACATCATGGTTTCTATATTATATGATATCCTCTATACCAACATTGTAAAGGATTAGCCTACATCCAACTCCATCCAGTAGGGCCTTCATGTGTAACTTAGTGAAGATCAGGTATGAAGCTTTGTACTGCAAAGACAGATTTTCTGGTTTAGAAAACTAATTTTCATATACTTTATCAAGAATTCTAAGTTAACAGACGGGGTTCACTGTTTAGGATCCTCATCTGTTACCCAGAAAGGAGAGTAGTTCATTCTGGAGGACTCAGCACTTCCATACATTACACAGAGAACCCACTGACTTTAATGAGAACTGTGTAATACTTAATTTCCCCTGTGGTGGCGCTGCAGGAGAATTTAACATTTACCAGGTTTTTATCAGAGATTACAACTGATCACTCGGAGGTCCCAGCCGCATTAAATCAGCTTATAGTCAAGGGACCTTTCTAACAAAAAGGGATTGTCCAAAGCAAATGGTCACACTCCCTAACAAGAAATCCAAAATACAGCAAAGGCAACAGCATCCCTACAGGAGAGTTTTATTTATTGATGCCAACATCTTGTGCGTACAAAAAATGGCGACAGTTCGGCCCTACAAACTTGGGCCTTGCTCAAATTTGTGGGGCCGAAATGTCACCATTTTTTGTATGCCCAAGATGTTGGCATCAATAAACAACACTACAGTAAGGATGCTGTTGCCTGTGCTGTACTTCAGATCCATATGATGTCACAATTTTTTTTAGCAACCTCTACCAAGTTAAAGACTTGTATCTACGCAATAAGAACTCCAAACCGATCCTAAAGTCCTCTTCAGGAGGAGGTCAAACCCGAGCGGTAAATGTGTTCTCCGGATGAAATATCACCTTGGAATGAGAAGGTATTTGCATATATATTATACTATTAATCACCCATAACCCTCTCTCGTGTCATTAGACATGCATTCAGCATACTAACCCATCTCTTATGACAACTGAGAAGCTTCATGCTGATACAAAGTATTCACCACATTCCAAGAAGAGCAAATAAATTCAAGATTTCTTAATGCAATAAAAAGATACAGAGTACAAGAGGCTTGAACCAGTGGCATACATAGAAGAGAGGGGGCCCCATAATAAAGGTCAAAATGGGATCCCCATAATGGTGTTGGGTTTTGCCACCAGGACAGGAGGGCTTTGTGTTCGTTTCCTCCTCCAATCCCTTTTCAATTCTTTAACCCCCTTATTCACAAACAATTCAGTTCTTCTGGATAGGGGAGTCCACAGGTTCTTGCCATCTGGTAGTAAAGGGTATGGGACCAACTAGGGATAGGCCTCCGCTCTCCTAGGGCCCCATAGCAATCACATGATCTGCCTCTATGGCATGTAACAATCTTGGCTTGAATTATGGAAGATGTTTGTGATTTTGTAAATATATTACAGGAATGTAACAAGTACTTCCAATGAAATATCGAACCCTGGGTTTGAACTTTGTAAACCCCAACAGATTCTAAAAATGAAGGAGCCGCGGTGCTGGTTTAGTTTTTCCTGCACGGCGGTGGTCCCGGCCATAGGGTGTGCATAGAACTGTAGCGCAGCAAATTCACGTAAATGGGGCCATGGTACAGTTCTCTGCACAGTGGGTAACCTGGAGCATCGCTGTCCAGGGAAAAACAGTGAAGGGGCCACAGGGCTAGACCAGCGCTGCGACTCAGTATAATGCACACACAGTATAATGCACACACAGATGCCCCCATGCAGTATAATGCCCAAAAAAATTCCCCAATACAGCATAATGCTCCATAGATTCCCCCATACAGAATAATGCTTCATAGCTGCCCCATACAGCACAATGCCCCCATAGCTGCCCCTATACAATATAATGCCTACACAGATGACCCCTTAGAGTATAATGCCCCCATAACTGCCCTATACAGTATAATGCCCCATAGCTGCCCCCATACAGCATAATGACCCCATAGCTGACCCATACAATATAATGCCCGCATAGCTGCCCCATACAGTATAATGCCCCCTTAGCTGCCACCATACACTATAATGCCCCCACAACTGCCCCATACAGTATAATGCCCCTATAGCTTCCCCCATAAAGTATAATGCCCCCTTAGCAGCCAAGTAGATAGTGTCACAGTGCCCATGTAGATCATGCCACATTGTCCACTGTAGATAGTGCCACACCCCCTTAAAAATAGTGCCACCTCCCCCCTATAGCCATTGGGACTCGCTCTATGGGCGGAATCCCCAGCCAGAGCATCGGCCATTCTGTGGCAGGAGATTCCACTCCAGGAGTAGCCCTGATGTTGCTGTCCATATATTGACAGTGACGTCAGGGGTTCCTTCTAGGAGCAGAAACCGCAGAGCACCATGTGCCATTGATGTGAGAGCTGAACGTCGGCTACGAAAGTGCACGAGAGCCGAACGACACGCTACAGTAGAGCAGCTCACCATGAAAATTAACCAGGGGGTTACCAGATGTGTGTCTAAGACAACAGTTCAGCGAACCCTACTGCATATGGGGTTCGGAAGCAGACGGATGGTCACTGCTCTTATGTAACAAAGGTCCATCGGAAAAAAAGCTTCAATTTGCCTGGCAGTATCGGAATTGGACCATCGATGATTGATAAAGGGTCGTCTTCTCCAATGTGTTACGTTTTCTGCTTCATGGAACGGATGGAGGTTGGCGCGTCAGGCGAGGAACATGAGAGAACAAACACCCGGCAAACATTGCTGGAAGAACACGAGCCGGTGGCGGCAGCGTTATGGTCTGGGGAATTTTTTCATGACATTCTCTGGGCCACTCATCCATGTGGAGGGCACTGTGAACCGATGTGGGTATGAATCCATCGCTGCAGATCACGTCCACCCATACATGCTGCTTGTCTTCCCTCGGGCAGATGGAATCTTCCAGCAAGACAATGCGACATGTCACACGGCTAGAAATGTCCGGCAGTCAATGGCGGATCATCATTACAGCATTTTGGGTGGCCGCCCGGGACCTGAGGCTACCGGGGGGCCCACTGCCTCCCAAAGTATAATGCAGTATATGCAGTATGACCGCAGGTCCTAGAACAGCAGAAAGACTCCAGAGAGCAGACTGTCAGCTGCTAGGTAAGTATAAGAGGATGGATTTGTTTAAGGGGTTTGAGGTCTGTATTTAGGGGGTCTGTTCTGGGGTGTGTATTTAGAGGGTCTGTTCTGGGGTGTGTATTTAGGGTGCCTGTATATTTAGGGGGTCTGATCTAGGGTCTGTGTTTAGGAGGTCTGTGGTCTATTAGTTTAAGAGGTCTGGGGTCTGTATTTAGGGGGGTCTGTGTTAGTTTAAGAGGTCTGGGGTCTGTATTTAGGGGGTCTGTATTAGTTTAAGGGGTATGTGTCTGTATCAGTTTAAGGGGTCTGGGGACTGTATTTAGGGGGTCTGGTCTGGGGTCTGTATTTAAGGGTCAGATCTGGGGTCTGTATTAGTTTAAGGGGGTCTGGATTTAGAGGGTCTGGATTATTTTAAGGGTTCTGAGGTCTGTATTTAGAGGGTCTGTATTCGTTTAAGGGGTCTGGGTCTGTATCAGTTTAAGGGGTCTGTATATTTAGGGGGTCTGATCTGGGTTCTATATTACTTTAAGGCGTCTGGGTCTGTATTTAGGGGTCAGGTCTGGGGTCTGTTTTGCTGAAAGGAGTCAGGTCTGGAGTCATTATTAGTGTAGGGGGTCAGATCTGGGGTCTGTATTTAGGGGTCTGGTCCGGGGTGTTTTACTGAAAGGAGTCAGGTCTGGAGTCATTAGTGTAGGGGGTCAGATCTGGGGTCTGTATTTAGGGGTCTGGTCCGGGGTCTGTATTTATTTAGGGTGCTTGTTCTGGGGTCTATATTTATTTAGGGTGCTTGTTCTGGGGTCTGTATTTGTTTAGGGGGGTCTGGTGTGGGGACTGCAATAGTTTAGAAGGTCTGGGCTCTGTATGTATTCTAGGATCTAGTCTGGGGTCCGAATTTATTAGTCTGAGTAAAAGGGGTTGTCCGGGCACATTGATAGGTCATCAGTATAAAAAACGGTCTGTATCCGGACAACACCTTTAATGTATGGGCCTGGGCCTTGGTGTCTAAATTTGTGTGTTTCTATAGAGGCTGGAAATGGCTGCAGAAGTGATGGGCAAAGATGTCTCATCAGGAGAAGTCACCATAATGGTCTGCGTCCGATGGAGAAGAAAATAAAACGACTCCCATCAGAGAAGACGTCACTTGTGAGTCACTGGATCTATAGGGGATCTGTCCCCTATCCCGACATGTCTGTTGTAGGAAATCCTTGTATTCTACATATCTTTGTGTACCCAGAACTAAAAGACAAATGCGTGTTACCATTCCCGTTTTTAAGAGGATGTGTCCCTACACAGTGTGATACTGTCGGCGATTATTCGAGACTGTCATTGACAAGGGGAATCGTAACACCCATTTGTCAATGCTCCCACAGCAAGATGGTGTTCACTATAGACACGGCAGAGCAGCAGTGGGGAAAGAAGTAGGCCCCACGTTTGTTGAACAGCCCAGGACATATGGTCTACTTAATCCGCCCCAAGTACTTCCCTGGCCCCCTAACTCACCAGACTTGAGCCCAATTGAGCATCTGTGGGACCTCGATCTATGGATCCTCCCCCGTGCACGCTCCAGTAAATGTGTGATGTTCTGCAGTCAGCATGGCGCCAGATACCGGAGACCACTAACCAGCACCTTATTGAGTCACTCCCCGCCCGTCTACTGCTGTCCGTGCTGCACACGACGGTTACTCTGGATATTACCTGCTGCTCATAATAATGGGAATCCACCGTTTTTATATATATATATATATATATATATATATATATATATATATATATATATATATATATGTTATAGATAGAGATAGGAGAGCAGGATGTCCTCTTCTATGTGTGCTATGTATAGAAGACATGATAGCAGTTGGGCCGCGTCCAATAGTTCAGAGACAGCAGAGAATTAGAGATAGAGCCTGCAGAGGGGAAAACTGCTAAATAATGCAGAATACCACTTATATAATGGGCAGATATAGTGTTATTCCTCATGTACACACATATGACAGCTCATTCTGAAAAGTCACCTGAAAATGTAGGCACGCTTTAAGGGTAAAGTCACCGGTGGCCTTACTTGTTACTCACTTCTCCATGCTCCGGGGGTGTCTCAAGCTAATCACATTTAGTTTAGTGAAGAGCAGGACAGAGAGAGAGGACTTTGCGGCTGTGATTTAACCAGGGCACATTTCCCTCTGTTGTCACGCAGAACGCTCAGCCTGCCCGACTACTGGAAGTCACAGTGGAGCAGAATGTTTTGCCGCACTACTCTTAGGATGAATGGGGGCTCTGGGTAACTGCTCAGTTCGCAACCCCCTAAAACCAGTCCTGGCAGGTCTATGCTTTGAAGTAACAGCTGCATAGGTCCTTATGATGCTCTTAGTTCTGGTCATTAGACCCGCGGTGGGACCAGAATTGGCGATTTTCCACCGGACATAACTGATGAGCAGCCAGAATAAAAACGTCCAAAAACTGAATGTAAGCGAGATCCTCTCCATCCGGCGCTGTCCCTTTTATTTAGAGCCTGTATTTTTCTATGTGATTGAGTTAGGGAGTCGGGCTCCGGCTATATCCCATTAGGTATTCTCCAGCCATCACCATTTGTTAACCTAATCAGCCACCGAATTTCAGCCTCATTAAACAAAAACAGAACAAACGCCATTCCATTCACTCCCGCAATTACCTGATTTAATTGAGTGCAGATGGTTTTGGGAACACTAATTGTAAATTTGCTTATATCTCCTTAAGAATGCGTCGTCATAATTGGTACAAGTGAAACATGCCGCCGTATTTAGGATTACAGCCGTGAAATAATTACATCAAGAGCGGCTTTGATTTGTAGAGAGGCAAAATAAACCGCCATCAGTTGGCCGATGTGTAATCAATTTTACGAGGTTCCGTAATCATCGTCCTGACTGCTGGAAACTGGAAAACGGCGGAGGTTTAATGAACCCGGTGTCAGCCTATTTACTGCTTTTTTGGGAAGAATGGGGGCAGTGGCAGAAGTCTAACTTGAAGTTGATGACAGGGGCCCGCACATACAATGGGGACATGATTGGAGGTGCCAAAAAAGGTCACATATGGGCAGGGGCATAGCTAAAGGCTCATGTGCCCTGGGGCAAATGTTATATTTGGCCCTTACCCCAACTTCTCTGCACGGCCGAAGGCTACCCGTAAAATTGAGTTGCTTCACTGGGTCTCTTAATTGACCCATCAATTCAGCACTAGAAGCCAGGAAAGTTGCTAAGATCTTAAAAGATCAGGGGCAAGAGCCCCAAGACATATATTTGCCCCCTCAAATATATATATCGGAGACAGCATATCTATAAGACTACAACCCCTATAGCTTTGCCACTGGATAGGATTAGATACACAGCTCAGCAGACAGTATCACACATCATAGGATTAGATACATCGGCGCAACAGACAGTTTCACACATGATAAGCTTAGATACAGGATCACAGCAGAAAGTATCACACATGATAGGATTAGATACAGCAGTTTATCAGGTTATGCGTGCCGTGCATACATTGTCCTGACGGTCAACAGCGTCCGGTGCCCAGTGCTTTGCCCAAAAGAACCCGACTCACTAGCAAGGAGAGTATGTATAGAGTTACTCTAGAAACAGGGGCATGTGTAGTTGACTTCATAGACCCCAGTAATTACACTAACTGTGAGTGGATGTGGTTCGGAGGGCATGGGCCCCCTGCGGCTATGCCACTGTGTATGTGAAAACATAAGCAACGTGGTTGTAAAATAGTACACAGTTTCAGTTGCATGACTTCTTTTGATTTCTAGTCATATATATGTATATGGTATATAATATATATATACACACACTCTATACACTGAATAGCCACTTTATTTTAGACCACCATCTAGTAGGTGTTGGACCTCCTTTGGTCTTCAGAACCTCAGCAGTTCGTTGTGACATAGACTCCACTAGGTGATGAAATTGTTCTGCAGGAATATTGGGCCATGTGGACAGGGTCGCTTCTCGCAGTAAAGTGTTCTTCTGCCATAGAGTAAACCGCCGCCATGAAGGGGTGAACTTGGTCAGCCACAATGCTCAGGTCCCTACTGTACAAATGTCCATCCACAGGTATCAGAAGAGCCAGGGAGCGCCCAGAAAACATCCCCCCCCCCCCACCATTATTCCACCTCCACCAGCCTGATCTGTTCACACTGGACTGTACGGGTTCATCGATTCATGGTGCTGCGCCAAATTCTGACCCTCCCATCAGCATGGTGCCGCAGAAATCTGGATCATCAGACCGGAGTCACTGTGTAGCCTTAAAAGAGCACCCCAGGCAGAACTGATACGCTGTGTTATTCCTAGCACCGGGCCTGTGGGGGTGAAGCATGACACAGGAATTTCGCCATTGGGTTTTCTCTAAACATCTGTGTCCTGCACAGCTCCCTTAGGTCCTGCCCTTGGCATAACATAGTATATAGGTTTTGCCCAGAGTGATCCTTCGGGCCAGGATCACACACACAGTTTTGATGCCGTTTTTGGCGCCGCTTTTTGAGCCACAAACGGCACCAAAAACTGCATCAAACTGTGTACATGATCCTGGCCTAAAAGACATCCTGACATCAGAACTAGCCAATGGAAAACTAGTGGGTGCAATTCATGGTCAGACTGGCCCACCACCAGAGTATTTAAGGATCCTCCAGTGGGCCCAGGCTCTGACACAATATGGTCCTCTAATACAACAGGGGCTCAAATGTCCAGTGACATGACTTTGGAGCCAATCACTTGCCATAAGGGTCTATTTCCTATGGAATGACTAACATATAACCTATGAGATCTTATTGAACAAGTGGACAGGAACATGTTCTGTATAGATGGAGGGTGGTCCTTAGAATCATCTCCTCTAATGGACCCAAGGAACCCCTTCTGACGCTAGTGCAATTGGACACTCTAATTGGCCAACTAAGTTCATACTAATCAATATGCTAATGAGAAAGTGTGGCCACCTCCCTCGCCTGAGTAAGTCTTCTTGACCAATAAGTATTGTTTGCTTTATAGGGGGGTAATGAAACGCTGACATGAGTCCTAAAGGAAGAGTCGTAGCTCAAACCTCTTGGACCAAATGCAAAAGCGTTATCTGGGTGCGCCGCCTGATCGGTGATGACGTAAAGGGGTTGTCCCTTTCCATATGTCCTGTTATGGAATATGGTTGTTATTGGGGGAGGGTGCACCTGGGATGATTTTAAGGGACCTCTTACTCCAAGTTTTACAGCTGAGATACATTGATAAAATTGCCCATTTATGGCTGTGTTCACAATATGCAGATTCGGTAATAATTTTAGCCAAAAGCGGGGACTACACTAGGTGGACTGGGCCTACGATGGTCATTTCCTACCTGCAACAATGTAACAAATGTGAATAGAATGTATTCATCGTGATCCTGCTTCATGTGGAAATGCTATAAGGTTGTTCGTAGATGGTTCCCTGAACATGACAATGTACTCAGCTTAATGCAAGGATATTTCCAGTCACCAGATCTGATTTGATCTGACTATTTGTGGGGTGAGATGAAAGTAGAGTTGACATCCAGTTCCAGCTGAAGCATGAAGCACTGGGGTCAGATCAGCATCCACATCATCCATATCCTGAACATTTAAAGGGGTTGTACTCTATGAGATTAGAAAAAAAAGGGCATTTTTTTTATCCAGAAACACCACCACTCTTGTCTATGGGCTGTGTCTTGTATTACAGTTCATCCTCGTTCATCCCCTAGAATTGAGCTGCAATACCACACACAGTCTATGAAACAAGAGTGGCGCTATTTCTGGAAATAAAAAAAAGCACAGGCCTTATTTTCTAATCTCTTTAAGGGTTGGAGGACCATCTTGAATCTACACTACTAGGGATTCAGGGAGTTCTGAAGACCATGGAAGGACTCCACCAAGATCTAGAACGATAGTTCTAATACAGTGCAACATATTTTAGCCCTGACAGGAGAGCTCAACAATTGCTTTTAGATAGTGTGTGCAAAAACAAAACAAGGACATAAAACCCATTAGGGTTGTATGACATTAAAAAAAGGAAACAGCGCCACACGTGCCCATAGGTTGTGCCTGGTATTGCATCATGTCGTTGTCAAGACATGCTAGGAGTTGTAGTTTCACAGCTGAAAGACAAGTTGGAGATCCCTAATTAATATATCTCATTTTGAGTTGTGGTGGACATGCTCGAGCTGTAGATGAGAGGCTGAGATTCTACTGGAGGGGGGTGAGGAGTCTAGAAGGACATTTTAATGAATGGTTTAATATTTCCATAATTACTAAATGCTGATGAAGCAACAGCGGCAAATGGAAATGACAGAGGTCAAGAATTCAGCTACACTGACTACTAAAAAAAATATTGTAGTGGAAGAGGGATGGAATAAAGGCAGAATAGGAGCAATGAAAGGGGCTGGATAATTTAAAGGGCCAGTACACCTAAATTATGAAAGTGCAGTGGTTTTTAAAGGTTCAACACTATGCTTCACCTGTAAAAACCACACACGGTAAACCACGGTAATGTGCAGAAAAAACACATGCGGTTTTGCCACGTGGCAAACTATCGGTATATACAAAAACGTGTGAGGACACCCTAAAAAAATCTAAGATGAATAAGATGCCCCAATAAAGAGACACAGCATCCACTAAATGGCTCCCTAAGGGTCTATTCACACATTGTGGCAAAAAAAGAAATATGATAATGTTGGAGTGATCTCCGTCACACTTGAGTTCCTTTTCTCGATAACAGAATTTATCCAGGATTCATTCAAATTCACAAAAATGACCGATCGGGAGAGATTGCACATACAATGGTTTGATGTATAGAAATCCAATATGGTTGTGGACGGAGCCTTTATTTATAGGTTCTTGCTTTCACTTAACACACATTAACCAATCAGATGACGCCAAGTATACAATGTATACGCCCACCTCTATATAAGGTAACAAGATTCTTCCTAGTTGAATCCCTTCATCATCTGGTAGTCATTCGTTTGGAAGGCCTGATTACGTCATCATTACCCTATGTATTCAAATGATGGGGAATGTCTACTTTTAAGAGAACCTTAAAACATATCTTATATCTCATTGAATATAATGCAGTCATTTTGATACCAATTATACAATTTATACGAATTACTCTAACAATTGCGACGTTGGAATAGACCCTAATTGTTATCGGTGGCCAGTCAAAGATACAAAGAGGTTTTATAACTGAAGTGACTGTAACATAACCTGAGTTGTTTCATAAGGGATTTGCCCATCCATTTGCCCTATTAGGGTATATGGATGTCCTATAAAGGGGCTTCCCGCTTGGCACCGACTAAGTAAGAGAAGCCTTACTCTGCTGGAACTGGCCGGCTAATTTATTACATGGTGACCCAATCTTTTTGAATGGCGGTCATGTAATACTACTGAATGGCCAGACAGTGCTTCAGAGCCGCGCTCTCATGGATCAGATGATCGCCAGGATGACCGATTTTAGAGCAGGGCTTGTTTTGATGAGATATCCCCTTTAAGAAATATCCCCTTTAAATTACATTCCTCTTCTGATGTCATATAGACAGATGGCATTGGTTGGGGTCAGTAAGCTTGGATTCCCAGTCCCAAAAATTACGGGACCACAGCCGTCTGGGTAGCGGTGATTTTACGTGGCATTCCCCTTTAAAATGCCGTAGGCAAATTTTCAGGTAGAATACAAAAGTTATAAATTCGTTCTCTGTCTAAAGAAAGATTTTTATTTTTTTTTCCGGACATTTTTAATCTTCTAACTTTCTCACAAATCGCCTTTTGGGAATCTGTTCCTTTTTTAATGTGAATTCGAGACGTTTTCTGTGGAAATGATTGATTCCTACATTATAACATGGAAATAGAAGCCGTCTCTTGGATGTCTGGGAGATCCGCTGCGGTCTCTAAGTCTCCCACATCCTCCTCAGACACATCTCTGCCTGATAACTGATCAATATCCTAATGAAATATCATCGCGTGCATTGGATTTCGGATGACATAAAGTGCATTGCCTCCATTAATCCTTTAATAATACATTCAGAGATATGTTTGTGGTCAAAAATACAGCAGTGTTAAAGTGATGTTCAGGGATGTACTGATCATCCGCGATGAAGAGGCTCGTGTATAGAAAAACAACCTGTAGGGGGCAGCAGGGAGATCAGCTTATAGTCAATGAGACGTACAATAACTGTAGATCATTACTGGAGTTCCAAAATACAAATTACACATAACAGTGATACATAACAATGACAGCCACAGCCCCCATAACAATGACAGTCACTGCCACACTAATAGTGACAGACACAACGCTTTATAATAGTCAGAAACACAGCCGCTCATAATAGTGACAGCCACAGACCCCCATAACAGAGACAGCCACAGACCCCCATAACATCAACAGCCACAGCCCCCATAACAATGACAGTCTCACTGCCCCACTAATAGTGACACCCACAACCCCTCATAATAGAGACAGCCACAGACCCCATAACATTAATAGCCACAGCCCCATAACATTAATAGCCACAGCCCCATAACAATGATAGTCACTGCCCCACTAATAGTGACAGCCACAGCCCCTCATAACAGAGACAGCCACAGACCCCCATAACATTAACAGCCACAGTCCACATAACAATGACAGTCACTGCCTCACTAATAGTGACAGCCACTGCCCCTCATAATAGAGACAGCCACAGCCCCCATAACAATGACAATCACTGCCACACTAATAGTGACAGACACAACCCTTCATAATAGTCAGAACCACAGCCCCTCATAATAGAGACAGCCACAGACCCCCATAACATCAACAGCCACAGCCCCCATAACAATGACAGTCTCACTGCCCCACTAATAGTGACAGCCACAGCCCTTCATAAGTGATACATAACAATGACAGTCACTGCTCCACTAATAGTGACAGCCACAATCCCTCATAATAGAGACAGCCACAGCCCCCATACAATTAACAGTCATTGCCTTCTTAAGAATGACAGCCAAAAACACTATAACAGCAACTACCCCATAATAGTGGCAGCCAAAACCCCCTCTATAACGGTAACAGCCACTGCATCTCATAAGAGTGACAGCCACTGCCCCTTATAGAAGTGACAGCCCCAGCCCCTCATAAAAGTGACAGCCCCAGCCCCTCATAACAGTGACAGCCACAGCTCCTTATAACAGTGAAAGTCACAGCCCTTTATAACAGTGACAGGCACAGTGCCCTCATAACAGTGACAGCCACAGCCCTTTATAACAGTGACAGCCACAGCCCTTTATAACAGTGACAGCCACAGCCCTTTATAACAGTGACAGCCACAGCCCTTTATAACAGTGACAGCCACAGCCCTTTATAACAGTGACAGCCACAGCCCTTTATAACAGTGACAGCCACAGTGCCCTCATAACAGTGACAGCCACAGCCCCTCATAGCAGGACAGCCACTGCCCCTCATAACAGTGACAACCACACCTCTTTTATAACAGTAGCAGTCACAGCCCCTTATAACCGTGACAGCCATAGCCCCCTCATAACAGTGACAGCCACAGCTCTGTATAACAGTGACAGCCAGTGGCGGATTAAGTAGACCATAGGCCCTGGGCTGTTCCACAAACTTGGGCCCCCCTTCCCCACCGCCACTCTGCCGTGTCTATAGTGAACACCAACTTTTTGTGTGAGCATTGACAAATGGTTGTTACGATTTCTCTTGTCAAAGGGCTGTGTCCCTACATACTGACAGTCTCCAACCATCGCTGTCAGTATAACACTGTGTAGGGACACTTCCTCTTGACAATGGGAATGGTAACACACATTTGTCCATTAGTCCTGGGTACACAAAGATATGTAGAATACAAGAATTACCTGCAACAGACATATCAGGAGAGGAGATCCCCTATAAATCCAGTGGCTCACAAGTGACGTCTTCTCTGATGGGACTCGTTCTCTTTTCTTCTCCATCTGACACAGACCGTTATGGTGACTTCTCCTAATGAGATATCTTAGCTCCTCGCTTCTGCAGCCATTTCCAGCCCTTATAGAAACACAAACATTCAGACACCAAGGCCCAGGACCCTACATTAAAGGAGTTGTCCGGGCACGGACCGGTTTTTCATACTGATGACCTATTGCTGTGCCCGGACAACCCTTTTTACCCAGACTAATAAATTAGAATGCATACAGACCCCAGACCTTCTAAACTATTGCTGTCCCAGACCAGACCCCATAAGCAAATACAGACCCCAGAACAAGCACCCTAAACAAATACAGACCCCAGAACAAGCACCCTAAACAAATACAGACCCCAGAACAAGCACCCTAAATACAGACCTCGGACCAGATCCCTAAAAACAGACCGCAGATCTGACTCCCTAAACTAATACAAACCCTAGACCAGGCCCCTAAATACAGACCCCAAACCTGACCCCTAAACTAATACATACCTCAGACCAGAGCCCCCCTAAATTAATACAGACCCCAGACCAGGCCCCCTAAATACAGACAACATAAACTAATACAGACCCCCATACCTGACTCTCCAAACTAATACAGAGCCCAGGCCAGATCCCCTAAATATACAGACCCCAAACCTCCTAAATACAGACCCCAGACCAGACCCCTAAATACAGACCCCCTAAATGCAGCCCCCGCTAAACACAAACCCCACGGTTTTTGCCACGATTCGCGGCAAAAACGTATTGTACTTGGGACTGTCATGGGCCCCACAGGAGCCTCGGGCCCCGGGTGGCAGCCCAAAACGCCCCATGGTGATCCGCCATTGGTGACAGCCACAACTCCTCATAACAGTGACAGCCACAGCCCTTCATAACAGTGACACCCACAACCCTTTATAACAATGACAGACACAGCCCCGCACAACAGTGACAGCCACAACCCTTTAGAACAATGACAGACACAGCCCCCCACAACAGTGACAGCCACAACCCTTTATAACAATAACAGACACAGCCCCCCACAATAGTGGTAGCCAGAGCCCCCAATATCAGAGACAGACACAGAAAATATTGACAGCTGCAGTCATCCGCATACACTGACAGCCACAGTCCTGGGTCTAGATGGTCCTCCCGCCCTCTGGACTATTTACCTCCTGGTGGGATGGGGTAAGAGACACCGAGGACAGTAACCTGAATCTGGCAAAGTCCCAACGGATTGCAGCAATGTGCCTTCTATAAGCCCCGGGCAGGAATGGAAGTGATGAGGAGGAGATGGACCCTTGTTGGAGCCTTAGTGACCCCTTAACGTACAATAAATATGTGACATCTGATGGTAATAGATAAGTGACCGCACCAGTAAATAAAGTGATGGGGGGGGGGTAAACAAATACACAACCTGCGCCAAGTCTTGGATTCTACATTTACACCTGTCAGAATAACAAGTCCTATCAGTGACACAAGAGCTGACATCTAATATAAGCCGAGGGCTTCCGCACATTGATGGCGGCTCATTATCCCGCTGTGAAGATATTTCCATGGAACGAATGATTGAACGGTAAATCCCTCGCCAGTTGTTCTATATATAGAGAGGTGAGTGATTACACACAATGACCTTCAGGTAAGATAAGGAGGAAGGAACCTAAATAACCAAGAGATCTGGACAAATACAAGGACAATGCCCCACCACCCCCATCAGCAACGAGCTGCACATATGGGGGCAGGTAATATGTTATATATTTTATGATAATATGTATCTGTATATTGGCTCTATCCTCACATTGTGCCTCAGTAACCATCCACAAGTTCAGCACACTCCTCTCCTGACATACTCTGTACTGCTGGGGACCCTGCACCTCCCCTTATATGACTCTGTCTGTGACCTCCCATAAGATTAGCACACTTCTCTCCTGAAATACTTTGCACTGCTGAGTGACCTGCTCTTTCCTTTTTGTAATGTCCAGTCTGAGACCTCTCAATTGTCTCCTCAGATCCTGACACTTCCCCTGTCCCATCTAATTTCATCACTAGTGGACAGGTCACTGAACCCCAAGAAATCAGCACGCTCCATTCCTGAAAAACTCTGTGCTGTTGGGGAACTACTTAGAAGTGTAAGTTAAAGCTCCTGTGCCACCATGCAAAATATGTAACAGGGCCCCCCTTCTACCATGTGCCATTTATAATCCTGGTGTCTTTTAATGTGGCACAGATGCTTTTGGGCAACCTCTGGCACAAGGGCCCGGGTACGACTGCTACCTGTGCACCCCTCTCCTGATCCTTCCACTATATAACTCTCAGTCAGTGATCTCCCACCTATCTTCATTTCCCTGGTCACATCATGCCATTGACCCTGTCTCCACTAACATAATCCTGTTGATGGATAGGTCACTGTCCCCCACAAAATCATCACACTCATCCACTGAAAAATGTTGTGCTGCTAGGGGACCCTCCTATTATGTAACCCTCATTCTGTGACCTCCCACTGATCTTCATACTACTTCTCACATCTTGACACTCCCACCGTCATATCCAGCTCTGTCCCCACTAACATAATCCTGTTTGTAGGTCACTGCCCCCCCCCCCACAAAATCAACACACTCATCTACTGAAACACTTTGTGATGTTGGGGGACCTTTCTACTATGGTCACTGCCCCTCACAAGATCAACATACTCCTCTCCTGCTGCCGTCATTATCTGAATAATCTGTTAACTGGCTACAAAGTGTTTATCAGACCAGGGCATATCGCATATTTTCCTTTTTTTTTTCTCCAGTAGGTCGACTTTTAGACTTTATTGTTCAAGATCTCCAAATGATTGCAAGATCGTCACTTATAACATCTATAAACCTACAAATATGTAATGTGTTCATAACTTTCGTTCCTGCTGATGAATGAGGACATAGCATGATTCATTGCTCTGGCACAGAGTGCAGCTCATTTAATGCGACTTTACAAAAAAAGTTCCAAAAATGTCAAGTCCACAGGGTGCCAGCGGACAGACACGACACGTCACATCAGGGTGGTAATTAAATCAGCCATTGCGTTAAAAGCCTTGTTAGTGTATAGTCACCGGGATGTCTGGATTCATTACAACCTCTTGGTTCATATGAAATTGGTTTAAAGGAGCTACAGAGAAAACATACAGTATATGGCCAAAAGTATGTGAACACCCCTCCTAATGATTGCATTCAGGGGTTTTAGCCACAGCCACTGCAAACAAGAGCATAAAATCAAGCACACAGCCATAGACAAACATTGCTAGTAGTATGGGTCGTACTGAAAAGCTCTGGGACTTTTCACGTGGCACTGTCATAGCATGCCACAAGTCAGTTTGAGAAATTTCTGTCCCAGTCACTTGAAGAGATCAACACGGCCTCTGGAAGAGAACTCAGCACCAGAACTCTGCATCATGAAATGGGTTTCCATGGTCGCTGCACACAAGCCTAAGATCACCATGCACAATGCCAAGCAGCTGCTGGAGTGGCGTAAAGCACGTCACCACTGGACTCTGGAGCAGCGTGTTTTCTGTAGTGATTAATCACAGCTGTCGGTCTGATGGAGAAAACTGGGCTTGGTGGATGCCAGGAAAACGCTAAGTACCTGAATTCATAGCGCCTACTGTAACATTTGGTGGAGGAGTGGTAATAGTCTGGGGCTTATTTTTCAAAGTTTTGCCCAGATTTCCTGTGAAGAGGAATGTTAATGCTACAGCATACAAAGACAATTGACACAATTGTATGCTCCCAACCTTGAGGGGTTCGGCCCTTTCCTGTTACAGAATGACTGTCCCCTTTTGCACATAGCGAGCTCCATAAAAACATGGGGTGAGGAGTTTGGTGTGTAGAACTTGACTGGCTGCTCAGAGCCCTGACCTTTACCCCATCCAACTTCTTTGGGATGAATTGAAACAGGGGCATAAAGATCGCGGTTTCAGGTGGTGTGGGCGCCACTTACTATGGCATAGTAGAGAGCCATCGGCTCCCTGCCCGTCACTAACTCTGGTAAGCCGGAGTCTGTTTTAGGCCTGTGGCCTACTAGAGGTTCCTGAGAATGTCAACCTGACTTCCGCGCACATTCGCTGTGTCTTCTGCAGGCAGGTAACGCAGCAGCAGCTTGTCGTGGGAACAGGGTAAGGTAAGTTTTATTTTTTCAATTTTCATTGGCACAAAGGGGGAATTATTAATGGAGGAGGGGGCACCTAACTACTATATGAAGTACGTATCTACTATATGGGGCCTAACTACTATAAGGGTACACTAACTACTATATGGGGCACCTAACTAGGATATCGGGGACCCAACTATTATAAGGGGCACCTAACTACTATAAGGAGTCCAATCTACTATATGGGACCACCTAACTAATATATGGGGTATAAAAGAGAAGAACTATATAGGGCACAAAAGAGGACTACTACTATGTGGGAGGCACAAAGGGGGACATTACTACTGTGTGGTAGCACTATTACTAATTGGGGGCACTATTATTGTGTGGGGCACTAAAGGGAGCACTATTACAGTGCGGGGAATAAAGGGGGCACTAAAACTGTTTGGGAATAGGTGGGTAGGATGCTGAAAAATCAAAGAGCTAAAAATGTGTTGTCAATTCTGCAGACAAGACGTTGGTTTAAGAAGGGATCCTGGCGGTCTGGTCCAGATGAAGAAGACAAGGGAAAGTGAACCACTCCAATCCTAGAAGATGTCATCTGTGAGTCACTGGATGTAACTGTACTGTTATCACTTATATGGTCTGCAGAGCACCTATGTAGAACTGGTATCTACCACTACATTGGTCACTGTATGGTAGTAATATTGGTCTTTGTACAGTAGTTTTTGCTCAATAACAGTTTGGTGGTATTATTCAGTCACTATGTGGTGGTAATATGTGATCATCGTATGGTGGTATTATTTAGTAATATGTCATCATGTTGTGGCAATATTGTTTAGTAACAGTAGTGAAGTATTATTCAGTCACTATGCGGTGGTAATATGTTGTCATGATGTGGTGGTATTATTCAGTGGCTATGTGGTTATGATGTGGCGGTATTACTTAGTAACTGTATAGTGGTATTATTCAGTCATTATGTGGTTATGGTGTGGCGGTATTATCCTATAACAGTATAGGGGTATTATTCAGTCACTATGTGGTTATGGTGTGGAGGTGTTATTCAGTAACAGTATGGGGGTATTATTCAGTCACTATGTGGTTATGGTGTGGTGGTATTATTCAGTAACAGTATGGGGGTATTATTCAGTCACTATGTGGTTATGGTGTGGTGGTATTATTCAGTAACAGCATGGGGGCATTATTCAGTCACTATGTAGTTATCGTATAACGTCATTATTCAGTAACAGTATGGGGTATTATTCAGTGGCTATGTAGTTATGGTGGGACGGTATTATTCAGTAACAGTATGGGGGTAGTTATTCAGTCACTATGTGGTTATGGTGTGGCGGTTACATTCAGTAACAGTATGGGGTATTATTCAGTCACTATGTGGTAATGGTGTGGTGGTATTATTCAGTAACAGTATGGGGCGTTATTCAGTCACTATGTGGTTATGATGTGACAGCATTATTCAGTAACAGTATGGGGGTATTATTCAGTAACAGTATGGGGGCGTTATTCAGTCACTATGTGGTTATGATGTGACAGCATTATTCAGTAACAGTATGGGGGTATTATTCAGTTACTATGTGGTTATGGTGTGGCGGTATTATTCAGTAACAGTATAGGATTATTATTCAGTGACTATGTGGTTATGGTGTGGAGGTATTATTCAGTAACAGTATAGGGGTATTATTCAGTCACTATGTGGTTATGGTGTGGCGGTATTATTCAGTAACAGTATGGGGTATTATTCAGTCACTATGTGGTTATGGTGTGGCGGTAATATTCAGTAACAGTATGGGGGTATTATTCAGTCACTATGTGGTTATGGTGTGGTGGTATTATTCAGTAACAGTATGGGGGTATTATTCAGTGACTATGTGGTTATGGTGTGGTGGTATTATTCAGTAACAGTATGGAGGTATTAGTCAGTCACTATGTGGTTATGCTGTGGTGGTATTATTCAGTAACAGTATGGAGGTATTATTCAGTCACTATGTGGTTATGATGAGGCGGTATTATTCAGTAACAGTATAGAGGTATTATTCAGTCACTATGTGTTTATGGTGTGATGGCATTATTCAGTAACAGTGTGGGGTATTATTCAGTGACTATGTGGTTATGGTGAGGCGGTATTATTCAGTAACACTATGGTGGTATTATTCAGTCACTATGTGTTTATGGTGTGGTGGTATTATTCAGTAACAATATGGTGGTATTATTCAGTATGGGGGTATTATTCAGTGGCTATGTAGTTATGGTGGGACGGTATTATTCAGTAACAGTATGGGGGTAGTTATTCAGTCACTATGTGGTTATGGTGTGGCGGTTATATTCAGTAACAGTATGGGGTATTATTCAGTCACTATGTGGTTATGATGTGACAGCATTATTCAGTAACTGTATGGGGTATTATTCAGTGACTGTGGTTATGGTGTGATGGCATTATTCAGTAACAGTATGGGGGTATTATTCAGTGACTATGTGGTTATGGTGTGGAGGTATTATTCAGTAACTGTATGGGGGTATTATTCAGTTACTATGTGGTTATGGTGTGGCGGTATTATTCAGTAACAGTATGCGGGTATTATTCAGTCACTATGTGTTTATGGTGTGGCGGTATTATTCAGTAACAGTATGGGGGTATTATTCAGTCACTATGTGGTTATGGTGTGTCGGTATTATTCAGTAACAGTATGGGGGTATTATTCAGTCACTATGTGGTTATGGTGTGGCGGTATTATTCAGTAACAGCATGGGTGTATTATTCAGTCACTATATGGTTACGTTGTGGCGGTATCAGTAACAGTATGGGGGTATTATTCAGTAACAGTATGGGGGTATTATTTAGTCACTATGTGGTTATGGTGTGGCGGTATTATTCAGTAACAGTATGGGGGTATTATTCAGTCACTATGTGGTTATGGTGTGGAGGTATTATTCAGTAACAGTATGGGGGTATTATTCAGTCACTATGTGGTTATGGTGTGGCGGTATTATTCAGTAACGGTATGGAGGTATTATTCAGTCACTATGTGGTTATGGTGTAGTGGTATTATTCAGTAACAGTATGGGGGTATTATTCAGTCACTATGTGGTTATGGTGTGGGGGTATTATTCAGTAACAGTATGGGGGTATTATTCAGTCACTATGTGGTTATGGTGTGGTGGTATTATTCAGTAACAGTATGGGGGTATTATTCAGTCACTATGTGGTTATGGTGTGGAGGTATTATTCAGTAACAGTATAGGGGTATTATTCAGTCACTATGTGTTTATGGTGTGATGGCATTATTCAGTAACAGTGTGGGGTATTATTCAGTAACAGTGTGGGGTATTATTCAGTGACTATGTAGTTATGGTGAGGCGGTATTATTCAGTAACACTATGGTGGTATTATTCAGTCACTATGTGTTTATGGTGTGACGGTATTATTCAGTAACAGTGTGGGGTATTATTCAGTGACTATGTGGTTATGGTGTGGCGGTATTATTCAGTAACAGTATGCGGGTATTATTCAGTCACTATGTGTTTATGGTGTGACGGTATTATTCAGTAACAGTATGGGGGTATTATTCAGTCACTATGTGGTTATGGTGTGTCGGTATTATTCAGTAACAGTATGGGGGTATTATTCAGTAACAGTATGGGGGTATTATTCAGTCACTATGTGGTTATGGTGTGTCGGTATTATTCAGTAACAGTATGGGGGTATTATTCAGTCACTATGTGGTTATGGTGTGGCGGTATTATTCAGTAACAGTATGGGGATATTATTCAGTCACTATATGGTTACGTTGTGGCGGTATCAGTAACAGTATGGGGGTATTATTCAGTAACAGTATGGGGGTATTATTTAGTCACTATGTGGTTATGTTGTGGAGGTATTATTCAGTAACAGTATGGGGGTATTATTCAGTCACTATGTGGTTATGGTGTGGAGGTATTATTCAGTAACAGTATGGGGGTATTATTCAGTAACAGTATGGGGGTATTATTCAGTCACTATGTGGTTATGGTGTGGCAGAATTATTCAGTAACAGTATGGGGGTATTATTCAGTCACTATGTGGTTATGGTGTGGAGGTATTATTCAGTAACAGTATGGAGGTATTATTCAGTCACTATGTTGGTATGGTGTGGAGGTATTATTCAGTAACAGTAGGGTGGTATTATTCAGTCACTATGTGTGGGTAACATGGGGTCATGGTGTGGAGGTATTATTCAGTAACTACGTGTTTATCATATGTGGTCATGGTGTGGCGGTATTATTGAGTGGCTATGTGGTTATGGTGTGGCAGTATTATTCAGTAACAGTATGGGGTTATTATTCAGTCACTATGTGGTTATGGTGTGGAGGTATTATTCAGTAACAGTATGGGGGTATTATTCAGTAACAGTATGAGGGTATTATTCAGTCACTATGTGGTTATGGTGTGGAGGTATTATTCAGTATCAGTATAGGGGTATTATTCAGTCACTATGTGGTTATGGTGTGGCAGTATTATTCAGTAACATTAGGGTGGTATCATTCAGTCACTATGTGGGGGTAATATGGGGTCATGGTGTGGAGGTATTATTCAGTAACAGTATAGTGCCATTCTTTAGATACCATGTAATGGAAATATTTAGTCATGTTGTGGAGGTACTATTCAGTAACTTTATGGCAGTGATATTCAGTCACTATGCGGGGGTAATATGTGGTCATGATATGGAGGTATTATTCAGTAACATTATGGCAGCAGTATACAGTCACTATGCGGTGGTAATTTGTGGTGTAGAAATATCGCAAGTAGATCCAAAGTTACAATTTGCGCACTGTTGAGAGTTGTAGTTTGTCATCGGTTAGAGAGTCCGAGCTTGCAGACCTCTGATGTACAGGACATACTACCAGTCTAAAAACTAGTCACCATGTAGAGCTAATGCAGTAGATTTACCTGCAGTCCTATGTAAAAGCAAGATTAATACATGGCCGTATCATGATGAATGGTGTCAAATAACCATCTCGGCTCTGCTACATCAAAGCAGTATGCTAATCTAGTGCCGTAAAAAGCAATTTATATAAACCAAGCTCCTTAAAGATGTTTAATTTGCTTGAGAGGGAAGAAGCAGTAAAAGCTGACATTCTCTAATATCCCTTTAGCCATTTGGGATCTATTTTGGGGAATATCTTACAACAACGAGTAGGGAAGGTAAAGTGAGTTATGGTGACGCTGCACTCACATTGGGGACCCCGAGACTATTAATAACTGTAGCTGCAAATGAGAGTTTAGAGATAGCTGCGACCTCATGGTATTTTGAAAAGATTTTCCGACCGGGAAACTATTAACTTGCAGAGAAAATAATGTAAAATAATATAAGAGGTCTCATATGATACAGATTAATGATATTATGTATCTTTTAGGGATGTATATAAAGGAAAGAGGGCCCACATCCTGGTTTATGCCACCACACCCCAACATCCTCGAACAGGAGAACCTCACTACTGTAGGGGTATGTTCACCTTAAACCCTATTTTACTGTGGGTCACTTTGTAAATAAATTCCTTATCCAGTACTAATCCGGAGTTACATGCTGTATTATACTTCAGAGCTGCACTCACTATTCTGCTGGTGGAGTCACTGTGTACATACATTACATTACTTATCCTGTACTGATCCTGAGTTACATCCTGTATTATACTCCAGAGCTGCACTCACTATTCTGCTGGTGGAGTCACTGTGTACATACATTACATTACTTATCTGTACTGATCATGAGTTACATCCTGTATTATACTCCAGAGCTGCACTCACTATTCTGCTGGTGGAGTCACTGTATACACACATTACATTACTTATCCTGTACTGATCCTGAGTTGCATCCTGTATTATACTCCACAGCTGCACTCACTATTCTGCTGGTGGAGTCACTGTGTACATACATTACATTACTTATCCTGTACTGATCCTGAGTTATATCCTGTATTATACTCCAGAGCTGCACTCACTATTCTGCTGGTGGAGTCACTGTGTACATGCATTACATTACTAATCCTGTACTGATCCTGAGTTATAGCCTGTATTATACTCCAGAGCTGTACTCACTATTCTGCTGGTGGAGTCACTGTGTACATACATTACATTACTTATCCTGTACTGATCCTGAGTTACATCCTGTATTATACTCCAGAGCTGCACTCACTATTCTTCTGGCCGAGCCATTGTGTACATACATTACATTATGTAACATCCATGGCCGCGGACCATAGGGATTACTCACCCCTCGATCGCCGCAACCATGGTCTGGTGAGCGCTGGACCGCATTTCCTTCCAGGAGACGCTAGCGTTCACTTCCGCTCCACTCTGCTGTGTCCCGTAGGGTGCGCACGCACGCTCGCGCCCGGCCTTAAAGGGCCAGTGCGCGCACATCAAAAACATCAGCAATTAGCCCATGATCACCCTGGACTGTAAGAAGGGCCCTGCCCCTTTGCTCATTGCCTGAGCGTCGTTAGTATTCCCATATTTGTCCTTGCAAATGGTCCCTTAGTGTTTACCCGTGCCCTGCTACCTGTATCCTGTATCCCATGCTGTGTTATTGTGCCCGAGCCGGTTAGTGATTGGAGTCGTGTCCTGCTGCACCTGCTGTCATCCGCCACGTCTGGCGCAACTTGCTGCACCTACTGTTATCCGCCACATCTGGCGCAACCTGCTGCACCCACCTCCATCTGTGCTAAAGCCTCTGCTACTGTCTGGACTATTCAGGTACCCTTGTGCGGGACTTTGTATTGATTGGGCGACCTGTTGTTTGGCCATCTGCCTCCGTGATACGGCGGTTTGGCCTAGTGGGTCCACAGACTGTGACACATTACTTATCCTGTACTGATCCTGAGTTACATCCTGTAGTATACTCCAGAGCTGCACTCACTGTTCTGCTTGTAGAGTCACTGTGTACATACATTACATTACTTATCCTGTACTGATCCTGAGCTACATCCTGTATTATACTCCAGAGCTGCACTCACTATTCTGCTGGTGGAGTCACTGTGTACATACATTACATTATTTATGCTGTACTGATCCTGAGTTACATCCTGTATTATACTCCAGAGCTGCACTCACTATTCTGCTGATGGTTTCACTGTGTACATACATTACATTACTTATCCTGTACTGATCCTGAGTTACATCCTGTATTATACTCCAGAGCTGCACTCACTATTCTGCTGGTGGAGTCACTGTGTACATACATTACATTACTTATCCTGTACTGATCCCGAGTTACATCCTGTACTATATTCCAGAGCTGCACTTACTATTCTGCTGGTGTAGTCAGTGTGTGTGTGTGTATATATATATATATATATATATATATATATATATATATATATATATATATGTATACTACATTACTTATCCAGTACTGATTCGGATAAATGTCAGTTTATCGGTTATTTTTGGGTTTTGGACAGTCATAGATAGATATACGTACATAAAACTCACTTATGGTATTAAAGAATCATCAGGAAGAATCCTAAAATAAAATCTTAACGCACAATCCTCTACTATCACCTTATTTCTTTAACAGATGCATTTTCTAATTGGTTATCTTCTGCTCAGTGTTCTACTTCTGAGCTTGTAAAATTCCACAATATATTGCAGTTCTGGGCTGGAAACAAGTGCTGGATTATCAGATTTTACAGACTATTGGATGATGGAATAAAGGTATGCCACCATGCTGCAATCGCAACCTTGGTGTCTATACAGACATTTTTATCCAATGTTAAAACTCTTAAACTTCCTTAGGGACAAAGCTAAATTGGCCTTCAAAGACTATTAGAAAATTAGATTTTGCCCCCTGCATTCTAACCGCCATAACTTTTAAAACATTTTTATTACCTCTACATAGACCTCAAGTTGAATGATACAATTCTAGGTACCTGCAGCCACCACTAGAGGGGGCTTATTGCAAACTGTTCATACATTAAACGCAATAATAAATCTGTATGCAGTAGGCTCCTTAGCTCCTCGAGTGGTGGCAGCAGACAGACAGAACTGTATATTTTTATGCTATGTCCATGCAGAAGATTTGGTGCTCTGTAACAGATAAACGGGTGCCGAGGTCTCCAATCAGAATGAAGAAGACATGAGACATGAGGCAGACACAATTAAATGAAAACCTCAGCAGCCATGTAAGTAATACTCTATAAACAGCTTCCACTTAACAAATAATTAACTCCAATGTACTGGTAGGGATACAATATACACTCATTAACTAAGGATAATGCTATTTTCCTAACCAAATTATTCATGTAATTGGATGTCATACAGAGTATAATATTCATGAACAGCCCCCTGTACTATTCAAAAGCCAGACATCACTCCTTCATTTATTAAATGACTAGTCAAAATGGCCATAAAAGGGGATGTCTGGTTCAGAAAACCCATTTTTTAAAAATCCTATTAGGACATTGAGTTTATAGAGAAGGGTCCTTCATTTATAACTTCCAAATATTAACCAGAGTGGAGATACAAGGAGCATCTTTTATTCTGGAGGACCCGGCACATCTGTGTGTTACACATACAACCTATTCATTACAATGTGGACTGTGTAATGCTTCATTTTACCTGTGGTGGTGCTGCAGGAAAATTGAACATTTGCTGCCAGGTCCCTCCACAGATAACAACTGATCGCTGGGAGACCAAACAGCAGGAAACTCTGTGATCAGCTTTTTTTTTCAGGGCACCTTCTAACAAAAATGGACAACCCCTTCATGTGCTTCTTATCTGATGGTGACAGTTTTGATGGTCTACCAGGTTTTGTTATTTCATTCAAACTCAGGTCCGGCCTTATAATAAATGTGATAATAAATGTGAGAATGCATGGTATCAGGGACAGAATTACCTAAAGGTCTCTGTCTATAGGCAGCCCTGGGGGAAGGGTGTCTAGTAGAGGGCCAAACTATCTGTTAATTAAAACTATCTCAGGAGGACACCCAGGGGGTGAACAGGCAACAACCTCAGAGGAGGACAACCAGGGAGTGACAAGGGGAAGACCTCAGAGGAGGACAACCAGGGAGGGACCAGGGGAAGACCTCAGAGGAGGACAACCAGGGAGGGACCAGGGGAAGACTTCATAGGAGGACAACCAGGGAGGGACCAGGGGAAGACTTCATAGGAGGACAACCAGGGAGGGACCAGGGGAAGACTTTATAGGAGGACAACCAGGGAGGGACAAGGGGAAGACTTCATAGGAGGACAACCAGGGAGGGATAAGGGGAAGACTACAGAAGAGGACAACCAGGGAGTGAACAGGGGAAGAGTTCAGAGGAGGGCAAACAGGGAGGGACAAGGTGAAGACTTCATAGGAGGGACAAGGTCAAGACTTCATAGGAGGACAAACAGGGAAGGACAAGGGGAAGACTACAGTGGAGGTCACCCAGGGAGGGACAAGGGGAAGACTTCATAGGAGGACAAACAGGGAGGGACAAGGGGAAGACTTCATAGGAGGACAACCAGGGAGGGATAAGGGGAAGACTACAGAAGAGGACAACCAGGGAGTGAACAGGGGAAGATTTCAGAGGAGGTCAACCAGGGAGGGACAAGGTGAAGACTTCAGAAGAGGACAACGGGAAAACTTCAGAGGAGGACAACCAGGGAGGGACAAGGGGAAGACTTCATAGTAGGACAAACAGGGAAGGACAAGGGGAAGACTACAGTGGAGGTAACCCAGGGAGGGACAAGGGGAAGACTTCATTGGAGGACAAACAGAGAAGGACAAGGGGAAGACTGCAGAGGAGGTTAACCAGGGAGGGACAAGGGGAAGACTTCATAGGAGGACAAACAGGGAAGGACAAGGGGAAGACTACAGTGAAGGTCACCCAGGGAAGGACAAGGGGAAGACTACAGAGGAGGTCAACCAGGGAGGGACAAGGGGAAGACTACAGAGGAGGTCAACCAGGGAGGGACAAGGAAATAACTACAAAGGAGGAAAAACAGGGAGGGACAAGGGGAAGACAGCAGAGGAGGACAACTAGGGAGGGACAAGGGGAAGTCTTCAGAGGAGGACAATCAATAAGGGACAAGGGGAAGACTGCAGAGGAGGACAACTAGAGAGGGACAAGGGGAAAAAGGCAGAGATGGATAGCCAGGGAGGGACAAGGGGAAGACTGCAGAGGAGAACCACCAGGGAGGGACAAGGGGAAGACTGCAGAGGACAACCAGGGAGGGAGAAGGGGAAGACTGCACAGGGGAACAACCAGGAAGTGACTAAGGAAAGACTGCAAAGGAGGTCACACACCCGGGAGGGACAAATGGAAGGCTACAAAGGAGGACAACCAGGATCAGACAAGGGGAAGGGTGAAGTGGGTGCGAGATGTTGTGAGAAATGTACAGCTGTGTTCTACTTTATTTTTTTGAGAGCAGACAAACATTTTAATTTTAAAGGGATTTCCCAATTTTGACACTATACTTTTAAGAAGGTTTCCTTGACAATAGGTTGATCTTGATCACAAAGTGTTCCCCTGCTGGAACCCCTCAGGGATCATCTGTAATCTGTGGGGAAACCTGTGAGTAAGTGTTGAATTTCCCTGCAGCACCACCACAGGGGAAATTAAGTATTACACAGTGTCCATGTATATCAATGTGTCTTCTGTATATTGCAGGATAGGTCCTCCAGAGCGAGAGATGATCCTTATAACCGCTCTAAAATTTGGCCAAGAGATGAGGATCATGCACAGAGGACCCCCCTCTAAAAATGTTACATTTCCTAATAGAGTGTATGGCAATAGGTTTCCTAAACCTGACAACCCTACTGATAGTTGGAGTCTAAGGCGCCACATAATCTGTGCCTACATGCTCCTAAAATGTAAATCTGGTTTGCAAATTTAGCGGAGTGCTCTTCAAGAATATAGCCCCGAAACATTTTCATCTTCATACATTACAGCCGTTCTAACTATGATTTCTTTGCAGAAATTAGATCTTGGATGTTTCTCAAGTCACATAAGAAGTCGAGTAATAAATCTGCATTAGCTCGTGTATTCTATATCTTCTTACACGATAGTAAGACTTTCTAAGATGTCATCTAAAAGCGATGACACTCCTTAAAGCAGGCATTTATCTATTGCTTCCCTAAATAGCAGCAAATCTGTCACTCTTCATTATGACTGAAGCCCTAGACTTGGCGGAGAAGAGCCGTGTTGTCAGCCTGTACACAAAGCTGCCAGCCCCTCGTCGGCATTTAGCATTCTCATTTTATAGATGTTCAAATACTGAAAGGAAATCTCCACTTCTAAACAACATCTTACGCCATTTCACAGTTTAAATATAAAGTATTAAATGTGAAAATCCTTCATACAAAATGTGAGTTATATCAGGTCTTATACTCCGGTCACATCCAAAGCTACATTCAAATTTCTGCCGGTTTCCTGCATTGTGGGGGCTAAGCAATTAGGTCACATTACTTCCAATGCAGGGTTATGGAATAGATGCAGACACATTATGAGGAGCAAAAAGCAGAACTTTGGATGTAATCAGAGAAGAAAACATGAGATAACTTGAAATCATTACAAAAAAAAAGAGTATTTGCAAATTTACTCAACATGAAGGCTTAAGTATACATTTTGTAAAGAGTGTAGATGTGTTTAAAAATCCCTTAAAGCGTCTGTACAGATGTAGTCAAGTTTATCTTGACTGATAACTTGTTGCAGCGTGATATCCCACAAGAAAAGCCATTCAAAAGTCATTAAAAAAGTCAAGTTAAAATTTCTTGCCACTGTGTATTTAATGTGTTAAAAGTCAAAATAAGGATGGCTACATCTGCATACTGTATGCCCACATTTTCACGCTCGCAGGATTTAGGATTTAGTTCGACTAAGGCCCGAAATTAGTCTGGGACTTGTACCTGTCTCCCTATCGTGGTCCCCCAGCCCTGTTCTGCCTGGTGAGGTGACCGTTGGCCGCTGCATACAGGCGGTGAATCAATATAAAGCTGTTTGGGAATTACAGAAACAGCCAAGCTCGCAGCTATGCTGTTTCCATAACTTTCATTTACTTGTAACAGCATAGCACAGCGAGCTTGTCTGTTTTTGTAAATCCCATAGAACAAAATGGAGAGAGCCACACACATTCGTGGCCACCTCTCCACTTAGTCCCCACCTGGAATCGGCTGCTTTACCAGGGGAAACGGGGGTCTCGCTCTCGATATATAAGTGCGGTTCCCAGAGTAGGGATGTAAGGGGTGCACTTACCTGTCCTCTTGGAGGGGGGACCACGCAGGAACTCACCGCCGGTCTTTGGAACAGGAGCCGGGCGGAGGAGCGTCCTGGTCGCCATGGAAACGGCCGCGTTAGCGACAGCCGCGAGCAGACGCTCCAGCGGAGAGAAGAGAAGTCTCGCAATGCGAGAAAGGAAAGCAGGAGGAGGAGGGGCCGTGACGAGAGCAAGAGGAAGGACAGAGGAGGAGAGTGTGTGCGCGCGGGAAAGGAAAAGGAGGCGGGTCTGAGCGGGGAACGAGAGGGACGGAAAAGACAGAGGAGGGTGCCGGCGAGTAAAGAACAGAGAGGAGAGGGATAGCCAAGGAGGTGCCCGGACAGGAGGAGTGAGAGCTGCAGGGAAGGCCGCTTGTAGGGAGAAGCCTGACAACACGTGGGCTCCCCACTGCAGCCTTTACAGAAAGAGGACAGAGGACAGCACGTGTGCTTCTTCCACCGCCATTCAAGAGGACCAAGGACAGCACGTGTGCTTCTTCCACAGCCATTCAGGAAGACAGAGGACCGGACGGAGCACAAGGAGTGTGCCAACAGCCACAGGTACCGATCCCAGACCTTAAGACCCCTGACTAAGAGCTAGAGTCCCGTCTGAGAGAAAGTGCCCCTTTTGTCATAGCCAGTGACTGTTCCCAGGAGTGACGTCCCTCGCTAAAGACCGCCACTGTACGCACAGAAGACTAGTCCTAAAAGGGACGAACAACTCGTCCTGAGCTGGGCCCAAAGGCAGGGCAGACTTGCTATCTAATTAACCACGCCAGTGTCCCTACGTGTCCTCCAGAGTGTAAACAACTATAATACGTGCATGAACTGTTGTTGATGAATAAGTTTGGATCAGGAGCAGACAGAAGGAACGGTCGGGTTGACGGGACTTTATTGGACTATTAGCTGGACTCGTGCAAACCTTAGCGTCAACCCGCCAGTTCAGTTGCGTCCAAGGGGGTCCACCGTTCGGACCACCGACTGAGGAGAGAGGGGGTTTGTCATGAAAGGTAGCGGATAGCTCTGCCAGGACCCGTGACGGTGCTAGTAGGTACGGTAGTTCGCTGATTCCCACGACGCGACCCGTGGGCCGAGAGTGTGACTCTTACCCTAGGGTAGGCTGCCGGTACTGGGTAGCTCCCGCTGTGACTGACAGCGGCGTGTCCGTAGCCAAGCCTGGCAACGTGGGGTCAGGCACAACCTCTCTCCGGGGGACTTCCAGCGGGATCGAAGTCCCCAACCTCAGGGTTCCTGTCTGCTCTACTAAAGGAAAGTGTCTGTACGCGTTATCGCTGCAGAGAAGTTTGTGTACGAGTTGGAGAGAAGAGAGAAATCTTTGTACGTGTTTATAACAGTAAAGGAGTTGTACCAAGAAGTGTGTCTCGTGAATTGTGTTACCGACAGTGGGAATCCCTCTTACAGGGACTCACATCTATCAGACATTTATGCCATATCTTTTGGATATGCCATAAATGTCTAAATTGAGAATAAACCCTATAAGGTGGAAAAAAATCCTAAAACAAGCATAAGGCCTGGTCTACAAAAGAGTCATCTGACCTGGGTGGCATTCTTTGGTGCCGAGAGGGATAATATTGTTCCCTTCACCATTTATCAATAAAGAGAAAGTGAGATCTCTGAGGAGGGGAGCGAAGACTGAGAGAGTTATCTAAAGCTATCCACAGGATGTGCCATAAACGACTGTTAGATACGAGTCCCACCTCTATGACACACACCTACGTATATCGAGAACGCAAGCATGTTCGACTGTTTCTGTAACTCCCTTAGAAATTTGTGGAGAGAGCTCTACCCACCCCACCATTCATTCTCCACCTGGATACGGATGTTGCCTCACCAGACGGGATAGGTGTTGGGGGACCGTTCTGGAGATAGGTGCTGGTCCCAGCTCTATCTGTGGATGTGCCATAAATATCTGAGATTGGAATACCCCTCCAAGGTTATGGGCCCTCAGGCACTACCCTAATGCCCGAATAGTTCAGTCTCCAAGTCCAGGAAGAAAACTTTCCCAAGCTAGAAGATGGTTTTTATATTTGACACAGTACTAAACTGTATCCTAATTTTTAAGTGGGTTACCCATGAATAATTTTCATACAAAAAGTCAGGAAATTCTGTTATTGGCTGTTTTAAAGTCATTTGCAGCATTTAAAATTACCTTTATCATCTTATTTTGCTTTTGCTTCCCTGTGTCCCCCTTGGTGCTGCTGCTAATCTGTGCTGCTGGAGGCTGGCTCTAAGCAAAATAAGTCTCTTCCCCCTCTGTCCCCTGACAAAATAGTCCCCTTATACTGTCCCTGCAGATAGGTATTGTGGGATCCAGAGTATTGAAGGTATATACTGTGTGACATCCACATAAAAAATATGATAAACTAAAAACAATAAAAACGGGGATTGGGGATGTGCAGGGTTCATATCTGCTATCAGGATGTTCACACAGAGTTTTTTGACGAGTTGTTTGACGCAGAAACCGTGTCGCAAAATGCACCAAAAAAACGGCCGAAAATGCCTCACGTTGATTTCAGTGGGAGGCAGAGGCATTTTTTTCCCGCGAGTGGAAAAACCGGCTCACGGGAAAAAGAAGGGACATGCCCTATCTTCGGCCGTTTACGCCTCTGACCTCCCATTGACATCAATGGGAGGCAGAGAAAGCGTATTTCGCAACGTTTTTGCTAAATGGCCCCGGGCGAAAAACGCCGCAAAAAACGTGGCACACGGCGTGCAAGCAGATCAAAATCTGACTCAAAATTCCAAACTGACTTTTGAGGCAGAATTTTCTGCCTGCAAAAAAAAACTCTGTGTGAACATATCCCTATACTGCCATGTTACTGTAAAGAATCTGCTCCTTCCCTGACAAGCTGATAAATAGGAGACCCCGCCACTATACTGCCATGTTGCTACAGTGACTCTGCTTCTTTCCTGACAAGCTGATAAGGCGTCTCCTCAACTATACTGCCATGTTGCTGCAAAGCTCTGCTCCTTCCCTGACAAGCAGGGCAGAAAGCTTTCTATTGGCTGCTCTGCAGTGAATCACTCACTATGTTGAAACCCGGCTGTGGGGAGTATGACTGAGCATGCATATCCATCAGCACTCAGCTCATTAGGTGGACGTGCACATTGCTATGTACTTTGAACACCAGGTGGCGCCATACTATGTAAGTAAATGTCAAAACTTGTCACTGGATCACTTTTTTTTTTTTTTTACACAAAATGTAAATGGTTAATAATGTTCATTAGTGTATAAACTATACAACGAATATGATATTTAATGGTGCGACAACTTCTATAATGAATTAAAATCATTTCGTTGTTTTCATGTCTTTAGTTACGCACTTTTTTTCTGCTCTCCTATATAAACATCTTGTAACTATAAATGTTCCATCAGGTGGCATCATTTGAATTGCAACGAATTACCCATAGACCACTCGCCATTTCAGCTCATACAAAAAACATGCAACATTACAGGTCTCTCGGCCCATTTCCCTTGTACGGCTCAGCTACCTTAAAGTGCGTCTGTCAGCAGGGATTTATTTTGCTTGCCCGAGTAACCCTCTGTCTTATTCATAGATAACCCTCCAGTAATATTCACTCGGTGTAAAATTTCATGTCAAGGAATATTCTACATGACGGTTCCCTTTTCGTAGAACTATCTCGTCCTCATCTACATCTAAATAACACCTGTCAATCCGCAGTTATTGACCACGGAGCACATTTGCTGCACATGAAGCCACGTATAATGAGCTACCTCAGCCCCGGCACCAGGTGCTATTTGGCTTTCATCATTATAAGAGTCACGTTCCTGAATTTTATTTAAAAAAAAATAAAAAAAATATTCACAGTGAATAATATAACGGAAGACAGACCAGTAGATGCAGAAGACGCAGGCTACGTGACGCCAACAAACTCTTTCAGACAAGGATATAAATAATTACTGGCTATTATTGCAGAGGGGTGATAAAGACAACAGTGATAATGGGAATATCTTAGATTTACAGGAAAGTCAAGCTTCAGTTATCTCAAGATAGATAATAATATTTAAAGGGAATCGCCAGGCACAGCTGATACACTGTGATATGCCTAGTGTAGGGTCTGAGAGGGCGGGGCAAGACACAGGGATCTCTTCTTGGGGTTCTTTAAATTCCTGTGTCACGCTCCTTCCCTTCATGCCCTGCAATAAGCATGACAAAGTATAGCAGTTTTGCTCAAATTGTTCCTTTAACCCCTCTTTTTGCGCCATGTTGTACAGGCTCAGAAGATGTGCCCTCTCCATCACGCATAGGCAACATCCTGGATTGGAGATAACTTTCATACCAGCCTTATAAATCCTTACACCTCTTGCACACGATCGAGTTCGGGCCGTGAAAAACGGTCCGTGTGTCGGACGGATTTCCCGGCCCGCCCGCAGCACGGTTGAAGGGGACTCCTGGCATCATAGACATTTTATGATGCTAGGAGTCTCTGCCTTCCCGCGGAACTGCTGTTCCATACTGAACAAAATGATATAGTACGGAACAGCAGATTCGCGGGAAGGCAGAGACTCCTAGCATCATAAAATGTCAATGAGTCCAGGAGTGCCGTTCACCTGTACCGTGGTCGGGCCGAGATCCGGCCGACACCCGGACCATTTTTCACGGCCCGATCTCAGTCGTGTGCGAGAATTGTTAGATGTCATGGTAAACAGTAATCACGACACCTAAGGGTGAAAACAAAAATACGGGACTCTCTTTAGCCAACCCCCAGCAACGCCATTGTGGGGTTGCTAAAGAGTTTCCATGGCATGCAGGAGGCCTAAAAAATTCTTCGAAGACAGTTGTAAAATGTACCCTGTGTCACTAGCCCGACCATTGGGACAAAAAATAAAATAATGTTCAATTAAGTTAAAAAAATAAACGTTACAAAAACATTAAAAAAAATTCCCATTACAAAAATAAAAACGATACATATTTGGCATCACTGTAATCGTAATGACTCTTAGAACATTTTTACGTTTATACCGTATGGTGAACAGCATAAAAACAACAATATACCAGCGCTCATACAGCTATGAAAATGGAAAAATAAGAAAGGAATGACAGAATGAGAGAAGACAAGAAGGAAAAAATTTGCTGCGTCCTTAAGGGTATGTTCACACGGCCTATTTACGGACGTAATTCGGGCGTTTTTGCCCCGAATTACGTCTGAAAATAGCGCCTCAATAGCGCTGACAAACATCTGCCCATTGAAAGCAATGGGCAGACGTTTGTCTGTTCACACGAGGCGTAATTTACGCGCCGCTGTCAAATGACGGCGCGTAAATAGACGCCCGCGTAGAAGAAGTGACCTGTCACTTCTTTGGCCGTAATTGGAGCCGCTATTCATTGACTCCAATGAATAGCAGCGCTAATTACGGCCGTAAGTGACGCGGCGTTCAAGCGCCTGCACATGCCGTTACGGCTGAAATTACGGGGATGTTTTCAGGCTGAAACATCCCCGTAATTTCAGCCGTTACGGACCCCCGCCGTGTGAACATACCCTAAAGGTTATGTCGACTATCGCAAGCAATTTTTTCTTATTGTCCCGAGGAATCTTGAATGAAAAATCGAACAACTCTACAGTAGGTCTTAATAAAAAGATTTCCTATTGTTTTGTGTATTGTTCCTATACAGACCTATGTGTTTCCATGGGAACAGACAACAACCCAGTTGTAGTCTGATTCTGCGGTCACATTCCTTTCCATCGGTCCTCTACCTTTTGATAACATTCATTCGGTAGGTTAACAAGAAGTAGGGGACAGATAGAAGAGAGTAAGGGTACTTTAACATCGGGCAATTTTGTCCGTAACAACTAGCGCCGATCAACGACAAAACTCGCTGATCGTCGCTCGTTTGCTCCTTTCACAAGGAGCTGTGTATGGGGACGAGTGATAGTTACTACGATAGCTCGTCCCCATGCATTACCATCATTCCGGCAGCGCATCTTCCTGTTTACACAGCGAGATGTGCTGCCGGCAACATTAATATTTTCTGCTGCATAAACGATATGATCAGCAGATGATTGAGCGTTTGCTCGTCCACCGGCTGATCGCTGCCCTGTGTACAAAGGACAATAATCGCGAACGAGCATTCGATCATTGGCCTGTGTAAAAGTGCCTTAAGACTGCAGGATCAGACTACACAGATTTTGTTTGGTGTCTGTTACCATGGAGACGCATAGGTATGCATAGGAGCTGTCTAAACCAAACTATAGTAAATTTCTAATTAGGACCTATTGCAAAGTTGCTTCATTTTTCATTTTAGATGAGAGAATTAAAAAAATGTTGTGAAGACAGCAAAGGTTTAACACATTGTTGCCACTCCTGCTTTTTCTGTCTTTTCAATTTAAGATCTCTGCTTGTTGTCAGTGAATGGGAACATTCATTGTTCATTTCTAGGGGCTTAATATTTGGCCTAGTAGTTGACCATCATATGTGCAGCGTCATTCTGGACACTTGCAGAGCTCAGCCAGTGTGTTAGTTGCTGCAAAGTAGTATAGACTTTGTTCCATATGGGATCGATTTGATTCTTATCTTTTCCTAATCATTGTTTATTCCTACATTAATCTTTGGCTACCTTGTTACTTGGTCCAGTCAGGCAAACCCTCATGTGCATTTTATGACACTTTGTATACTTCTCTCCTATTGTGATATTGCACTGTATTGTGCCGAATAACAAACTCAGCTCAGCTACATCGGCATATGTCAATAAATCAGTGAAAAGGGCAAAAAAAACACATAAAACCCATGCTGAGGAGCTGAGAAAATAAGCAGAGGGCGACAAGGGTGAAATCTTCTTGCTGACACAGTAAAACATCCGCAGTAATATTATGCTTACCTTTCACAATGCGGCGCAGTTTACAATAAAATATTATCAATATTTACAAAAATGTCATATTCGCTACAAACACGAAACGTGACATAATTGACTCAAACAAAAGTACACAACAGTGCTCAATATGTTATAGATTTTATGAATGGAATTTTTATAAAATCTGCTACAATTAAAGGGCACTAATCCTTTTTATTAGTCCATAGTCATAAAATAAGAAAAGTAACTTCATTGCATACATTGTCCTGCTATTTGGGCTCTAGATTGAGACGAACGAGTGCAAACTCGGACGTTAAAAACTTCAGAGATGTGCGCTCGTCTGAATTCGTCCTTAAAGTGAATCTCTGACTTTTTTCATCATGTCGATTTATTTGTTAATAAATCTTTAGGGTATGTTCACACGGCTTATTTTCGGCAGTTATCGGGCCGTAAACGGTCAAAAAACGGACGAGAAACTGCCGAAATATCGTAAGCAGAACGCCTCCAAACATCTGCCCATTCATTTCAATTGGAAAAACGGCGTTCTGTTCCGACGGGCCTTTTTTTTTAACCAGCCGTTTTGAAAACGGGCCGTTTTTTGAGCCGTTTTTCATAGACTCTATTGAAAACAGCTCCAAAAACGGCCGTAAAAAAACAGCGAAAAACGGCACTAAAAACCGCGAGTGGCTTTAAAAACATCAGGAGCTGTTTTCCCTTGAAAATAGCTCCATATTTTCAGACGTTTTTAGTTAAGCGTGTGAACATAGCCTTATAGTGGTCAGAGCTTTGTTTTTCTGATACAGTGCTCCAAATTCCTTGCATAGACACAGAGTAGAATTAAAACGTGCCTTCAGCAACCACTAGGGGGAGCGTTGGAGCTTACTGCATACTGTTATACATAGAACTAAATAATAACACAGTATGGAGTGAGCTCCAGAACTCCCCCTAGTGGTGACTGCAGGCAGCTAGAATATTATGTTAAAAATCTATGTCTATGCAAGGGATTTGGAGCTCTGTATCAGAAAAGGGAAGCTCCGACTGCTGTAAAGTTATATACATAAATTAATTAGCACAAAATTGTAAATGGTTTTAGATTAAAACCAAAATTGTGTTCAATGATGTGAGGTCTGTGAACTGAGGGGGGTCTGTAAACAGGGGGCTTTGCTCTGGGGTCTATATACCGGGGAGTTTTGTCTGGGATCTGTATGTAGGGGAGTTCTGGCCTGGGGTTAGTGTACAGGGCGGGCTGTTGTCTATATAAAGGGTTGGGGTCTGTATAATGTGTTGGGGGTCTGTATAATGGGCTGGGATCTATATATTTAGGGGGTCCAGAGTGTGGTCTGTATTCATTTTGTGGTGTGATAAAGGGGGTCATACATACTATTTGTGATTCAAATGCTGTAGGTCATATCCTATAGAAATGGGCAGGGCATAAGGATAAAATATTGCACCTTTGTTCCCATCTTCGTAATGTCCTTGCGCTCTACTGCTTCCATAATTCCATAACTGCAATAGAGAGAGTGCTCATTTGTGCGGCCAGCTCTCCCCTTATTCCCCTTCCCTCCGCAGCCGCTGCTGAATGGGGCTCATGGACCCACTTTTAGTCTTTCACATATCTTATGAATATACCATATATGTCTCTTGTCAGAATCCCCCTTTAATAGTAGTGATTACCCTTCAATTGGATATTCTCTGTCGGATCATAGAAGTAAATGCTATGTGTGAACTCCGCCTACATCGTCTGACTCTAAACAGAGAAGAATTTATTGAAATTCCAAGCAGTTTCCTGAGGTGTGGAGCAGCATTTCTAAACGGCGCCATCAACATCTGCCATATCTCATTCCAGCTCCAATGGTTCCTCCAGTCTGGCACAAACAAGTTTTAAGCCGATTCAGTATTTATACAGCAATTTCACCACTAATTGTTTTGTTTGTTTGTTTTTCATAATCTTCAGCAAGATGCGGAGTGTACACTGTCAAAGTGACCCACTGCTAAAGACCTTCCCAGCAGGGCTGAGTTATAGGGAGGGCAAAAAGGGCAAATGCTATGGGGCCCACAACTCTCCTCAGTATGAGACTGAGCATTGTGTGGCACTATATTTAATATAATACAAGAATATATCTACTATAATGCTGCCCCTATATAGAAGAATATAACTACTATAATACTGTTCCCTATATACAAGAATATAACTACTATAATACTGCCCCCTATGTACAAGAATATAACTACTATAATACTGCTCCTATATACAAGAATATAACTACTATAATACTGCCCCCTATATACAAGAATATAACTACTATAATACTGCCCCTCTATACAAGAATATAACAACTATAATACTGCCCCCTATATACTACAATATAACTACTATAATACTGCTCCCTATATACAAGAATATAACTACTATAATACTGCCCCCTATATACAGGAATATAACTACTATAATACTGTTCCCTATATACAAGAATATAACTACTATAATACTGCCCCCTATGTACAAGAATATAACTACTATAATACTACCCCCTATGTACAAGAATATATCTACTATAATACTGCCCCTATATACAAGAATATAACTACTATAATACTGCCCCCTATATACAAGAATATAACTACTATAATACTGCCTCCTATATACAAGAATATAACTACTATAATACTGCCCCTATATACAAGAATATAACTACTATAATACTGCCCCTATATACAAGAATATAACTACTATAATACTGCCCCCTATATACAAGAATATAACTACTATAATACTGCCCCTATATACAAGAATATAACTACTATAATACTGCTCCTATATACAAGAATATAACTACTATAATACTGCCCCTATATACAAGAATATAACTACTATAATACTGCCCCCTATATACAAGAATATAACTACTATAATACTGCCCCTATATACAAGAATATATCTACTATAATACTGCCCCTATATACAAGAATATAACTACTATAATACTGCCCCCTATATACAAGAATATAACTACTATAATACTGCCTCCTATATACAAGAATATAACTACTATAATACTGCCCCTATATACAAGAATATAACTACTATAATACTGCCCCTATATACAAGAATATAACTACTATAATACTACCCCCTATGTACAAGAATATATCTACTATAATACTGATCCTATATACAAGAATATAACTACTATAATACTGCCCCTATATACAAGAATATAACTACTATAATACTGCCCCCTATATACAAGAATATAACTACTATAATACTGCCCCTATATACAAGAATATAACTACGATAATACTGCCCCCTATCTACAAGAATATAACTACTATAATACTGCCCCCTATATACAAGAATATAACTACTATAATACTGCCCCCTATATACAAGAATATAACTACTATAATACTGTTCCCTATATACAAGAATATAATTACAATAATACTGCCCCCTATGTACAAGAATATAACTACTATAATACTACCCCCTATGTACAAGAATATATCTACTATAATACTGCTCCTATATACAAGAATATAACTACTATAATACTGCCCCTATATACAAGAATATAACTACTATAATACTGCCCCCTATATACAAGAATATAACTACTATAATACTGCCCCTATATACAAGAATATAACTACTATAATACTGCCCCCTATATACAAGAATATAACTACTATAATACTGCCCCCTATATACAAGAATATAACTACTATAATACTGCCCCCTATATACAAGAATATAACTACTATAATACTGCCCCCTATATACAAGAATATAACTACTATAATACTGCCCCTATATACAAGAATATAACTACTATAATACTGCTCATATATACAAGAACATAACTACTGTAACACTGCCCCCTATATACAAGAATATAACTACTGTAATACTGCCCCTATGTACAAGAATATAACTACTATAATACTGCCCCCTATATACAAGAATATAACTACTGTAACACTGTCCCCTACATACAAGAATATAACTACTATAATACTGCCCCTATATACAAGAATATAACTACTATAATACTGCCCCCTATATACTAGAAAATAACTACTGTAATACTGCCCCGTATATACAAGAATATAACTACTATAATACTACCCCTATATACAAGAATATAACTACTATAATACTGCACTTATATACAAGAATATAACTACTATAATGCTGCCCCCTATATACAAGAATATAACTACTATAATACTGCACTTATATACAAGAATATAACTACTATAATACTGCCCCTATATACAAGAATATAACTACTATAATACTACCCCCTATGTACAAGAATATATCTACTATAATACTGCCCCTATATACAAGAATATAACTACTATAATACTGCTCCTATATACAAGAATATAAGTACTATAATACTGCCCTCTATATACAAGAATATAACTACTATAATACTGCTCCTATATACAAGAATATAACTACTATAATACTGTTCGTATATACAAGAATATAACTACTATAATGCTGTCCCCTATATATTAGAATATAACTAATATAATACTGCTCCTATATACAAGAATATAACTACTATAATACTGCCCCTATATACAAGAATATAACTACTGTAATACTACCCCCTACATACAAGAATATAACTATTATAATACTGCCTCCTATATACAAGAATATAACTACTATACTACTGCCCCTTATATACAAGACTATAACTACGACAATACTGCCCCCTATGTACAAGAATATAACTACTATAATACTGCCTCCTATATACTACAATATAACTACTATAATACTGCTCCCTATATACAAGAATATAACTACTATAATACTGCCCCCTATATACAGGAATATAACTACTATAATAATGTTCCCTATATACAAGAATATAACTACTATAATACTGCCCCCTATGTACAAGAATATAACTACTATAATACTACCCCCTATGTACAAGAATATATCTACTATAATACTGCCCCTATATACAAGAATATAACTACTATAATACTGCCCCCTATATACAAGAATATAACTACTATAATACTGCCTCCTATATACAAGAATATAACTACTATAATACTGCCCCTATATACAAGAATATAACTACTATAATACTGCCCCTATATACAAGAATATAACTACTATAATACTGCCCCCTATATACAAGAATATAACTACTATAATACTGCCCCTATATACAAGAATATAACTACTATAATACTGCTCCTATATACAAGAATATAACTACTATAATACTGCCCCTATATACAAGAATATAACTACTATAATACTGCCCCCTATATACAAGAATATAACTACTATAATACTGCCCCTATATACAAGAATATATCTACTATAATACTGCCCCTATATACAAGAATATAACTACTATAATACTGCCCCCTATATACAAGAATATAACTACTATAATACTGCCTCCTATATACAAGAATATAACTACTATAATACTGCCCCTATATACAAGAATATAACTACTATAATACTGCCCCTATATACAAGAATATAACTACTATAATACTACCCCCTATGTACAAGAATATATCTACTATAATACTGATCCTATATACAAGAATATAACTACTATAATACTGCCCCTATATACAAGAATATAACTACTATAATACTGCCCCCTATATACAAGAATATAACTACTATAATACTGCCCCTATATACAAGAATATAACTACGATAATACTGCCCCCTATCTACAAGAATATAACTACTATAATACTGCCCCCTATATACAAGAATATAACTACTATAATACTGCCCCCTATATACAAGAATATAACTACTATAATACTGTTCCCTATATACAAGAATATAATTACAATAATACTGCCCCCTATGTACAAGAATATAACTACTATAATACTACCCCCTATGTACAAGAATATATCTACTATAATACTGCTCCTATATACAAGAATATAACTACTATAATACTGCCCCCTATATACAAGAATATAACTACTATAATACTGCCCCTATATACAAGAATATAACTACTATAATACTGCCCCCTATATACAAGAATATAACTACTATAATACTGCCCCCTATATACAAGAATATAACTACTATAATACTGCCCCCTATATACAAGAATATAACTACTATAATACTGCCCCCTATATACAAGAATATAACTACTATAATACTGCCCCTATATACAAGAATATAACTACTATAATACTGCTCATATATACAAGAACATAACTACTGTAACACTGCCCCCTATATACAAGAATATAACTACTGTAATACTGCCCCTATGTACAAGAATATAACTACTATAATACTGCCCCCTATATACAAGAATATAACTACTGTAACACTGTCCCCTACATACAAGAATATAACTACTATAATACTGCCCCTATATACAAGAATATAACTACTATAATACTGCCCCCTATATACTAGAAAATAACTACTGTAATACTGCCCCGTATATACAAGAATATAACTACTATAATACTACCCCTTTATACAAGAATATAACTACTATAATACTGCACTTATATACAAGAATATAACTACTATAATGCTGCCCCCTATATACAAGAATATAACTACTATAATACTGCACTTATATACAAGAATATAACTACTATAATACTGCCCCTATATACAAGAATATAACTACTATAATACTACCCCCTATGTACAAGAATATATCTACTATAATACTGCCCCTATATACAAGAATATAACTACTATAATACTGCTCCTATATACAAGAATATAAGTACTATAATACTGCCCTCTATATACAAGAATATAACTACTATAATACTGCTCCTATATACAAGAATATAACTACTATAATACTGTTCGTATATACAAGAATATAACTACTATAATGCTGTCCCCTATATATTAGAATATAACTAATATAATACTGCTCCTATATACAAGAATATAACTACTATAATACTGCCCCTATATACAAGAATATAACTACTGTAATACTACCCCCTACATACAAGAATATAACTATTATAATACTGCCTCCTATATACAAGAATATAACTACTATACTACTGCCCCTTATATACAAGACTATAACTACGACAATACTGCCCCCTATGTACAAGAATATAACTACTATAATACTGCCTCCTATATACAAGAATATAACTACTATAAGGCTGGGTTCACACGTGGCGGAATTTCACTTAAATTCCGCTGCGGACACTCCGCAGCGTTAATCCGAAGCGGAGCCGTTTGTCCATTGACTTACACTTTAATTTAGCAGTGTTCGTTTAGACGAGGCGTAAAATTCCGCTGCGGAGCATAGGCTGCGGAGCGGAATTTGGTGTCCGCAGCATGCTCTGTCTGTTGCGGAGCAGTGGCGGACTCATGGCGGAATTTCTCCATTGACTTCAATGGAGATTCTAAATTCCGCAATGAAGTCCGCAGCTGTCATGCACATGTTATGTGTGCTGCGGATCCGTCTTGCTTTTTTAACTTGACATTTCTTCATTCTGGCTGGACCTATGTATTTCTAGGTCTACAGCCAGACTGAGGAAGTCAATGGGGCTCCCGTAATGACGGGAGCGTTGCTAGGAGACGTCTGTAAATAGTCACTGTCCAGGGTGCTGAAAGAGTTAAGCGATCGGCAGTAACTGTTTCTGCACCCGGGACAGTGACTACCGATCCCAATATACATGTATCTGTAAAAAAAAATGAAGTTCATACTTACCGAGAACTCCCTGCTTCTGTCTCCAGTCCGGCCTCCCAGGATGACGTTTCAGTCTAAGTGAAGGCTGAAGCCAATCACAGGCTAATAACAGGCTGCAGCGGTCACATGGACTGCCGCGTCATCCAGGGAGATCGGGCTGGATGCCGAAGGAGGGACGCGTCACCAAGACAACGGGCGGTAAGTATGAATTTCTTTGACTTTCACAAGGGAAAGTGCTGTCCCTTCTCTCTATCCTGCACTGATAGGGAGAAGGGAAGTACTTTTACCGCAGTCCGCAGCAGCTAGTCCGCATCAATTTACTGCACATTTTGTGCAGATCCGCAGCAGAATCTGCAACGCAGATTCTGTGCGGCATTGATGCGGACAGTTGCGGAGGAAATCCGCCACGTGTGGTCATGCCCTAATACTGTCCCTACATACAAGAATATAACTACTATAATACTTCCCCTATATACAAGAATATAACTACAATAATACTGCCTCATATATACAAGAATATAACTACTATATTACTGCCTCCTATATACAAGAATATAACTACTATAATGCTGTCCCCTATATATTAGAATATAACTACTATAATACTGCTCCTATATACAAGAATATATCTACTATAATACTGCTCCTATATACAAGAATATAACTACTATAATACTGCCCCTATATACAAGAATATAACTACTGTAATACTGCCCTTATATACAAGAATATAACTACTATAATGCTGCCCCTATATACAAGAATATAACTACTATAATACTGCTCCTATATACAAGAATATAACTACTATAATACTGCCCCTACATACAAGAATATAACTATTATAATACTGCCTCCTATATACAAGAATATAACTACTATAATACTGCCCCTACATACAAGAATATAACTATTATAATACTGCCTCCTATATACAAGAATATAACTACTCTAATACTGCTCCTATATACAAGAATATAACTACTATAATACTGCCCCTACATACAAGAATATAACTATTATAATACTGCCTCCTATATACAAGAATATAACTACTATACTACTGCCCCTTATATACAAGACTATAACTACTACAATACTGCCCCCTATGTACAAGAATATAACTACTATAATACTGCCTCCTATATACAAGAATATAACTACTATACTACTGCCCCTATATACAAGAATATAACTATTATAATACTGCCTCCTATATACAAGAATATAACTACTATACTACTGCCCCTTATATACAAGACTATAACTACTACAATACTGCCCCCTATGTACAAGAATATAACTACTATAATACTGCCTCCTATATACAAGAATATAACTACTATAATACTGTCCCTACATACAAGAATATAACTACTATAATACTTCCCCTATATACAAGAATATAACTACTATAATACTGCCTCATATATACAAGAATATAACTACTATATTACTGCCTCCTATATACAAGAATATAACTACTATAATACTGCTCCCTATATACAAGAATATAACTACTATAATACTGCCCCCTATATACAGGAATATAACTACTATAATACTGCTCCTATATACAAGAATATAACTACTATAATACTGCCTACTATATACAAGAATATAACTACTATAATACTGCTCCTATATACAAGACTATAACTACTATAATACTGCTCCCTATATACAAGAATATAACTACTATAATACTGCCCCTATATACAGTATAACTACTATAATACTGCCCCTATATATAAGAATATAACTACTATAATACTGCCCCTATATACAGTATAACTACTATAATACTGCTCCTATATATAAGAATATAACTACTATAATACTGCCCCTATATACAAGAATATAACTACTATAATACTGCCCCCTATATATAAGAATATAACTACTATAATACTGCCCCCTATATACAAGAATATAACTACTATAATACTGCCCCCTATATACAAGAATATAACTGCTATATTACTGCTCCTTTATACAAGAATATAACTACTATAGTACTACCCCCTATATACAAGAATATAACTACTATAATACTGCCCTCTACATACAAGAATATAACTACTATAAGGGCATGGCCCCACGTAGCGCTTTTCCTCCGCAACTGTCCGCATCAATGCCGCACAGAATCTGCGTTGCAGATTCTGTGGCGGATCTGCCCAAAATGTGCAGTAAATTAATGCAGACTGGCTGCTGCGTATTGCGGTGAAAGTACTTCCCTTCTCTCTATCAGTGCAGGATAGAGAGAAGGGACAGCACTTTCCCTAGTGAAAGTAAAATAATTTCCTACTTACCAGCCGTTGCCTTGGTGACGCGTCCCTCTTTCAGCATCCAGCCCGACCTCCCTGGATGACGCGGCAGTCCATGTGACCGCTGCAGCCTGTGATTGGCTGCAGCCGTCACTTAGACTGAAACGTCATCCTGGGAAGCCGGACTGGAGAAAGAAGCAGGGAGTTCTCGGTAAGTATGAACTTCTATTTTTTTTACAGGTTGCTGTATATTGGGATCGGTAGTCACTGTCCAGGGTGCAGAAACAGTTACTGCCGATCGCTTAACTCTTTCAGCACCCTGGACAGTGACTATTTACTGACGTCTCCTAGCAACGCTCCCGTAATTACGGGATCCCCATTGACTTCCTCAGTCTGGCTGTAGACCTAGAAATACATAGGTCCAGCCAGAATGAAGAAATGTCAAGTTAAAAAAGCAAGACGGATCCGCAGCACACATAACATGTGCATGACAGCTGCGGACTTCATTGCGGAAATTAGAATCTCCATTGAAGTCAATGGAGAAATTCCGCCATGAGTCCGCCACTGCTCCGCAACAGACAGAGCATGCTGCGGACACCAAATTCCGCTCCGCAGCCTATGCTCCGCAGCGGAATTTTACGCATCGTCTAAACGAACACTGCTAAATTAAAGTGAAAGTCAATGGACAAACGGCTCCGCTGCGGATTAACGCTGCGGAGTGTCCGCAGCGGAATTTAAGTGAAATTCCGCCACGTGTGAACCCAGCCTAATACTGTCTCCTATATACAAGAATATAACTACTATAATACTGCCCCTATATACAAGAATATAACTACTATAATACTGTCCCTACATACAAGAATATAACTACTATAATACTGCTCCTATATACAAGAATATAACTGCTATAATACTGCTCCTATATACAAGAATATAACTACTATAATACTGTCCCCTATATACAAGAATATAACTACTATAATACTGCTCCCTATATACAAGAATATAACTACTATAATACTGCTCGCTATATACAAGAATATAACACTATAATACTGCTCCCTATATACAACAAGAATATAACTACTATAATACTGCTCGCTATATTCAAGAATATAACTACTATAATACTGCCCCTATATACAAGAATATAACTACTATAAAACTGCTCCTATATACAAGAATATAACTACTATAATACTGCTCCTATATACAAGAATATAACTACTATAATACTGCCCCCTATATACAAGAATATAACTACTATAATACTGCCCATATATACAAGAATATAACTACTATAATACTGCTCCTATATACAAGAATATAACTGCTATAATACTGCTCCTATATACAAGAATATAACTACTATAATACTGTCCCCTATATACAAGAATATAACTACTATAATGCTGCCTCCTATATACAAGAATATAACTACTATAATACTGCTCCCTATATACAAGAATATAACTACTATAATACTGCTCGCTATATACAAGAATATAACTACTATAATACTGCCCCTATATACAAGAATATAACTACTATAAAACTGCTCCTATATACAAGAATATAACTACTATAATACTGCACCTATATACAAGAATATAGCTACTATTAGGGCATGTTCACACTTGGCGGATTTCCTCCGCAACTGTCCGCATCAATGCCGCACAGAATCTGCGTTGCAGATTCTGCTGCGGATCTGCACAAAATGTGCAGTAAATTGATGCGGACTAGCTGCTGCGGACTGCGGTAAAAGTACTTCCCTTCTCCCTATCAGTGCAGGATAGAGAGAAGGGACAGCACTTTCCCTTGTGAAAGTCAAAGAAATTCATACTTACCGGCCGTTGTCTTGGTGACGCGTCCCTCCTTCGGCATCCAGCCTGACCTTCCTGGATGACGCGGCAGTCCATGTGACCGCTGCAGCCTGTTATTGGCCTGTGATTGGCTGCAGCCGTCACTTAGACTGAAACGTCATCCTGGGAGGCCGGACTGGAGACAGAAGCAGGGAGTTCTCGGTAAGTATGAAATTCTATTTTTTTTGACAGGTTGCTGTATATTGGGATCGGTAGTCACTGTCCCGGGTGCAGAAACAGTTACTGCCGATCGCTTAACTCTTTCAGCACCCTGGACAGTGACTATTTACTGACGTCTCCTAGCAACGCTCCCGTCATTACGGGAGCCCCATTGACTTCCTCAGTCTGGCTGTAGACCTAGAAATACATAGGTCCAGCCAGAATGAAGAAATGTCAAGTTAAAAAAGCAAAACGCATCCGCAGCACACATAACATGTGCATGACAGCTGCGGACTTCATTGCGGAAATTAGAATCTCCATTGAAGTCAATGGAGAAATTCCGCCATGAGTCCGCAACCAGTCCGCCACTGCTCCGCAACAGACAGAGCATGCTGCGGACACCAAATTCCGCTCCGCAGCCTATGCTCCGCAGCGGAATTTTACGCATCGTCTAAACGAACACTGCTAAATTAAAGTGGAAGTCAATGGAGAAACGGCTCCGCTGCGGATTAACGCTGCGGAGTGTCCGCAGCGGAATTTAAGTGAAATTCCGCCACGTGTGAACCCAGCCTAATACTGCTCCTATATACAAGAATATAACTACTATAATACTGCTTCTATATACAAGAATATAACTACTATAATATTGCCCCCTATATACAAGGATATAACTACTATAATACTGCCCATATATACAAGAATATAACTACTATAATACTGCCCATATATACAAGAATATAACTACTATAATACTGCCCCCTATATACAAGAATATAACTACTATAATACTGCCCCCTATATACAAGAATATAACTACTATAATACTGCTCCTATATACAAGAATATAACTACTAGAATACTGCCCCCTATATACAAGAATATAACTTCTATAATACTGCCCCTATATACAAGAATATAACTACTATAATACTGCCCCTATATACAAGAATATAACTACTATAATACTGCCCCCTATATACAAGAATATAACTACTATACTACTGCCCCTATATACCAGAATATAACTACTATAATACTGCCCCTATATACAAGAATATAACTACTATAATACTGCTCCTATTTACAAGAATATAACTACTATAATACTGCCCCCTATATACAAGAATGTAACTACTATAATACTGCGTCCTATGTACAAGAATATAACTACTATAATACTGCTTCCTATGTACAAGAATATAACTACTATAATACCGCCCCCTATATACAAGAATATAACTACTATAATACTGCCTCCTATATACAAGAATATAACTTCTACAATTCTGCCCCTATATACAAGAATATAACTACTATAATACTGTCCCTACATACAAGAATATAACTACTATAATACTGCTCCTATATACAAGAATATAACTACTATAATACTGCTCCTATATACAAGAATATAACTACTATAATACTGTCCCCTATATACAAGAATATAACTACTATAATGCTGCCTCCTATATACAAGAATATAACTACTATAATACTGCTCCCTATATACAAGAATATAACTACTATAATACTGCTCGCTATATACAAGAATATAACTACTATAATACTGCTCCCTATATACAACAAGAATATAACTACTATAATACTGCTCGCTATATACAAGAATATAACTACTATAATACTGCCCCTATATACAAGAATATAACTACTATAATACTGCTCCTATATACAAGAATATAACTACTATAATACTGCTCCTATATACAAGAATATAACTACTATAATACTGCTCCTATATACAAGAATATAACTACTATAATATTGCCCCCTATATACAAGAATATAACTACTATAATACTGCCCATATATATAAGAATATAACTACTATAATACTGCCCATATATACAAGAATATAACTACTAAAATACTGCCTCTATATACAAGAATATAACTACTATAATACTGCCCCTATATACAAGAATATAACTACTATAATACTGCCCCCTATATACAAGAATATAACTACTATAATACTGCTCCTATATACAAGAATATAACTACTAGAATACTGCCCCCTATATACAAGAATATAACTACTATAATACTGCCCCCTATATACAAGAATATAACTACTATACTACTGCCCCTATATACAAGAATATAACTACTATAATACTGCCCCTATATACAAGAATATAACTACTATAATACTGCTCCTATATACAAGAATATAACTACTATAATACTGCCCCCTATATACAAGAATATAACTACTATAATACTGCGTCCTATGTACAAGAATATAACTACTATAATACCGCCTCCTATATACAAGAATATAACTACTATAATACTGTCTCCTATATACAAGAATATAACTACCATAAGGGCATGACCACACGTGGCGGATTTCCTCCGCAACTGTCCGCATCAATGCCGCACAGAATCTGCGTTGCAGATTCTGCTGCGGATCTGCACAAAATGTGCAGTACATTGATGCGGACTAGCTGCTGCGGACTGCGGGAAAAGTGCTTCCCTTCTCCCTATCAGTGCAGGATAGAGAGAAGGGACAGCACTTTCCCTAGTGAAAGTAAACGATTTTCATACTTACCGGCCGTTGTCTTGGTGACGCGTCCCTCTTTCGGCATCCAGCCCGACCTCCCTGGATGACGCGCCAGTCCATGTGACCGCTGCAGCCTGTGCTTGGCCTGTGATTGGCTGCAGCCGTCACTTAGACTGAAACGTCATCCTGGGAGGCCGGACTGGAGACAGACGCAGGGAGTTCTCGGTAAGTATGAACTTATATATTTTTTTACAGATACATGTATATTGAGATCGGTAGTCACTGTCCCGGGTGCAGAAACAGTTACTGCCGATCGCTTAACTCTTTCAGCACCCTGGACAGTGACTATTTACAGACGTCTCCTAGCAACGCTCCCGTCATTACGGGAGCCCCATTGACTTCCTCAGTCTGGCTGTAGACCTAGAAATACATAGGTCCAGCCAGAATGAAGAAATGTCATGGTAGTAAAACCAATACGCTCCGCAGCACACATAAGATCTGCGGACTTCATTGCGGAATTTTGACTCTCCATTGAAGTCAATGGAGAAATTCCGCCATGAGTCCGCCACTGCTCCGCAACAGACAGAGCATGCTGCGGACACCAAATTCCGCTCCGCAGCCTATGCTCCGCAGCGGAATTTTACGCCTCGTCTAAACGAACACTGCTAAATTAAAGTGTAAGTCAATGGACAAACGGCTCCGCTGCGGATTAACGCTGCGGAGTGTCCGCAGCGGAATTTAAGTGAAATTCCGCCACGTGTGAACCCAGCCTAATACTGCTCCCTATATACAAGAATATAACTACTATAATACTACCCCTATATACAAGAATATAACTACTATAATACTGCTCCTATATACAAGAATATAACTACTATAATACTTCTCCTATGTACAAAAATAGAACTACTATAATACTTCCCCTATGTACAAGAATATAACTACTATAATACTGCCCCCTATATACAAGAATATAACTACTATAATACTGCGTCCTATGTACAAGAATATAACTACTATAATTCTGCCTCACATGGAGTGTTCCTGTAAATCACAGGGGTAGACATTGTGTTGTTCTCCAATAGAAGGATCTGTGCTTCTTGCCAGATAATATAAATGAATGTGACTGCAGGAAGGAATTATTGAGAAGCCACAAGATACTGGCACCATCTCTGGATATGAGAGGATAAATACATTTATTTCCGGCAGTGATGCCGATTCCAAAACCTGACTGAGCAATAAGAAGATTTAGGGCATGAATGGCAGAGACTGCCAACTATGTAACAAGTTCATCTGTGAATATGTAATAAGTCACTTCCTCTGGTGGTTACAGATCACTGATTCACGATTTTGTGTTATAACTCCTGAATATTTTTTAAATATCTGCTTTCTGTCAGTGAACGGGAAAATTCTTGTTTAAAACCAGAGGATGAAAACCCATGAAGAATACATACAGCAGTGGGTTTGTTACAATTTTATCCACTCTTGGCCATCCTACTGAGCTAAACAGCTAGTTCTCCGGACTAACGCATTTTACCTGCACTGATACATTGTGACAATCTAAGAATTCTGCTGCTGATGTTTTTATCTCAAAGAGGATTATCTAGACTGGAATCAATTGTAAGAAATTAAATATTAGGTCTGTACGGGTTTCAGCCTTTGAATGTGAACCAAATAATATTCCTGTTCAATGACAACAATTAGAGATTTTGAAAATGGTGAGGAACTGAAAATCAAAGTATATTAGAAAGTATCAGAACTTTTTATTATACATTTTTTACGAAAACTTCCCTTTTGATTGCAGCTTTTTCAATATTTATCTACATGACATGTTGAGTTTACGTATCTTGCACAGACCTGAGTCACATATTGTTTTCTTCTCCATTCACATCCAAAGCAAGATTTAAATTCTGCTGGTTTCTGGTTACAGGAGAGCAGTGTGTTGTGGGATATAAATGAATAGTTTTATGGTTAGGACTAAGCAGTTAGATCACATTTTGGTCTGTAGATTGGAAATAAACCACTGTCTGTATTAAAGGGCAACCAGCAGATTTGCTTTAGGGGTGAACAGAGGGTTTGACATCCTTCCAGCACATTCCACTGACAGACAGCAGGGAGCATGGCTTGTATTTTGGTTGTAGTTGGTGCTTGTTGGGCAGTGATGGGGGATTTGAGATTCCCAGCATCCCTGCATGATTATTCGGCTCAGTGGTCCGCACTGTGGTCTCTCAAACTGGAGTTCCAGATTATAATCTCAATAGGGGGGGGGGCAACGTTGGCATGGAGTTTGTAGGTTCTCCAGTACTTTGTGTTGGTTTCCTTAGGATTCACTGGTTTTATCAATTCATAATCGGCTACCCATGATATTAGACCAAGGGTGTGTGTGTTATATATAAATTAGATTCTGAGCCCCAATGGGCGCAGGGACTGAACTAGGTGAGGTTGGCAGGTGGGCTTACATCAGGCCCCCACGTGACTGCAAGGAATAGTGGTTGGACTAGAACTGCTTGCTGCTATCATGTACTCAGGAAGGTATCATGTTCCCTAATAAATAAGAGCTGGATGGTGGCTGTACATACCCAAAGTCACCCCATTTATTTCTGAGTGCCGATCTACCAGCAGGGTGGGAGCTGCTGCACACGATTATCTTATGAGCGATCCCATGATGCCCTGCTGAGGAAACACGACAGGAGAGGAACAATTCTGCATACATGGGCACAACAGTGGGCACCACTAGTGGACATACCCATTGGCAACAAAGAAAATGTACAGCCTGGAAATGGATAACCTGCATGGCGCAATCTATTGAACTGTAATGTCTGTGTTCAGACTTCCCCTTTAATAAGGCAATATCATCCAGACAACCCCTGTTTTATGGACTTAATAAAGTCTTGAGGAGACACACGTGACATCATTACTATGTGTGACATCATTGCTATGTGTGACATCACCACCAATTCTCACACAGGGGCCCAGACACCAGCATTCAACCCCCTAGCTGCAACTCTTCCTCATCAATGCAACCCATTTATCTGTCTTAGGGCATGACCACACATGGCGGAATTCCTCCGCAACTGTCCGCATCCATGCCGCACAGAATCTGCGTTGCAGATTCTGCTGCGGATCTGCACAAAATGTGCAGTACATTGATGCGGACTAGCTGCTGCGGACTGCGGGAAAAGTGCTTCCCTTCTCCCTATCAGTGCAGGATAGAGAGAAGGGACAGCACTTTCCCTAGTGAAAGTAAACGACTTTCATACTTACCGGCCGTTGTCTTGGTGACGCGTCCCTCTTTCGGCATCCAGCCCGACCTCCCTGGATGACGCGCCAGTCCATGTGACCGCTGCAGCCTGTGCTTGGCCTGTGATTGGCTGCAGCCGTCACTTACACTGAATCGTCATCCTGGGAGGCCGGACTGGAGACAGACCCAGGGAGTTCTCGGTAAGTATGAACTTATATGTTTTTTTACAGATACATGTATATTGAGATCGGTAGTCACTGTCCCGGGTGCAGAAACAGTTACTGCCGATCGCTTAACTCTTTCAGCACCCTGGACAGTGACTATTTACTGACGTCTCCTAGCAACGCTCCCGTCATTACGGGAGCCCCATTGACTTCCTCAGTCTGGCTGTAGACCTAGAAATACATAGGTCCAGCCAGAATGAAGAAATGTCAAGTTAAAAAAGCAAGACGCATCCGCAGCACACATAACATGTGCATGACAGCTGCGGACTTCATTGCGGAATTTAGAATCTCCATTGAAGTCAATGGAGAAATTCCGCCATGAGTCCGCCACTGCTCCGCAACAGACAGAGCATGCTGCGGACACCAAATTCCGCTCCGCAGCCTATGCTCCGCAGCGGAATTGTACGCATCGTGTAAACGAACACTGCTAAATTAAAGTGAAAGTCAATGGAGAAACGGCTCCGCTGCGGATTAACGCTGCGGAGTGTCCGCAGCGGAATTTAAGTGAAATTCCGCTATGTGTGAACCCGCCCTTATGGACTTAAAGAGGCTCTGTCACCAGATTTTGCAGCCCCTATCTCCTATTGCAGCAGATCGGCGCTGCAATGTAGATTACAGTAACGTTTTTATTTTTAAAAAAACGAGCATTTTTGGCCAAGTTATGACCATTTTTGTAGTTATGCAAATGAGGCTTGCAAAAGTCCAAGTGGGTGTGTTTAAAAGTAAAAGTCCAAGTGGGCGTGTATTATGTGCGTACATCGGGGCGTTTTTAATACTTTTACTAGCTGGGCGCTGTGACGAGAAGTATCATCCACTTCTCTTCAGAACGCCCAGCTTCTGGCAGTGCAGATCTGTGACGTCACTCATAGGGGTTGCAAAATCTGGTGACAGAGCCTCTTTAATAGAATTTTGAAAGTGACACCTGTGACATCATTGCTATGGGTGAAATCACCAATTCTCACCCAGGGGCCCAGAGACCAACATTCAACCCCCTAGCTCCAACTCGTCCTCAATGCAACCCCTGTCTATCTGTTTTATGGACTTAATATAGTCTTGAAGATACACCTGTGACATCATTGCTATGTGTGACATCATTGCTATTTGTGACATCACTAATCCTCACCCTGGGGCCCAGAGACCAGCAGTCAACCCCCTAGCTCCAACTCTTCCTCATCCTCCACTAGTATATACTATGCTTATATACTGGAAGGACCTGTGCCTCTATATACTCCTCAGCCATAAGAACATGATCCTGATGACTACGTCATTGACCCCAGCAGGAATATCATCCCAAGGCAATGTGTTTTCCCCTCTGCCTCCTGCTTACATGTCATTACATAACCCTGAAGTTTTCTTCCTGAGATATTATAAAACGCATCTGGTATCACTCCGACACCTCCCAGGGGGAACTCAATTTAATTACCACCCCCAAAAATAAATCCCATTCAGCTACTATAGCAAAATCAATAAGGTCTTATATACAATGATCAATACAAAGGCAATGTGACATTGAGACAGAGATAAGGAAGAGTCTTCTGAGAGGAGACAAACAACAGCACCTAAGAAGTGTAGAACCTAGCATTAACTCTTTACTGCTGGCGATGCAAAACAATATGACATTATCAAAAGTCACAGATGTAGCAGTGCCGAGTTTGTCATTTGACACAAATCAACTTAATATTATGGCGCATAAACCCTGCACAAACAATGCATAGAGTTAAATGACCAATTCAGCACTGCTACATCAGCATTCAGCTAATCAACATGCCGGGAGGATTCGAATGGCTGTTTATGGCAGATTCCAAGCTAATGGGAGCCATTTGGTTTCTAACAATGTCTTGAGGAATTGTCATTTGAGCAATTCTCTAAGTATTAATGAACAATCTGGAAATACTAAGTGTTTCGTAGGTTTCTTTCTTCTTACCTGTGATTATTCTCCAGTCTGCTGGCACCATAGTAGATCCCTATGGGAGATAGGTGGAGAACTGTTTAGAGGGGGCATCAGATAAACATCCACTGGGAATCCCCAACGAGATCTTGAGATGTATTTATATCACATCTGTAAGAAGGAGCCAAGGACAGGAGACATGAAGAGTTTCTGCAGTGCGACTGTGTGTGGTGGAGTCAGCTGCCGGAGGAGGGAGGGAGGGGTGCCGGCTCTGGAAGAACAAGAAGAAGACAAGAGGGCAAAGGAAGGAGAGGACAGAATATAAGGCTGGACCGGGGAAAGGCCAAACATCTGTCTGTACTCACATCATACACAGGACCCGCTACCTTCATAACAGTCACTGTCAGATCCTCAGTGTAAACCAATGTAACAACTGCTATCATCTGTATACATACAATGCAACTGTTTACCAAACAATATTGTGATACACTGTAGCAGTGGGTGAGAGTCCTTGTTTACAAAAATAATCTTTTTACTTCAAGGCTACATCCACACATTGCGCACCAAAACCGCAGCATAACGCAGGAACATCGTAGGTAAAAACGGCACCTAATCGTGCGTTTTCGGAGCAGTTTTTTACATTTTGATGCGTTTTTTGGTGGGTTTTCATAATGCGGGTTTTGGTGCGATTTTCCACAGCACTAGGCAGATACATTTCGCAAGCCCCTTATGTACAAGAATATAACTACTATAATACTGCTCCCTATATACAAGAATATAACTACTATAATACTGCTCCTATATACAAGAATATAACTACTATAATACTGCCTCCTATATACAAGAATATAACTACTATAATACTGCCTCCTATATACAAGAATATAACTACTATAATACTGCCCCTATATACAAGAATATAACTACTATAATACTGCACCTATATACAAGAATATAACTACTATAATACTGCCCCTATATACAAGAATATAACTACTATAATACTGCCCCTATATACAAGAATATAACTACTATAATACTGCTCCCTATATACAAGAATATAACTACTATAATACTGGCCCTATATAAAAAAATATAACTACTATAATACTACCCCTATATACAAGAATATAACTAGTATAATACTGCTCCCTATATACAAGAATATAACGACTATAATACTGCCTCCTATAAACAAGAATATAACTACTATAATACTGCTCCCTATATACAAGAATATAACTACTATAATACTGTCACTATATACAAGAATATAACTACTATAATACTGCTCCCTATATACAAGAATATAACTACTATAATACTGCTCCTATATACAAGAATATAACTACTATAATACTGCTCCCTATATACAAGAATATAACTACTATAATACTGCTCCTATATACAAGAATATAACTACTATAATACTGCTCACTATATACAAGAATATAACTACTATAATACTACCCCTATATACAAGAATATAACTACTATAATACTGCTCCTATATACAAGAATATAACTACTATAATACTGTCCCCTATATACAAGAATACAACTACTATAATACTGCACCCTATATACAAGAATATAACTACTATAATACTTCCCCTATATATACAAGAATATAACTACTATATTACTGCTCCTATATACAAGAATATAACTAATATAATACTGCCCCCTATATACAAGAATATAACTACTATAATACTACCCCCTATGTACAAGAATATAACTACTATAATACTGCCCCCATGTACAAGAATAACTACTATAATACTGCCCCCTATATACAAGAATATAACTACTATAATACTGCCCCCTATATACAAGAATATAACTACTATAATACTGCCCCTATATAAAAGAATATAACTACTATAATACTGCCCCTATATACAAGAATATAACTACTATAATACTACCCCTATATACAAGAATATAACTAGTATAATACTGCTCCCTATATACAAGAATATAACGACTATAATACTGCCTCCTATATACAAGAATATAACTACTATAATACTGCTCCCTATATACAAGAATATAACTACTATAATAATGCCTCCTATATACAAGAATATAACTACTATAATACTGCCTCCTATATGCAAGAATATAACTACTATAATACTGCCCCCTATATACAAGAATATAACTACTATAATACTGCTCCTATATACAAGAATATAACTACTATAATACTGCTCCTATATACAAGAATATAACTACTATAATACTGCTCCTATATACAAGAATATAACTACTATAATACTGCTCCTATATACAAGAATATAACTACTATAATACTGCCGCTATATACAAGAATATAACTACTATAATACTGCCCCCTATATACAAGAATATAACTACTATAATACTGCTCCTATATACAAGAATATAACTACTATAATACTGCCCCCTATATACAAGAATATAACTACTATAATACTGCCCCCTATATACAAGAATATAACTACTATAATACTGCCCCTATATACAAGAATATAACTACTATAATACTGCCCCTATATACAAGAATATAACTACTATAATACTGCCTCCTATATACAAGAATATAACTACTATAATACTGCCCCCTATATACAAGAATATAACTACTATAATAATGCCTCCTATATACAAGAATATAACTACTATAATACTGCTCCTATATACAAGAATATAACTACTATAATACTGCTCCTATATACAAGAATATAACTACTATAATACTGCTCCTATATACAAGAATATAACTACTATAATACTGCCCCCTATCTACAAGAATATGGATTTGAACGGTGAGGTGATTTTCATATTGTAGTGGAACTGCCATGTATTTTATGATTTGGTATTTCCTTTTTGTTTTATATATAATGGAATATATTATATATCTCAGTCAGGGTTGGTCATTGTGAGAGGTCCTGGATGATAATTTACAGTAGATACAATAAAAGGTTCTTTTCTATCTTCCTACAGAATAATAACCCCCCTTATCTCACTTATGGAGTCCATTCTTCTAGTGTCCTCTAGAGCGTTCACCTCCACACTGACCTTATCAGTCTCCATATCTGATGTCTTATCTTCTCTGTCCTCCTGTGATGCAGTTTCAGGTCCTCCTCCCAGTTCTGATCACTTCATGTCATTATTCAGTTCTTTATTCCTTTACCAACTTCAGATTCTTCTTTTTTCACTTCAATTTTCTTGGAAAGCAGCAGATAATTTCTCATCTTCAGGTTCTAGCTGTGCCGGCACCGAGAAGGAGCGGGGATGATACAAAGAGCGCAATGACTGTCCGCCAATCTGAATGACATTGTGGAAAATTAATAAAAAATGGTGCAAAGGAAAACGGGATCAGATGCCCCTGAAAAATTAGAGCTGGAGTCTGGTTGGTTTGCTAGACACAATTTCTCACTACCATTTTTTATATCTTTCCCTCTTTGTCTGCTTGCTGTCAGTGAATGTGAACTTTACTGTTTGCATCCAAAGGCTGAAATACCTTATATTTGAGATTTTGCAATAATTGTATCCAGTCTGATAATCCTATGGGGATCATGTCTTAACATAATCCCTAATTAGTTTTTTTTAAGAGAACCTGTGAGCTTTCCTTAAATAACAGTGCAATTCCTCTGTTAGGGCATGACCACACATGGCGGAATTCCTCCGCAACTGTCCGCATCAATGCCGCACCTAATCCGGGTTGCGGATTACGGCTGCGGATCTGCACAAAATGTGCAGAAAATTGATGCGGACTAGCTGCTGCGGACTGCGGGAAAAGTGCTTCCCTTCTCCCTATCAGTGCAGGATAGAGAGAAGGGACAGCACTTTCCCTAGTGAAAGTAAAAGAAATTCATACTTACCGCCCGTTGTCTTGATGACGCGTCCCTCCTTCGGCATCCAGCCCGACCTCCCTGGATGACGCGCCAGTCCATGTGACCGCTGCAGCCTGTGCTTGGCCTGTGATTGGCTGCAGCCGTCACTTACACTGAAACGTCATCCTGGGAGGCCGGACTGGAGACAGAAACAGGGAGTTCTCGGTAAGTATGAACTTATATGTTTTTTTACAGATACATGTATATTGAGATCGGTAGTCACTGTCCCGGGTGCAGAAACAGTTACTGCCGATCGCTTAACTCTTTCAGCACCCTGGACAGTGACTATTTACTGACGTCTCCTAGCAACGCTCCCGTCATTACGGGAGCCCCATTGACTTCCTCAGTCTGGCTGTAGACCTAGAAATACATAGGTCCAGCCAGAATGAAGAAATGTCATGTTAAAAAACCAATACGCTCCGCACCACACATAACATGTGCATGACAGCTGCGGACTTCATTGCGGAACTTAGAATCTCCATTGAAGTCAATGGAGAAATTCCGCCATGAGTCCGCAACCAGTCCGCCACTGCTCCGCAACATCCCTTGCATGCTGCGGACACCAAATTCCGCTCCGCAGCCTATGCTCCGCAGCGGAATTGTACGCATCGTGTAAACGAACACTGCTAAATTAAAGTGAAAGTCAATGGAGAAACGGCTCCGCTGCGGATTAACGCTGCGGAGTGTCCGCAGCGGAATTTAAGTGAAAATCCGCCATGTGTGAACCCGCCCTTATTCCTCCTGAAAATGTATGAATAAACCGACAACTGGGTGTTACTATTCCCCTTGTCAAAGTCACGTGTCCATACATAGTCTGATACTGTCCAATCAGTGCTGATAGTATTAGACGGTGTGGAGACGCACCCTGATGACAAGGAGAATACTTGATAAGACGCCGGTGTTAGTATACAGCACCGTTTCTCTGTTCTCCTACCAACACATACAGTACTATATATCACTGCCGTTTGTCACCACTAGGGGCCAATTACTATGCGCTTTCTCTCGGTTCCTATATAGGAGTCATAGGCCATGGTCACATGATGGTTCTGCACGCAAATTTTGGTGGCGAATTTGTACTTACTCTATGCTGAAATCCACGTGTGATCCACTTACAAACACCACGGAAGAAGCCACGGAAAAGAAAAGCATAACATTCCGCGTGAAAACCACATGCCGATTAGCCTCAATTAACAGGGCTAATTAGCCTGCAGATGGGCTGCCTATTAGGCTATGTTCACACAGAGTATTTTGCCGAGTTTTTTGACGCGGAAACCGCGTCGCAAAACTCGACAAAAGCGGCCCGAAAATGCCTCCCATTGATTTCAATGGGAGGCGTCGGCGTCTTTTTCCCGCGAGCAGTAAAACTGCCTCGCGGGAAAAAGAAGCGACATGCCCTATCTTCGGGCGCTTCCGCCTCTGACCTCCCATTGACTTCAATGGGAGGCAGAGAAAGCGTATTTCGCGCTGTTTTATGCCCGCGGCGCTCAATGGCCGCGGGCGAAAAACGCAGCGAAATACTCCACGAAAATCGGCGTGCAGGGAGAGGAAAATCTGCCTCAAACTTCCAAACGGAATTTTGAGGCAGATATTCCTCCTGCAAAATACTCCGTGTGAACATAGCCTTAAACTGCAAATCCGTGGCGGAAAATCAAGCGCCAGCCTTGGATTTTTGCCGCAGATTCTCTGGCAAATCTGGAAAAAAAAATTAAAATGGATTTAATCTGTTGCATGCAAAGGACCATATACAACTATATACAGATTGCCCTCTAGTGGTGGCAAGAGGAAGCTGAAATTTTTAAGTACGTGTGAGGAAGCGGATGAACGACGCTTTATACTTAAGAAATGGATCCCTGCGTCTAAAGGTCTGTCGGTATACTTTAATACATGGGAGCAGATTTACTATTCAAAATGCGCCAAAATTCTGGTGCCCATGCCGTGCCCCACATTCCTTAAAGTGTAGCTAAACGTTTGACAAACTTCTGACATGTCATAGTGACATGTCAGAAGTTTGGATTGGTGGGGGTCCGAGCACTGAGACCCCCACCAATCGCTAGAACGAAGCAGCTGAAGTTCTCGTGTGAGCGCTCAGCCACATCGTGTCTGTTCGGCTTTTTCCGGAAAGCCGATGTATCGGAGTACGGGCTCATAGACTTTCAATTGGGTTCGTCCTCCGATACATTTATTTCCTGGTAAAAGCCGAACAGAGACGAAGCGGCTGAGCGCTCACACAAACTCTTCAGCTGCTTCGTTCTAGCGATTGGTGGGGGTCTCAGTGCTCGGACCCCCACCAATCCAAACTTCTGACATGTCACTATGACATGTCAGAAGTTTGTCATTCGTTTAGCTACATTTTAACTGTTTTAGACACTTTTTGTACTTTGCTCAACATAGGGACGTGGGTTTGAATAAATAGGCGTGGTCTGATGAAAAGGGGTGTGTCTTAACTGCAGCCCCGAATGTTACAATTGCACCGCAATTTTGGCGCAAATAACTGGCGTAAACGAAGCCATCCAAGAGGTGGCATAAGGAAAAGAAAAGTCTATAATATGTCTAGCAAGATGAACGAAATTTATAATAAAACGTGCACCGCTGTGATAAATTTGGCGCATCTTCTGACTGTCTGGTCTAAATCTTACACATCGACTGCAACTTGACAGAAGAGGCTGGACGCAGCTGCAGGGTGAAGGGAAGCCGACATGACCGTCCTGGTAGGGAAAGGGTTAATTAGTTGAGGGAGAGTTGGAAAGAGCTGAAGGAGGGACGGGGAGGAGTTAAGGGGGACGGGGGGCCGTTACTGCGCTTCCCGCTGTTTCTCGGCATTGAGCCGGAAGCAGCGGGAGGAGTAACATAAGAAGCAAGTAAGCTCCCCGTTGCCCGGCTTTTAGAAATGGCAGAAGCCCTTATGTTAGAGCGGCTGCGTGCCGCTGCTGTGCACCACGGTCCCGGATGGCTAGAGGAGACCGTGGCTGCAATAACGAGGATCCCGGACGCCGTTTCGCCACGTCGGGCACGGCGTTCGGGGTCTGTTGAAAGGGACAGGCTCCCCTCCCCCGGCCCCCTTACGAGCATGGCTATGGCGGCGGGGGGGGAGTCGGCTACAACCGCTCCTGCGCTGGGCAGGCAGAGAGCGGTGCCAGGGGTGACGACGACGCAGGCTGGGTCGACCCGTCCCTCTCGGCGGTCCCGACCTCCAGAGCGCCTCAGTCCGGAGGTAGTCCCGCGGACACGGCGTCGCAGAGGGAGCCCGATCCCGGACGCTGCAGGCCAGGCAGCTGGGAGGACCGCCCCTTCCCAGGCCCTGCGTCCTGGCAGGAATCCCAGGCCGCGACGGGGTCCGGCGGTAAGCAGGGAGTCGCAGGCTGGGCTCCCTGTCACCCCTCCCCCATCAGATGGAAGATTTGGAGAACAAGGTACGGCCGCCCCGCATGGTGATGTTCCGGCCAGGGGGCAGGCTTCGTCAGGATCGTCTAGACGGACGCCTAGATCTGCAGCGACGTCGAGGCAACAGGTCCGGTCGGAAGTCTGGGTCCCGGCGGTCGGGCGGCAGGTTGCCGGCCCATCGGTCAGCGCGTCCTCATCCCCGTTCCGAAGATGTCGTTGGGAGGGACAGTCGTCGGCGAGAGAAGAACTGGAGGAAGGTGAACTGGACGTGTATCGTCGAGGTCAGGATGGTCCGGCTGACGGGAACACAGCGCCTGTGCAGCCCGGTGAGTGTATAACTCCATCATTGTCTTATCCAGCGATTTTTATGTCGGGTGTCGGCGGGGGGGCGGCTAGCGTTGCATTGGGGGCCGGTAGTGGCGCGGGCGGACGCGACGGAGCGGGTTTGGCAGACTTAGTGGGTTGCTTACGGGAGCTGGTGGGGCGCCTGGATAGGGCCGCGGCGCCGGTAGTAACGGAAGTGTCTCCTGCGGTAGTTTGGGAAGGCCCCAGGGACGTGGGATCGTTACAGGCGCGTCCTGTGGTGGCGGTTAGAGAGGCGGTCGCGGTGTCGGTACAGACCGAGGCACAGAAGGACGGCGATCGAGTGCGTATGGACGATCGTGCTCGGGGGGAGGTGTATGTTTGTTTTGAGGGTCCGTTGGGGGCGCATTTAAAGCAGGAGGTGCGTGATCGGATCTGGAAAGACGAGTATGTTGAAATTTTTTCTCTCTTGCCGCTGGCTAAATTTAATTTGGATAAGAGCAAGCGGGACGAGAGTAAAAAGGACGAGGAGGAACGGCGGCGGTATAGGCTTATCCCGCAGACGTTCGTCAATTGGTCGCAGGCGTTTGCCATATTGGCTAGTGTGATAGGGGAAAAGGCGCCGGAAAATTGTTCAGCGTTGTTTTGTTATTTTGATGCCATTGGGGAGGCTCATAGGGCGTATGGGGGTCAGGCGTGGCTGCGTTATGATGAGCAATTCCGTCAGCGGAAGGCGGTTCGGCCGGCGATTCGGTGGGACCAGAAGGATATTGCTCTCTGGTTACGGGTTACGGCTCCGGTTAGGCAGCCCTTTCCCGGGAGCGGTGGCCAGGGAGGCCAGTCTAGTCAGAGTGGACAAAGCGGCGGGGGAAAGGCGGGGTTTTGCTGGCAATTTAATGAAGGTCAGTGCAAGTTCGGGGCCACGTGCAAGTTCAAGCACGTGTGCTCCGAGTGTAATGGTGCATCACACGGGGCGGCAAAATGTCTGCGGAAAAAGAGGTCAGGGAACCAGCACGGGGCTGGTCAAGGGGGTGTCGCCGGTGAGGGTGGAAAGGATGGCCCCTTATCTAAGTGAGTATCCGGATAGGGCGGCAGCTAAGTTGCTTTATGAAGGGTTTCGGGTTGGTTTTGTTATTCCTCCGCCTCCTTATGAGGTTCCGGTTACGCGGAGGAATTTAAAATCGGCTTACTTGCATGCGGAAGTCGTGTCGGAAAAGTTGTTAAAAGAAGTTTCGTTGGGGCGCATGTCGGGGCCATTTGTTGAGTCGCCGGTAAAAGATTTAGTTGTGTCCCCTTTGGGTATTGTCCCTAAACGCGAGCCCGGAAAGTTTCGTTTGATTCAACATTTATCGTATCCCAAAGGTTCGTCGGTAAATGACGGGATTGATCACGAGTTGTGTTCCGTAGTTTATACCTCATTTGATAAGGCGGTGGGGTTAGTGCGGGCTGCGGGTCCGGGGGCGCTGCTAGCAAAAACCGACATCGAGGCGGCGTTCAGGTTGTTGCCGGTCCATCCAGAAAGCCAACGGCTGTTGGGTTGTTTTTGGAACGGGGCCTTTTACGTGGATCGGTGCCTTCCGATGGGGTGTTCTCTTTCTTGTGCATACTTCGAGGCGTTTAGTAGCTTCGTGGAGTGGGTAACGAGGGGAGTATCCGGGGTCGATTCGTTGATCCATTACTTAGATGATTTTTTGTGCGTTGGCCCAGGGGGTTCGCCGGTTTGCGGTAATTTGCTTCATGCACTACAGAAGGTGGCGAGGGATTTTGGGATCCCTTTGGCGCCGGAAAAAACGGAGGGCCCGGTAGCGACGATTTGTTTCTTGGGAATCGAAATTGACTCGGTGGCAATGGAGTGTCGGCTCCCGGCGGATAAGTTGGGTGCTTTGAGGCTGGAGGTTCGACGGGCTTGTAGAATGAAGAAAATGGCGCTGAGGGAGCTTCAGTCGCTGCTGGGGAAGTTGAATTTCGCCTGCCGGATTATGCCAATGGGAAGGGTGTTTGGTAGGAGGTTGGCGGCGGCAACGGCGGGAGTGCGCACGCCGCATCATTTTGTGCGGCTCAAGGAGGAGCACCGAGCTGATCTTCAGGTTTGGGATGACTTCTTGGGCCAGTACAATGGTCGCTCGCTATGGATGGCTCCGGCGCAGGATACGAGTGATTTGAATATTTTTACGGATGCGGCTGGGGTGGGTGGTTTTGGAGCTTATGGGGGAGGTCCGTGGTGCGCGGGTCAATGGCCGGCTAGCTGGGTGTCCAGTGGACTCACGCGGAATCTGGCCCTGCTCGAGCTGTTTCCCATCGTGGTGGCGGCAACCATTTGGGGGGACAGGCTCAGGGATAAGAAGGTCCGTTTTTACTGTGACAACATGGGGGTGGTGCTGGCCATTAATAACATCACGGCGTCCTCTCCTCCAGTAGTTCAATTGTTGCGACATTTAGTGTTGGTGTGTTTGTCATTGAACGCGTGGGTGGTGGCGGTGCATGTCCCGGGTGTTCAGAATTGTATCGCTGATGCTCTTTCTCGCTCGCAGTGGGACCGGTTTCGGCAATTGGCACCGGGAGCGGAACGGCTCGGGTTGGCGTGTCCGGAGCATCTGTGGGATCTGGTATCGGTCCCGTAGAGCAGCTGTTAAAAAGGTCTTTGGCGCGCGCGACGTGGAGTGCGTATGCTGCTTGTTGGAGGCAGTGGGAGGAGTGGTTAAGAGAGTTGGGTGACGTCGATACGGATAGAGGACAGGTTGGTGGCACTTTTGTACTGGTTAGGTGACGCCTGGGAGGCGGGGTTTTCAGTAGCAAAGGTGAACCGGTTCATATCTGCAGTGGCGTTCGGGTTTAAGTTGCGGGGCTTTCGGGATGTATCGAAGGAATTTCTGGTATCGCAGGCTTTGAAGGGGTTGCGCCGAGGTAGGGTGGAGGCGGATAGTAGAAGGCCGGTGTCGTTTGCTTTGCTTGGCTCGTTGGGCGGTTCATTAGCATCGGTATGTCGTTCTTCAGATGAAATGGATTTGTTTCGATTGGCTTTTTCGTTAGCGTTCTTTGGAGCATTTAGAATAGGTGAGTTGGTGTCGCCAAGTACTAAACGGGCAGGGGGGCTGAGATCTGGGGATGTGAGCCTACTTGCAGATCGGCTAGAGGTATGGTTGCGTCGATCTAAAACTGACCAAGTAGGGAAGGGTAAGCTGATAGTTTTGTTCGCTCTCCCGGGGTCGGTCATGTGCCCTGTAGAGTGCATGCGGGGTTTTACGCAAAACGGGGGGTCTCCAGATTTGCCTTTGTTACGTCATGTTGACGGGTCGTTTTTGTCCAGGTTTCAGTTTGGAGCTGTATTTAAAAAATGTTTGACGGCGGTTGGTGTTGCGGCAGGCTCATATTCATCTCATTCCTTCAGGATTGGCGCAGCAACGGAAGCGGGGCGCTGGGGGTTGGATGATGAAGGGGTGAGGCGTATTGGTCGTTGGGAGTCTAAAAGGTTTAAGTCCTATGTCCGCCCCCATATGTTATGATTGGGGTTGTTTATGCTTTACAAATGTTATATTGGTGGTGCCTAATTGTTTTTTCCGTTTCAGATTCGCCTCCTTGTCTGGTGTGGTTGATGGGTCATTCGTACGTGCACTGGGGGGCTTTGAGGGCGGACGTCCGCCCGGATGGTCGCCAGTTGCGCATTCCGCGTCAGGATGCGGTTGTGCATTGGCTGGGTTTTAGAGGTATGTCATGGAACAGGGTGTTGGCGGAATTCCAGACATATGCGCGGCTTGATAGGGTTCCGGAGGTTTTAGTGTTGCACGTGGGTGGGAATGACTTAGGAGTCCGCCCTTTTCGTGAGTTGGTGCGGGATATCAAACATGATATGTTGTGTTTGTGGGTATCTTATCCCAAGTTGGTGGTAGTGTGGTCGGACATAGTCCCAAGAAAGCATTGGCGGTTAGCTAGATCGGTGGAGAGAGTCAATAAGGCTCGCATAAAGGTTAACCGGGCGGTGTCCCGTTTTGTGGCAAAGAACGGGGGCATTTGCGTAAGGCATAGGGATTTGGAGTCAGGAGTGGGGAATTTCTGGAGAAGTGATGGGGTTCATCTGACCGAGGTTGGCATTGATCTTTGGAGCTTGGCGATAGCAGAAGGCATAGAAAGGGCGGTGGTGGTGTGGAGGAACTCACAGGCTTAAGGGGGTCAAGGCCTGTTTCGCGGTGGCGGGGGGAGTCCTTGAGGCCAGTCAGTACAAAATGGTGGGGGGGTCGCATCGGGGGTATGCGTCCCCCAAAAAGGTACATGGTTGAAGACTTCATCGGGTGTTATCCCTTTGAAGTGGTCTTCTGGTAGAAGGTATATCACTTGAAGGCTTCATCGGGTGTTATCCCTTTGAAGTGGACTTCTAGTGGTCGGTATATCACTTGAGGGCTTCATCGGGTGTTATCCCCTTGAAGTGGACTTCTAGTGGGTGGAGCCATCTGCAGAGGTGAACGGTGCTTCCGAGCTGGTTTACGGCTGGAGGTAATTGGTGGTTTGCAGATGGCTAATTCGGTGTGTTCTTAATAAGGAACATCTGAAGGGGCTTCAAGGACTTCCTCTGCTCGGGTTAATGTTAACGTTTAATTGTTATTTATGATTCTGACCCATGTTGGGTCATGTGAATTATTAGGAGGAATTCTCTGGTGGATTCCTAACTAGTTATCCGAATGTTTCGGATTTAAATTGTTTTTATAAAACTGTGAAATTAATAAACGGCTGCTGTGGCCATTTCACATCCAACCTCGGTGTCATGTGTCTTTACTAAGTGGGGGTGGGGGGGATAGTATGGTCTAAGGTTAACACACGACTCTACCTAGGCAGGTCAAGAAGAGGCTGGACGCAGCTGCAGGGTGAAGGGAAGCCGACATGACCGTCCTGGTAGGGAAAGGGTTAATTAGTTGAGGGAGAGTTGGAAAGAGCTGAAGGAGGGACGGGGAGGAGTTAAGGGGGACGGGGGGCCGTTACTGCGCTTCCCGCTGTTTCTCGGCATTGAGCCGGAAGCAGCGGGAGGAGTAACATAAGAAGCAAGTAAGCTCCCACCCTCCCACCCTTGGTTTGTTATTCCTCAGGTCTTATGTACGTCCGTCTATGAGCGTTGTGTTTTATCTGTGTGCTTATTTAACATGTTTTTCTTTTTTCCGGAGTAGGTTCTGTTGTCATGGCAGCTGGCGGGGGGAGTCCTTGAGGCCAGTCAGTACAAAATGGTGGGGGGGTCGCATCGGGGGTATGCGTCCCCCAAAAAGGTACATGGTTGAAGACTTCATCGGGTGTTATCCCTTTGAAGTGGTCTTCTGGTAGAAGGTATATCACTTGAAGGCTTCATCGGGTGTTATCCCTTTGAAGTGGACTTCTAGTGGTCGGTATATCACTTGAGGGCTTCATCGGGTGTTATCCCCTTGAAGTGGACTTCTAGTGGGTGGAGCCATCTGCAGAGGTGAACGGTGCTTCCGAGCTGGTTTACGGCTGGAGGTAATTGGTGGTTTGCAGATGGCTAATTCGGTGTGTTCTTAATAAGGAACATCTGAAGGGGCTTCAAGGACTTCCTCTGCTCGGGTTAATGTTAACGTTTAATTGTTATTTATGATTCTGACCCATGTTGGGTCATGTGAATTATTAGGAGGAATTCTCTGGTGGATTCCTAACTAGTTATCCGAATGTTTCGGATTTAAATTGTTTTTATAAAACTGTGAAATTAATAAACGGCTGCTGTGGCCATTTCACATCCAACCTCGGTGTCATGTGTCTTTACTAAGTGGGGGTGGGGGGGATAGTATGGTCTAAGGTTAACACACGACTCTACCTAGGCAGGTCATGCAATGTTGAGGCAATTTACAAGCTAAGTCGATAAACGAACTGTCCCGTCCACTCAATGGTATCACTGGTCACCTCAATGTCATATGTCTGGGTGAAAGTCGTCCTTTTTTTGTGCTGATAAATTGTGTGATTGTTTCTATCATTAAATTGAATGCAAAATATTGAAACCCGTTCCACACAGTCCCACAGTCCCACATCCTTCCTGGTAGTTAGACGCAGCAGATAGGAAATTAAAGTCCTTTCCCTATTGATTTAACGGTTTAGTTCACGACTTGTACGTAAGAGACTCTTGATCTGGGAAACAAAGCTTAACCAGGAACATTAATATGAAATATGCATTGGCTGTAGGGCGGACGGCCACTAGCAGGACACGCCAGCCTTCACTTCTGAAATCATGTGCCGTTAGGAATAGTGGGAAAATACTGCGCGAATGTGAACGATCTTTACTACGTGATGTAGTCCATTGTTCTTACTTCCTATTTCATGCTCTAAAAATAGCAGCGTGGGAATATTTGTGTATATAAGTTGGCACCCTTTTCAGTTTCATGGGCAAAAGCTCAATGCAAATACGGGCATAGAAACAGGTCACGCAACTGCTATGGGGCCCATGATGGGAGTCACCACTAGGGGGAGCTCACTGCATAGGGTTTTATACAGCTCCAATTGAGTTCAATATTTGCTGTATAAATCCATATACATTGAGCTCCCCCTAGTGGTGGCTGCAAGCAGTCAGAATTATATAATTTATCAAGTCAGTAAAGTAGAGCTCCCTATACAGATTTATTATAAAATTAATCGGCATTTTGGACCTAACAACAGAATGGGGGGCATTCTTTTTTAATAAAGGCTTTGCACATTGGCAAAGCTCTTAAAGAGGTGTGGGACACGTTTTGATGTTATCTTTGGGGCTGTGTGATCTCACTTACAACTGTTGTGATTGGTGTTCAGTGAATATAATCTGCAGATGATTAACTGATAAGCAGAAAAATTGATTCATACAAGTTACTTTATAGGCACTCCCAATATTGGGGTGACAGCAACTAATAATATTGAACAGGCAGATATAAAATTTGTTTTTAAGCATACTTAGACATTTTGAGAGGCTCCCGGTAAAAGAGGGGAATCAGCCGGACTCCTGGGAGAGCTGGCAAATCAGGAGTGTCCAGGAGTGAAAGAAATTGCAGGAATGGGGAGAGATGAGTGTGTGCACGTCTGGTCTGGGGTCTGTGCTAAGGGGGGGTCTGGTCTGAGGTCAATATTATGTGGGTCTGGTCTGAGGTCTATATTAAGGGGTCTTGTCTGAGGTCTGTGCTAAGAGGGGTCTTTGCTGAGGTCTATATTATGGGGGTCTGGTCTGGAGTCTGTGCTTAGAGGGGTCTGGTCTGAGGTCTATATTATGGGCGTCTGGTCTGGAGTCTGCTTAGAGGGGTCTGGTCTGTGGTCTATATTATGGGGGTCTGAGCTGAGGTCTATATTATGGGGGTCTGGGCTGAGGTCTTTATTATGGGGGTCTGGTCTGAGGTCTTTATTATGGGGGTCTGGTCTGGGGTATGTATTAAGGGGGTCTGTGTTCGCCCTCCATTGAATTCTATGGAAGTCATTGATAGAGCTGAGCGCTGCAAGTGCAGCCACTTCTCCATGGAATTCTACATGCACATGTTGCGTAATTTGGTGCAGAAAATTAGCATAAAAACCGCAGGTAAACGCAAGTCATTCTGAAGGTAAAATCTGCACCCAATAGATTTTTCATGTGTTTTTAGGGGTGCGGTTTTTACATTTTAATGCGGAAAAAGCTGTGGTTTTATGCTGTGGATTTTGGTGCGTTTTTTTTTATAAACTTGTCAGATACAATTCGCAGGAGGAAACGCAGGATAAAGTGATATACTGCAGATTTTAAAAAAATGCACCGCAGCTCAATTTACGTGGGGAAAATTCAGCAACGTGTAGATGAGATTACTTGAAATCTTATTTACTTTGCTGGTGCTGTATTACGCTGCGGATTTGCGTCTTGAAAATATGTGCGGCAAATCCGCACGTAATACGCATTGTTTGCATTAGGCCTTACTATAGGGGCCTGTGAATCAATGAAATGGGGTCACCAGACTCACCTTGTCGGTAGGGGTGAGGGTCCCAGAGGCCAGACTTACAACTATCAGACATTTATGACATATATGTGGGTGCCTGGACTGTTCTCATGTAGGGCATGCTGGTATTTATAGTTCCTCCAACCATAAAGAAGATCTAAATACTTGAATATTTTTATGAGACCAGGATTTCTACGGTAAGTTCATGATTTTCTCTTTTAGAACTAGCGGTCTGAGTCTCGCACGATTAGGGTAGGAACAAACGGCGTAAAAACTGAATTTTCTGCAACGGATTTCATTGTGGAAAATCTGCAGCGCATACAGTAGCAGGAGAGTGGATGAGATTTGAACAAATCTCATCCACACACAGCGGAAAAAATGAGGCGGAAAAAAAACTTTCAAAAATTGACATGCGGTGCGGTTTTTAAAGCCGCAGTACGTCAATTTATGCTGCGGAATCGCTGCTCTACTGTTACGAGATTTCTTCATTGAATTCAATGTGGAGGTAAAACCCACAACCAAGGGGCATGTGTGGCGACTTATGGGGGGTAAACGCTGCGATTCTGCCGCAAAAATCGCGAGTGGAAAAACTAAAAAGCTATTTTTTTATTCGAATTTAATAAAAAGTTTATACTTACCCCGACCGTAGTCTTGGCGACACATCCCTCTCTTCTGAGCGTAGCCCGGCCTCCTGAGGATGATGTTTCATCCCATGTGACTGCTGCAGCCAATCAAAGGCTGCAGTGGTCACATGGACTACAGCGTCATCCCAGGAGGCCGGACTACGCTCAGAAGAGAGGGATGTGTCGCCAAGACTACGGCCGGGGTAAGTATAAACTTTTTATTGTCCTTGCAGGATTTCCGCAGTGGACATGCCGCCCAAAAAACGGCACCAGAATTTGGTGCGTTTTTTTCGCCCAGAATTCCCTGTGGGGTCCAGGGCAGATAAACCGTGTACTTTCACGCAGCGTATCCGCCCTGTGGGTTCTTACCCTAAATGTGAACTCTTCATTGTCGGCTCAGTCCTCCTAGAAGCACAATTCATGGCCGTAATAGGGCCGGGACAACGACTAATGTTCTGCGCTCTCAGAAAATGTGTCAATGCGGTATTGACGAGATTTACTGACTGAATGCTTTTTCCGTAGAAAGCGCCAATTACTTCTTCCCTGCAGTTTATATTGTGCAAATATTTCCGTATTTTCATTTTGTCAATTATAACCATTCAGACATAAACGGCTGCGGCACAACAGACCGTGTGGGATACAAAGAGTTAACCCCCAGCCAATGTTCTACAACCGCCAGTCACAAAGATTTCCCCGCATGTCGTAACTACAAAGCCGTTATTTATTTTACTGTATTTATATAATTATGTTAGGATTTTTAACCCTTTAAGGACTGTTTTTGCATTTGCCCCCTTGTATATAAAGAAGACCCATTACGGTTTTTTTTTTTTAACATGGACATATCTGTCTGACATCTTGTTCTTAGGTTTCCGTCGGGAGCTCTGGTATTTTTTACTGCAAGAATAACATAGTCGGAAACCACAACGGGAAGATGACGGACCTCATAATAAATCGATAGCATCCGTCAGAATTTATCCAGATCCATTCAAAAAAATGGCCATGTCTCTGTACTGAACGGAAGCTATGACGCTGGTGTGAACAGAGCCTTGCTCTAGAGGACCCGGTCCACCCATATATTACATGGTCGTTCATTCATTTGAATGGCCAGCATGTAATTCTACACGTCCCCTGCATCAACTGTGGCATCTAAAGGGTTAAACAGGTGAGAATGGAGATTTATCCAGTGCGTACAATGCAGCGGGAGCACGACTGTCAATCACACTGCGCCGATATGAACACCACGACGTATATATGCGTCCAGGTCTGATAACGGCACCTCCGTTTGTGACATATAGGTACATCAAGGTGCAAGGGGTTAATATAGTACTAATATAAAATAATGTTGCTAAAGAGAGGGCAGAGGCAGCAGTTATACCCAGTTCTGATGCCTGAGGGCCCAAAGACCCCTCTGCCACATTAGAAGACACCAGTATAATCAATGGCACATGGCTGGGGCGGGGGGGGGGGGGGGGTCGGCATGTTACAGATTTTGTATTGGGTCCAGAAGCTTCACATGACTCCGTTGATGAACATGTGGTCCACACGATACAAAACATTGATGTTTCTAGACGTTGATTTATATGCACTATGGAGAGCACTGTCACTTTAAGAATTGTCTTAGTCGATACATTTTATTGAAAAAAATGATACATTTTAGCAAAGATATTGTTTTAAAATGAATATCACTTCAATCATTCCTTGGGATGGAGCCCAGAGATCTCCTATTATGCTGATTGTGCCCCCACTCAGCACATCCTGACATTACATGAACAGTCTATTGATGGGGACTGTGTAATACTTCATGTCAACTGTGGTGGAGCTGCAGAGAATTTGAACACTTCCATCACGGATATAGGTGATCGCTGGAGGTCTCAGAAGCCAGACAGGCTGTCATAGATTTATCGAAGGGGGATGTGGAAGAAAAAAAGGTTTGTTTTTACTGAGATTCTTCTGATGTGAACACGGCACAAAGACGACAATTATATAAATTGCACAACAAATTGCTCACCTTAATAGTTCCTCCTGGAGTGAAAAATGCTTTTAAGACTCAACACATCTCATCCAGGCAGACAATACGAATGTGCAGCCGCAGGAGAATATTTTATACAAAATCAACACTCAGTTATCCAATCTGTATAATCTGCTATTAACTCCCCATGAAATGATTCAGACATGCTAAACCCCCATCCCAATGTCTTAAGGAACATTCAATTCTTGCCTTTACCTATCCAGCGATGGCCCAGGTAGTATCGTCTACACTGCACTCGCCTTATAACTGGGATGAGTGTAATGAAGGAAAAGAGCGCCCTCTAGAGGACGACCCAACAACCTTGCAGCAAATGATTACAATGCTGTGAAGATTTGTGTTTAACCCCTTAATTCTTTCGTTTTTGCCTCACCCCTTTCTTACAGCTATAATTTTTTAATTTGACATTGACGGTTTTGTATTGACTTGTTTTTGTTTTTTTTATTTTTTGATTCTGCGGTTTCTACGATAACGGTAACACAGGCTTATATTATTTTCTAGGGGCTACCCAGGAGATTTAAAACAAGGAGGACTAGGGGGTAAGAGGAAGGAAAAGGTTTAAAGTTTGATGCTGTGTGTACACTGCGAGGGAGACTTGGAGGAAACTCTTAGGCACGGCTGGTATTAGAGGGTGGCAAACTGGGCAAATGCCTAAGGCCCCCATTCCCTCGGTTGCTCCCAAGCACTGGACTCCCAGGTGCAACATGAAAGGGAGCATATAAAACATCTCTGCCCTTGACCATCAGTGTCTTTACCATTAACCTCTTCAGTGGCCTAGACTACTGTGGACTTGATCATTACTTCCTTCACTATTTAGGCAGTATATGGCGGTATTATTTAGTATTTTATATCAGTATTGCAGTATAAGCCTATAGGGGAAAATGCATATATGTGTCTGTGTTCTCGAATTATATCTATTTTAAAATTACAGGAGCGACTGTCTAGAAATGGCGAGCGCAGGGGGTCCCAGTTTACTTGTTGCACAGGGCCCCGTTTTCTATAAAACCGGCCCTGTTTTTAGGGATTGTAAATTGTGATCATGAATTTATTGGATCACATCAATATTGTAGCTTGTAAACCTTAGCAAATACGATTATATGAGTATATTATATTGTATTAGTATGGACTTTATACTTGTTCTGGCGGGTTAGGTGAGAAAGTGCTGACCTTGTATTTGGGCCGCCCATAGAGGTTTTGGGCCATATAGGAAAGAGCCGAACAGCACAGCAAACTTTTCAGAACCACCTTGCCGTTGGAGTACAGTGATGACGTACTTAAAATTACTAGAGGTTAATGTCTAATATTCATGGGGGTCGCGATTGGCTTGAACTCGTAGCCCTAATGCACAGTACTGTGTGTGCCGCCCGAGTACCATCCGTGATCCGTGGAAAGATAGGACATGTTCTATCTTTCCACAGATCGGAGAGTTGGGTCAGTTTTCTTGAACCTGATTTTCCCACTAAAGTGAATGGGACCATGAAAAACTATCGGGTGCCACTCTGATGCTGTGAAAAACGGCCCGAGTGGCACTCGGTCGTGTGCAAAAGGGCTTAGTCAAAGATTATTTTTTTTAGCTTTAAGGGTTAATTCTAAACATTTGTGGTGGGTTGGGTGGTTTAATGTTGAGTATTTCATGTGGTCTTGGGTGGCATATCTAGGGATTATTACTAACACCCCTGCTGGTCTAGAGTAGATTACGGGTTAATGAATATTATCCCTTGTAGAGGGATTTAGGGCATTAATATAATACCCATAATGGTCTAAGGTGAATAAAGGGTCAAAACATTTTATCCCTTGAGTTCTAGCATAGTAAATGGGATAATAGTAACATCCTTGGTGGTCTAAGGTGGTAAAGTTTGTCCGGTGCCACGGGTCACCACGGTGCTCCATCTACCCAGAGGGAGGTGTACCCACCTATGGACTGGCCTCCGATCTAAGGACTGACCTCTGACCCAGACCCCCGCTACTGATTTTTTGACCTGATGCTGACCGCTTGTTACCGACCTGGAACCTGTTTGATCACAATCCTGACCAAGCCCGCTACCTGCAGCCTGATCATATATGGGGAACTATCCTAAGGACGGCGATCTGGGAATCCAACTGGCAAAGTCCACACCTTATTGGTGAGGAATGGAAGGATTCCTTAGACTCCGCAGCTCAGATTATCAAGTGCCAACCCAATAAAGGTCTTTGGGAATTGTCTCCTGCACTGGAGCATAGCCACATCTACTTGCATGTCCAGTTCAGCTATTCTTCTTCGTTGTACAATTCTGCGTCACCGCTCTGAAGTTCTTACCCGAGTGCCAATTGACAGGGATCGGCATCCAGGTTTGGTCTTGGCAAAGAATCACTAGAGAGCGTTACAAAGGAGTTAATGGAAACAACCCTGGTGGTCTAGGGGGGTGAGGAAGTAAATGGCCTTGTAGTCTATAGTGGTAAAGGTGTTAATGGAGACATCTCTAATGGTCCAGCCTGGCAAAGGGGTTAATACTTTTATCTATGTTCTCCTTGGGATTACTCTGTGCCGATCACTAAGTAGTCTGGAATAAAGTCCTGTGCCACCAAGCTCCCGTTATTGCCGATCCCTGTGATTTGCATCTCCACATTGGTGGTCTTCTAATGAAGGTTTTGGGCATGGAATAATGGGCAACATGGTACAAAGGGCAAGATCCCACATCCAATGAAGCAAAAGGACTTACCTGAGAAAGGTGTGCGACTATTTACCTGCCTCGGTACTCCTACTAAGACAATAAAGGTGTATTACGTTTATTTTAGAGTGATCGACTTCACACAGAGGAGCGTACCCTCCTCCGTTCTTTCCTTTGTTTTCCTTCTCTTCTCCACATTGTTCACTTCAAACAAGACTATGTTGCCAAAAGAAAGGCTGTCATCTTCCCTACTGGCCTCCAGGCTCCTTTCCCTCAATAACATTCAGGTCACCGCAGTGACAAGCAGTGTTAATTGAGTAGCAGCAGGAGCTAGGGACATCATGTTCTCTATAACAAGACCACCATTGCCTATTTCCAGGCGTCTAATTTCAGATGGGACAAGGGATGGATCGTGTCACTGTGTGCAGTAATTGCTGTGAGCTGCTGGCGATGACTCGGTTGGCTCGAAGTGGCACCAAAGTGGCATCATCACCGCAGATGGAGGAAATGTATTATATTATTTAATCATATTACAGCAATATTTCTCTGATTTGGCATCCAATAGTTCAGAAATGTTGGCACTTTATTTGCAACAGATACTCCCGGAAGGGCACAATAATCTGCACCGTTGCCCAACACTCCTCTGCCCAGCCGGGCATCCCACAATCTCCATTATCAGTGCAGGTAGGCACAATCAGGATAGGATGTATATAAAAAATGTGCACCCCATCCCAACTGCAACTTTTAGGGAAGCTTCTTATTACTTGTAGATCCTCCTTATGGCTCTGTTCACACAGCAGAATTTTTACGCCAGAATCTGCCCTGTATACCGCTGCAAAATTCTGCCTCCCGTTCTTTTTAATGGGAGTCAGTTGCTTCTTTTTCCTGCTAGCTGATTTTTTCAGCTAGCGGGAAAAAGCAGCGTCCTGCCTGATCTTCTGGCAGACTCTCCGATTGAAGTGAAAGGGAATCTTTCTGCTGACGTCAGGTATAATTCTGCGGCGCCATTTGCAGCGGCACCTGCCACGCAAAATCTGCCGCGTGAACTTACCCTAAAAAGGGTGGTGACTGGAATTGACCTTTCAATGGAATTTATCCACATCTGAACATATTTTCTTCCTGTGATATCACTGATGTTCAATGGCAGCGTTGCTGTCATTATTGCATTGTCGCTGGTTTTTAGAAGTAATACAATCTCATGAAAACAGGGTCACCATCAGGAATTTCTGAACCCATCTGCTAAATAGAGACTGTAACTCTTCCCCCGCAGAGGGGCAGATTCTGCCGGGATTTCACCCTTTGCAAATCCGCAGCATGCTCTCAAATCCGCACAGATTAGACAAATGTAAATATAGCCTAAAGGTTTATGAAAATGGTCGTATAATGGATCTCTATGGTGATCTAATTTAGGTGTTAGGAAGCGTCCGTCCCTTTAAGATTGCCATGGCTACTAGTCTAGCTTCTGGGCGGTTCTGGTTTTAGTTGCAGAGTTTATCCCACTTCTCTGTCTTTCTTCCTATCAGATTGAAGGGTGGAGCATTTAAAGCTGGTTTAGTTCTTTTTCTTTGCTTGTGATTTCCTTGTCTCCATGTGTTTGATCAAGCTCCTGCCTATACCCAGTACCTTTGCCTATTTGCACTTTTTGGAACTGGACCTCGGCTTGTCTCTGGATTACCCTTTGCTTAATGATTTGGACTTTCTGCTCCCCTCCCGGCTGGTTCTGACCTCTGCTATTCCTGATATCCACTAGCTTTGTGATTTGGACTTTCTGTTTACCCTCTGGCTGTCTTGTTATCTGCTCTGGTATTGCCTGCATTGAACCTCTTATCTAACACTGAACTCTGTTAAAACAACCTGGGTTCTATGCTGCGAAGTCCAACCTGTCTTGCGGTGGGCTCTGGCGAGAACCATAAAGTAGTCTTAGATCCTGTTGATCAGAGTTGTGATGGATTTGGGGTTGCATATTTATTTGCACGCTCATTTCTGACAGTCTCCAGCCGCCTTTGGGGAATCGCTCACCTAGCAATTCCATAAACGTCCACCCTGGGAGTTGCTCCACTGGTGATTCCATAACATTTGGTTTTGTAGAACCCTGGGTGGTCCAGATGTTGCAGCCATCACAATGTTGCTGTAATATTATAATAGTCTGAAACCAGTCTTAGGATACAGCAACTTCAGACGTAAAGGTGGGCAGTAGACGAATATAGTGCAGGAGGGGGTGTGAGTAGTGTTCTTCCTCCTGTAATAAGGACGGCCGGGTCCCAGACCATGGTACCACTTGTTCTGCACCGATGGCGGCCCTGCTGCTCTACATAAGGTCTATCAGGGCTTAATGACTGTTCCCTAATATCTACCATCTTAAAAAATTAGCGTTTGACAGGCTGAATTTTAAAGGGTTCTGTATTTTATTTCTCTCTTTCATCTGATCTCCTAAATTATATAAAAATAGAAAAATATCAGACTTCCCCCTTCTGTGCATGGACTTTCTGTCACGTGACCACCACTCTAAACAGGGGTGTAGAAATATGGGATGCAGAGAGAGAAATCTATTCCATGCTTTGGTACACGGAAGGTGGGGGCCCTCGTATGGATTTTGCATTGGGGCCTAAGAGCTTTAAAGGGGTTGTCCCAAGACTGTTATTCCCTAACCACAGGATAGGTGATAACATGCTGATCGGTAAGGGTCCGACCGCTGGGACCCACATCGATCACAAGAACGAGGGTCCCGTTCCTTCAAATGAAAGGAGCGGTTGGTTGTGCATGCACACTACCGCTCCATTCACTGTCTATGGGACTACCGGATATAGCCGAGTACAGCGCTCTAGCCAGCAGTGCCATAGAGAATAAATGGAGCGGAAGGGTGCATGCTGACCTGCCGCTCCATTCATTCATAGGAACAGGACCCCCGTTCTCTTGATCGATGGCAGTCCTAGCGGTTGGACCCCCACTGATCAGCATAAATGATAAAATTCTCCGCTAGAGGGCGCTTTGAGTTTACTGCATTTATGATGGATTTCAAAAAAGAGCTGTTTACCTTTGTATACAGTAAGCTCCCCCTAGTGGTGGCCACAGGGTGCCAGAATTTTATCATTTACCTCTATACCTACATAGGAGATTTGGAGCTCTGTATCAGAAAAAAAACTAGCCTCAATAAAGATATACTATGAAATTAATCGGCAAATTATTTTGGTTCTATTTAGATTAGAATAATACAATTATAGGCATGTACACCTTAATAAAATGTTCATGTGAGAGTCTAGCGGTCAGCAATAGTATGTGTATGGGAAGTTTTATACCAAATATTTCACTTTGTAGCTTTTCCTACATAACAAATAACAAAAATCCCAGATTTTCAGATTCCTCACCAAACAGCAAAAAGTATTAAAATCTAAAAGGCTAAAAAAATAAATTTATTTTTAGATGTAAAAAAGAGAAAGTAAGTGAGAGTGCTGTAAGTGGCACTCGCCCTGCATCTGAAGAAGCTTTTATCATCTCCGAGTCTCTACTTTCAAGCTCTCTGTTCCCTCGATTAAAATAATTACTCTTTATTTGAGCATATCTATTCAATTGTAC